>NC_056731.1:378467167-378800917 GCF_019279795.1 Protopterus annectens
AGAATACACACAAGGAACAATATGTATACATGTAATAAAAAACAGATTTACAATGTAACGTGTAAATCACACAATCACACAAGAGACTCTAAGTATGCATTAAGATGCCCTAGTAGTAAATATATATATATATATATATATATATATATATTTTTTTTTAATAAAACTGTTCGTGTATAAATCAGTTTACAATTCTGTGGAGACAATAGAGAATGAACTAGCAGCATATTTTAAAACTGTTGGTAAAAATTACAATAAATAATTCAACTGAGATGGATTAACAAATGTCAACACTATATCTCTGTGTAAAAATATAGTAACAGTAGATATATTTTTTTATTGTTTGTGGTAACTGTAGCTTTGTATAGAGTCAGAAGGATGAATAGAAGAGAGCTGTCATCATTAGAGATGTACAAAGGGAATTTAACTAGAGGAAGTGAACTGAAGCCTAGCTACTTTATCCATTTGCTGACCAGATGTTTTTTTAAAGAAGGTTTAAATAATGTATGGGATGACAGGGAGGTGAGAGTGTGTGTTAGGGCATTCCAGAGTTTACCTACAAAGTTAGAAAAGAGGGAGTCCCCCGCTTGATATTTAGTGGTGTTAGTTTGAATAAGGTTTCTTTTCGATGAGTGAAGAGGTCTGGCAGAAGTATAGGATTGCAGAAGTGTTAGTAAGGCAGGTATTTTTTCAGGGTCAGAGCAGATTTTGTGGGCCATTAATAGTTGTGTGTAGTTTAAGAGATGTGGGAATTCCAACCAGTTGAGTTGCCTGAGTGCTAGGCAGTGATGAGACCTAGCAGGTGAGTTTGTGGCAAACCTTGCTATTGTGTAGCAGACTTCAAGTTTTCAAAGTTCAGTTTTTCTAAGGTTAGTGAGAATGGGTGCTGCATATAATAAGGTGGAAAGAAGATGGGTTTGGGCTGTTGCAATTCTGTTGTTTTTAGTGAAAAGGTGTTTATTTCTGTGTAGTGTGCCCATTTTTTGTGTACTTTTTTAATTGAGCTATGTGAATATCAAATCTAAGTTTATTGTCAATTTCTATTCCTAGTAATTTAGTGTGTTGAGAGGGGGTTATGCAGGTGTTATTGTATGAGGTGATTTGGAAAGTGTGAGGAGATGGAGGAGATTTGTTGAGGTAGAATACTAATATATTTTTTTTTGGGTTTAAGATTAATTTAGCGTTTGTTAGCCAGGACTCAACTTCTTGAAATGCTTTCTAGGTGAGAGTTTCCAATTCAGGTAGGGATGGTGCAGAACAGATCACAGTAGAATCGTCTGCATATTAGATAATAGATGAGTGGTTGGTGTCAAGATGGAGATAGAGAACAGGAGTGGACCTAATATGGAGCCTTGTGGGACACCTAGTTCAACAGGTAATAAGGATGATAGGGTCTGTTGCCATGAGACTGCTTGTTGTCTACCTGTAAGATAGTCTTTCAACCATGCTAATGAGGATTTACTGAAGTTAAGGTCTGATACGGTGTTAAGAAGATGGGAATGGGAGACTATATTGAATGCTTTAGAAAGATCCAGGAAGATGGAGGAGGTGTAGAGATTATTGCTCTTGTGAAGATTTATGGTGTTTGTAAATGATAATAGTGCAGTTGTAGTACTATGGTAAGGCCTAAAACAGTGCTGGGTGTTGGTGAGGAGATTGTTATTAAGCAGATAAGTAGATATTTGCTTATGAATTACTCTTTCTAGAATTTTAGCAAGTGGGGATAGTATTGCTATTGGTCGGTAGTTGTTTAATTCTTTAGATGGGCCGCCTTTATGGAGGGGAATGATATAGGCTGTTTTCCAAATGGGAGGGACCTGTTGTTCAGCTATTGATCTGTTGATCAATATAGATATAGGGTATACAATGACATCTGCTGTTAAATTTATGTATTCTGTGGGTAGATTGTCAGCTGCGAGTGTTGTTGGCTTTAGTTTTATCAGGAGCTATTTAATAGTATCTGTGGGAACTGGTTGGAGTGAGAAGGTAGAAGTGATAGTAGGTGAGGGAGTGAGGAATTGTTTTTTGATGGGGTTTGTTTTTTAGCTAGTTCCAGGATATTTTCTGTGAAATATTTGTTAAAACTGAGTGGCTATATTTCCTGCATTATTATTATTGGCAGTGGGGAGAGGTTCCTATTTTACCTGGGTAAGGATGTTATTTATTGAGGACAAGACTTTTTGTGGGGTTTTGTGATATTTGTCCTGTATATTGGTGTAGTAGTTAATTTTATCTTTTTTTGTTTGGTTTTTTTTGTTTTTTTTTTTGCTTTATTCCTTAGTTCACGGTAAGATTGTAATGTGACTTAGATTTATTTGTTTTCCAGGAAGACCATGCCTTGTCCCTTAGCCTGAGTAGATTTAGTGTTTCTTTTCTTAACCAAGGGGCATAGTTAAACTTAGCACATATAGTCCTGGTTGGTACTAGAGCATCAAGAATGGAGAAAAAAGTGGTGTTGAAATGCTTTATTGCATCCTGTAGGGGGTAGGGTTTTTAGGGGTGACCAGTTACAATGCTTCAGAGCGTTTAGAAGTTTATTGGGGTTCAGTTGTTTCTTATTTCTTATTTGTAGCAGTATGGATTGCTTGGTTAGCATTATCTTTTGAATTAGGTAAGTTGGTGTATGATCACTGAGGCTGTCAGGTAGACAGCCTGAGAGGGGGTAGAATGTGGGTTTGTTTGTTAACATCCAGTCTAATGTGGATTGTCTATCTGAATTTTTGTTAATTCTAGTTGGTACCTCAGTTGAGTGAACCCATGAAGGTTTATATGATATTTGGGCTGAAGAGAGTTACACTCTGCCCAGTCTGTGTTAGCATCCCCTACATTAAGTGTTTCTTGAGGAAGGTTATTGCTACACCAGTGTAGTAAGTTTTCCAATGATGAGGTATTGTCTCCTGGTGGCATATACAGTCCTATAATATGGATGCTTTTTCGGGAGTTGATTTTTAGTTTGGCATGCAATATTTTGGTATTGTTAACTTGAAAGGGTATCTCAGGAAGGGTTTCTAGGAAGATGTGTTTTTGTAGAGCAGGGCTACACTAACACCTTTTTATTTAGCCTGTATGAGTGTATAATGTTGTAGCCTGGGGGTAGGATTTCTTTGCTATCTGTGCTGGGTTTTAACCGGGTTTCTGTGAGCAGAGCAGAGCAATGTCTGGAGTGTAGTGAGCTAGGTTGGCATGTAGTTCATGGATTTTATTGTTTATGCTTCTGATATTCATATTTAGTATTACTAAGTCTGATTTGTATGTAGTAGGAATGCTTGGTTTCAGGTAGGTATTAGTTTGCTCAGAAGGATCAGGTGGTGATGTTAGGAGATTGTTGGTGGGCCCTGAGTTTGGGTGTATGTCCCCACACAGGGATAATTTAGATATGGTTTGGACTAGGTTTTTTAGGAATTTGCTAAAGTTTCTATCATATTTTAGGGAGACAGTTTTTGAGTTAGGGTAGTGAGGTTTTGTCAGTTTCACTTGGGTAAAAGTAGAAACATTAAAGATGGAGCTAGCTATGAGAAAGTTGTTTGGTTTGAAGGTGTTAGGGTGTATATTTGAGGTGGAGTGGAATGTGTGGGAGTTGGTAGGAATTGAGTGAAGAGATGTGAAGATAGTAGCAATACTTATTAAGTTTAGCAAGGCTGGTAGAAATAGGGAGTGGTATTTAGTTATGGAGGGTGGCTAGTCTGGCAAGTATTTGGTTGGAATTGAAGGTTGGATTTGTCTCCTCATTTTGGGATCTTGGATATTAAGAAGGGCAGTTTGTTTTTTCTTATTCTAGAGAATTATATCTCTGAGCGAAAGGTGGTTTTGATATAAGTGAAGGATAGTTGTATATTTATGAGAGAGAGGTGGGGCTAGAAGGAAAGGTTGGAGTAGTGGGCGGAGATAGAGATGGAATGATATGAGGGAGGAGAGTTAGTATGATTTGCTGGAGGTTTTGAGGGATAGTTGAGCTGATTGGGTGAGAGTTGGGTCACTGAGTATAAGTCTGTAGAGAGCAGGGGTGGGTAGGAAAGGGGGTAGGGTAGGGGAGCAGAGTGGAGCCCGAGCGAAGTGAGGGCGAAACGGACCGGGCTGCAACTTGGTTCTCAAAAAACTATCTGAGAGACAGTTTGCAGGTATGGAAATTAAGGTAGAAATATAGAGCACATTCTTGAGTGTCTTTGGTTAAAAAATTCAAATTGTAGATAGTCTAGTGTAGGGGGACATAAGCAATTGTTTTGTACTCCTGCTGCTGTTACAAGAGCTAAGAGGGAGATCCTAAGTTCAACTGTAACTTCAGTAGTGCCAACAGCTGTCATCCTAAGTGTAGCAAGAGCTAACAGTGCTACCAGTTGCTAGCTCCTTTAGTTTAACAAGATGGAGAGTTTGTTAAGTAAAATAACAGAGCCTGTTAGGTAAATTTAGCAGAGTTGCTAATATAATTACAGAATTAGGAGTTCAGGAATTGATTATGGGGTGCTTAAACATACAGGGCTTTCCTGGATTTTTCAGACTGCTGCCTTGTTCCAGTTCTGTTCAGTTAGGGAGGGATTAGAGCTGATAGGACTTTCAGGCATGAGCTGCTCAAGGAGCTTCTATGACTGTGGTACTAAGGGAAAAAAAATAGAGACAAGAATAAATATGTAGAAAGAGATGAGGGACACAAGTACTCTTAAAAATAGTGACAGAGGCTTTCAAGTGTTATAGTCAACAAAATAATTCTTACAGGAAATATTCCAGTCTCAACCCAGTGATTCACAATGCAGTACAATTTAAGTTATACATTTCCACCTAAAAGTTGTTACAAACACAGTGAAGTTAGTTACTCTGATAAAGCTTTCAATAGTTCAGTGTGCGCAGTTCATTAACAGGTCTGGAGTTCCTTGAGTTAAAGTAGCAGATAGGCTGTATCAGTAGTTGAATCAACTGAGCATTACTAAACAATTAATTTAAATTAAACAACTTCAATAAAAGCTAAGCATTCATAAATTGTAGGGAATAGAAGTTAAAAATAGAGCAGATAAAGTATTGTATGTTTGAATTAGAATGCCACAAATGGGCTATAGTTCTGAAATCAATTCCTATGTATGCCAGTCCAGGTGGTTCTTCACCAGGAGACTAGCCCAGTCGTCATTTTCAACCTTTGAGAACTAGGCCTTTCAGAATTTAAGTATAAATGCTATGAGCCGGTCTCACAATGGTAAGGTCTTAAGTTATCTAATTATAGAGTTTTAGACTCACGGGCTTGGTGATTACATCTCGGTCAGTTCACTACCATGAATATCATGAGCTGCAAATATGTAAATGACCAAGTTCTGTTCTGTGTGAAAATGAGAACGTCACAACTGGGCTATAATAGTGCAGACAACTACTGGGCGCACCAAACACGCAAATTACAGCTCGGCCTGTTCATTACATAATTCTCCTGAGCTTTTACTTAAGAAAATATTCAATTACAGTTCTGTGTAAAAGTAAAAACACCACAACAGGTCTATCACAGTGCAGTCAATTGCTAAGCGCACCAAACACTTGGGTAATTCACTAGGAGACTAGCACTGTGGTCAATAACAACTTCTGAAGAAGTGTGTACTTGAACTGTAAGAGAACCCGCACTTAGTTTATCCTATAGCTGATTACTTGAAATGTAAGAAAACTCGTATTTAGTTTGTCCTATAATTGCAGGTGTAGCAGTTAAAATGATTTCTCTTATGAACATTGAAGTCCTGGCAAAGTCAGATTATCTAGCTTGGGTCTTACGGACATTGCAGTAATCTCATAGTAATTTTACAAACAAAGGCCGATCATGCGGTCATTTGGCGTTTAAGCCTGTAATGCAATTAAGCACAGTTTGCCTACTCACAGCATTTGCGTACGACTGGTATAGGGAGTAAGAATAACTTGCATGGTGAAATAGAATATGACATACATGTTCTTTGCAATTATCATCTGCTCATTAATAGCATAGTCTAAACATACACTGTAACTGAAGTAATTGTTCTTTCACTAGTAAATGTGATTCTCCAGAGTAAATTATTAATGCAAGTAGAAAGCAAAAACAACATAACAAGTAATTAATTAGTCAGAAAAACACTAGCTCAGCAAATATAAATATTAATGCAATTAGAAATCAAAAACAACGTAAAAGTAAATAACTAGTCAGACAAAAAAACACTAGTTCAGCAAATATAATTTTAGGAATTTTCTTACTATGATGACACTCTCACTAAAGGGCGCACAGCTGTTTAGGCAATACAAAGATGGTGCCAGGGGTTGATAAAAGCTCTGGCAAGCCACTACTGGACGTGGGAGGGGTCGGAAGACATTATTAGCCAATTAAGAAGAGTATGTTGAGGAATGGCCAATTAGAGAGAGAATGGAAAATGGGGCTGCAACCCAGTTCTCAAAAAACAATCGGAGAGACAGCTTGCTGGTAAGGAAATTAAGGTAGAAATATAGAGCACATTCTTGAGTGTCTTTGGTTAAAAAAGTCAAATTGTAGATAGTCTAGTGCAGAGAAACAAAAGCAAGTGTGTGTACTCCTGCTACTGTTACTAGAGCTAGGAGGGAGACCCTACGTTCATTCGTAACTTCAGTAGTGCCAACAGCTGTCGTCCTAAGTGTAGCAAGAGGTAACAGTGTTACCAGTTGCTAGCTCCTTTAGTTTAACAGGATGGAGAGTTTGTTAAGTAAAATAACAGAGCCTGTTAGGTAAATTTAGCAGAGCCGCTGATAAAATTACAGAATTAGGAGTTCAGGAATTGATTATGGGTGCTTAATCAAAGGGCTTTCCTGGATTTTTCAGGTTGCTGCCTTGTTTCAGTTCAGTTTAGTTAGGGAGCGATTAGCGCTCATAGGACTTTGCAGGCACAAGCTGCTCAAGGAGTTTCTAGGACTGTGGTAAGGGCTTTTCTGTTTTTTTTTTTCAGGTTGCTGCCTTGTTTCAGTTCCGTTCAGTTAGGGAGCAATTAGCGTTGATAGGACTTTGCAGACACAGGCTGCTCAAGGAGTTTCTAGGACTGTGGTGAGGGCTTTCCTGGGTTTTTCAGGTTGCTGCCTTGTTTCAGTTCCATTCAGTTAGGGAGCGATTAGCACTGATAGGACTTTGCAGGCACAGGCTGCTCAAGGAGTTTCTAGGACAGTGGTATATGAGGACGCTATCACTACAGGGCACTCAGCTGTTTAGGCAATAGAATGCCTGCTGACAAATGAGCCCACCACTTCACGGCAGCATATCTAGCTGCTGTGGACCTTGGACTGCAAAAAAACTAATGGCCACCATTATTTTATGCTCACTAAGCAGAGGTTCTGCTGTTTAGTGAGCATAAAATGTAAAATAAGAAAAGGAGAGAGGGTGTGTGTGTGTGTGTGTGTGTGTGTGTGTGTGTGTGTGTGTGTGAAAGCAGAAGAGCCTGTGTAGGCATGTATGAGAGAATGTGTGTGTGTGTGTGTGTGTGTGTGTGTGTGTGTGTGTGTGTGTGTGTGTGTGTGTGTGTGTGTGTGTGAGAGAGTGAGAGAGAAAGCAAGAGTGAACTTTTGTGACTGAATCCGTGTAAGAAAGCAGAAGAGACTATCCCCAGGATTCACGAAGCCTCCGTGTAAGAGTTATAACTCTTACACGGAGGCTGCAGTTAAACGGAGTGATGTCAGCATGCTCTGCATATTCATGAGAGCATGCTGAATCACACCTAAGTTGAACACGGTCCGTGTAAGACAGTAGGGGGCGTGTCCGTAGGCTGAGCCTTGCAAGCGGACACGCCCCCAGAAGTGTAAAAGTGCCCAAAGTAGACACCCACAACAGAGTCCACGGAAATGTGAATAAACATAACACAACACATGCCCCTACAGACTATTAAACATAAAACAATCTAAAGGAACATGTCATATTTTTTTTTAAATTGTAAAGATGTTTAACCGTGAGTGCGCTCGTTTGCGCGGGCGTGCCCGTAGCGCAGCTACAGTTAGCAGTCAATGGGAAAGCATATAAGAACTAAATATGAAAAATAAGCCAGGAAGCAATAGCGTAGCGGTAGAGATGCCGGCTGCAGAGCAGGCATTCATGGTTCGAGCCCCCACAACACAAATTTTTTTTTGCAAAATAAGCAGGAAACAAGTCCCTGACACATATGTACACATAAAACCAGAATATATGTAAAATGCAATGAAATATCCCATTTATATTGAATAAATGTGAGCTAAGAAATGAATATAAACTGCCAGATGTGCCCATAGCTGAGCTACAGTACAACAGAGTGAGTGTATGTGCCCGTAGATAACCATTGGTCCAACTGGTGCAAACTGAGTGCCCGTAGCTGAGCAGTGGTTTACCATGCTAAATATATGTGCTCCTAACTGAGCTGAGCGGAATATGCGTGCCGATAGCCAAATGAGGCTTAAACCAGCTTACCCCGTTTGCGCGGAACTGCGCACCGCGCAAACAAGCTAACCGACGGGCAACGGTGAGCAAGCCGTATCAAAACTGCCTTTACACAGACACACCCCTCAACATGTCTAGACAGTCATGAAAAATAAAAAGCAGTGGCCAGGTTCGAACCCAGGATACTATACACCATAGTCAAGGTACAGAACCACTAAGCCATGACAGCAGTACCTAGAAATGCAATAATAGCTCATATATAGGAATGAATACAAACTACAGCATGACAATGCAGGTTTACTGAAGTTGATACAATTCCAAAATGGCCAATCACAGATATGTGCGGGAAAAACGGACTATTTAAGCCCCATAGGCGGGAATACACAGCATAAACGATTGTAGAACAGACCTGCAGGCAGACTGTCAGGTGTAGGAGAGGGTAGTCGCTTTCGAGCGCAGAGGTGGGGTGTTGAGGAGTCCAGGTACATGGCCTGGCTCCTAGTCCACAACCATGAGGCCCAACTCATGCAGGGCCAGGTCCTCTGGGGAGCGTACAGGGCTGAGGTGTGGGACCAGTTGGCTCATGAACTCACCAGTGCCACAGGAATTCCAAGGACAGGTGAGCAGGTCCGTCACCACCATGCGGACCTGAAGAGACGCAAACAGGACCAACTGAACCTTTGGATCCAGGAGGCCCGGCAATCACCCAACGCCCCACCACTGAGTAAGTAACAATTAATTATGTATGTAGAAAGTTAAACTACCTGAAATTATGGAGATGTGTATTCCAATATTACTTCATTTATATTACAGCTGCAGGTGTCCGTTCTGCGAACCGCAGAGCCTATGCCGATAGGCTGGTGCGGTTGCGCCACCAGGCAGGTCAGTAATCCACTACTAGTAACTGTAAAGATATATAAATGTATGACAGTCAGCAAAAGAGTGCAGTGTAGCCAGGAAGGAATTAAATCTGCAAGTAACAGTGTGAAAGTGTATGCAAGTATTGCCTGATTACAACAGTTCCCAGCCTGTAAGTGTAAACTAAACATGACACTGTCCAACATATATTTTGAAATAAAACTGCCCTGCCTGTAAGAAAATAGTACACAACCTGCAGCAGCATGTAAAGTAAAGCTGCAGAAGAGGATGAAATCACATGTGTGAAATATATCCCTGTGGAAATACTGAAACATGACAGAAGTGAGACTGCTGGAAAGAACTGTAATAACTACTGTTAAAACATGTCAATAAAGCCTAGAAGTACCAGTCTGAATAGTAACATGAAAGCAAGTGAGAGAGTGTGAGAAAGTGTCAGGAATACAGCAATACAGTAGTAATAACCCTGAATAAACTATACTGCAGTTAGGACAGAATTAAATGCATGTGAGACTCAGAACCAAACAGCAAAATCTGTTCAAAGTGTTGCTGCATGTGGAATGTGTACACCAAAATCTGGATATGTTGCTCCCAGTCTGAAATACGCAGATAGGATGATTGTCTGATATACCAAACATCCACACTTGTCTACAAGTATATAAAGCAAAGGTAACAGGATGATGTATCTGAACAAAGCTCGATATGAATGTGTATGAACAGCAATAAAATGTAGATTGATGTTGCAGTAACAGTCCCATCTGCAAGGTTAAGTAGTTAACATATAGGACACTGTAGTTAGAACAGTAGTGTGTATATAACTGTAGCTATTAGAAATGTACAGCATATGTATTTGTATTCGAAGGTATTAATATTACTTTATTTACCCCACCCTCTAACCACCTATAACCCATTCCACGTGAAAATGGTATGTGCAATCACAATTACCACCCCTGGACGTCTGTCCTGTTGGGTCATATATATTTGCATGTCTGTTGATGCATCCGCCCTGTTCATACATCCACACCTGATGGCCTGTTGCCATCAATCAACCCTGCATGTTGTTGGACTGTGTATTACTGTTCAAATTATGCATGTGTTATGCACACTGTTCAATGGTGTGAATATCTGGGTGTTTGGTTAATGGGAATACTAATGCATGCTGTTACAACTAATTGTGAATGGTATTATATGTCACTAACCCAAACTGTCATGACATAATGCAAAACATAGAATGACAGGGAAGGCGGGTTCCAGCGGACCCACCTCTCCCACCTCAGCTGGCGAGTGCACCTGGCACTAGTGCCGAGTCCGGACCCTCCTCCGGTGGCCCTGTGCCACCTGCAGGTGGAAGCGCTGCAGGGGATGGGGCTCACCCCCCCTCTGCAAGTGTGGCCGGAGGAGATCCACCACTCACCCTCCGTAGCGTCCGGACTGTGGTGCGTAGGGAGATTCGGGACTCTGTCCTCGAGCCCCTATGCCAGCTCGAGGCACGGGTGGCGCAACTAACGGGCATGCCCGTTGCCCCGCCTACACAGCCCCCAGCACAGCCCTGTCCTGGGCAGTGAAGGAACAGTGGCAACTGCCTATGGGTGGGGATATCAGTTCCACTGTTGCCATCTGTGGGCTCATGGGCTCTGGATATACAAACCTCCGTCCCCCGTCAATTGTGTAACCCCCCCACACGTGTCAAACACTGCCCCTGTATGCGTCTTGTTTGTCTTGTCTGTTAACCTACCCAACCTACCTCCCCAGCTGTACCGACTACCTTCACCTGACATACCACTCTCACCTGAAAAAAAAAAAAAGGGCACTCTGTACCCACAAAAAAATTACGCCCCATACATAGCTGCCCATTCCGCACACATGTCTACTGGACATGGAACCTATCAATTCCAAAATTATTGTTGTCCTGACACCTCTCTCAGGGGTGGAAGGTTTCAAATGTCACACCAAATTACATACATATGCACAGCTGTTGCTGCTGAAGAAATGGGCAGCTATGGGCCTTACCTACATCCCTCCTGCACATCCCAAGCTTGTTTCCCTACTGTCTTACCCTCTTTGTGACCCCTTTTTCACCACTTTCCTGTCTCCCCATTTTCTTTTCTTTCAAGGAAAATAGCGGGTGTCGCAAGAGTAAGCACATTTAAGTGGTTGTAATCAGGTGTGCGCTTGTGCGGAGCTAACCGCCAGTGCGCATGCGTGAGCTCCCAGCAACCCAGCGCTAACCCCGATACAACAGCTTAAAAGTGCCTTAGGCACTGTGATTGACATGTCTTGTATTCAGTTCAAAAGAAAATAAAATCCCACTGTGAGTCCCGAACCCAGGACCTTGGCAACTATAGTCTGCATGACTTACCACTAAGCCATGACTCTTATATAAAACATTGTGCTAAAGTAAATATATCATGTAACAGTAGGAATGAATGTAAAGGGAATATAGATGTGTAGTACACAAAGCATGACATTTAGAATCACAAACAAAACTGGTGGATTTCCATAATAGTAGTGTGTGAACAGAAACAGCCATGCTAGTTGGAAGCTAGTAGGTAATAATGTCACCATAGCACCTTGCAAGACACACACATACTCACAGCAGGATAAGCACTGCCCATACCCCACAACCTCTTACAGGAACACATCCGGACCAAGTAATAAAATATGTGGAGCAAAGGCCCAAAACCATGGACACATTACAAATAAAGTTACAACAAACGCAGTCAGTTCAGAAAGTAACAGGGTCTACACCTTGTGGGATGTTTGGAAGGGTATGCAGTCTGGAACTTGAATGTTTGTCACCATATTCTGACTTGAGCCCAGACTGACTTGCCAGATAAAGGTGTGCATGAGATATTGACCAAATTATGAGGCAGAAATGTGGACAGCCTGCAAATATCTGTACACATGACGGGTCCAACACCACCATATTTGAATAGTTAAGAACCTAGACATAGCAACAGTGAATGTCTTACAGGGATGCCCCACAGACCCCATGTGAAATGTACAAACAGTAGGCAGAAAGGTGTAATACATGCAATGGTAACTATGGAGTCCGGAAAGTATTCACCACTGCATGGCAGAAAAAGTGTAGTAATACATATGCTCATGCTAACCCACAGTCACAACTGCAGCATACCAGACATTTTAATGGGTGTACCCCACTGATATGTACCATTCCATGAGGCACATAACTGATGAACCTGAAAGTCTCTGGGGCCTGCTCAGCAGCATACTCAAATACCCTAATAGATGTCAAGGCCCACACCATGGCCAGACCACACTGCATGCTGTAACACCCTAGCAGATATAGCAAGCATTCCAAGGTGTGAATGTACATGGAAAATAGGAAAGCTACAGCAGCACACTACAGTCAAGACACCTAGCAGGCATACAAGTAGTGAATGTAAAGGGCAACTATTGAAGCCTTAGCAACAGAGTGCAAGCAAAAGTGAAAGGAAAGCACACACACACACACATTAACAATAGTAGTAGTTGTAGTTGTCAGTGTACATACACAGTTAGTACAGGAAACTGGAGAAATGAATGGAGGAATGTTAATCTACAACACACCTGGAAATATGAGAGAGATACCAACCTTTATACTCATAGAACATTGTCCACAGCATAACAGCATGGTCCCTGCCCTTAACATCTGAAAGGGCTACGCCTATCTCACACACCTTTTATAGCACTGTTCTGAAATCACAGTGAGAACTGCAATCAGTACACAACTGGCTGCATGCAATTAGCAAATGCTGGCTAACAATTGGTGCAGAGGCCATCACATGGGCATATGCAGATACCTACAAAAGTATGCTGTACTCCATGTCCACGCATGCAATACTTTCATTGCACCCTGAGAAGGACGTGAGAGACAGACAGAGACAGAGAGAGAGAGAGAGACAGAGAAAACTGCAATTAAGCAGACAGAAACGAATTGTTCAGCAACAGCTACCTGAAAGCTGACAACTGGGAAGTGGAGCAGCAGAACAGAGAACTAGACAGCAGCAGAAGCAGCTGTGACAAACACAGGTAATGTAAAGTAATACTATAAAGGTGTACATACTGTGAACCCATCCATATGTGTCATTGGTCTGTATCCATATGTATATGAAGATGTGTAAAGGGCAGGAGACATACAGCAACTATCAGTGAAGGCTGTACATACATTTGTATGTGAGAGCATCTATGTGCACATATCAATGTTGTTTGATTGTAGGTTGTAGTGCCATGTACAAATTAGGTTACACAGCTATGTATGTTTAGCAGTATGTTAGTGTGTGTATACAGTATGGTAGACAAATATGTTGATATACCTGTCTAACATATGGATATGTATGTATGTCAACATATGTATGTGTATATATATATATATATATATATATATATATATATATATATATATATATATATATATATATATGTATATATATATATATATATATATATATATATATATATATATATATATATATGATATGCATATATGTGTACATACATAGAGAGAGAGATGTAGGAATACATAGATGTCGATAGAATATTGTACCAACATATCTATGTAATGCACACATGCAGATATAGATATATGTAGATACATATACATAGACAGACTGATCTGACTACCTACAGGTATGATTGTATATGATGACCTGCAACACAGCCTGTCCCACCCCCTCTGTCACTCACACCCCCTCTGTGCCCCCCCTCCACATCTATAGCAATATATGTATATCAATATATATATATGTGTATATGTATACGGACATCTATATATATATATATATATATATATATATATATATATATATATATATATATATATATATATATACATATACATATAGATATATTTATATACATATATATATAGAGAGAGAGAGAGAGATGTATATAAAGTCTGAGTGAGGCACATGTGTACAGATGTATTGCAACAGGTGCCTGGTGACAAAGGCATGGAGTGAACACCAGTGTCAAATCCGGAGTATCATACCACATTCCAGATCACCTACACCAGTAACCACCAGATATGTGATTGGCCGCCCACCACTGCATGTGTCAGGGATGAGCAGGGTCAGAAATGTGAACAATAGTGGCCCCAATGATAGTCACAGTGGCACACTATCCCTGGAATACCTGCACATGGTATGTGCCAGCAGACATGGTGAGTCAGGTATGGACATGTAGGTCGGTGTACCCCCCACACCACATAATGGATGCCATGGTATGGACCTCATATGACAGCAACAGATATGGAGAAGGACACAGTGACATGTACAACACTGTGACAACGCACTCAAACACATTACCAATGCACAGTGACTGACAACACCACAGAGTACACATATGCTACCCACATAGAGGTTACCACTCCCAGATTTACATATGGAGGTCACACCCATGACAGATGTCCAACAACCATAGTAACATCTCACACCATCCACAACCTAAATGTCTGCTGTGTGTCATCCGTGCCACTGCAATAGTGTGCACATGTGGAGGTAAGAGTTCCTACTCACAGATAAGACACACCCTGCAATAAACCACACAGTGTTAAGAAGCGAGACTCCCCATGAGTACATGTCACACATACCCCTGCTGAATGTTAGTCAGATAGGTAATATGCCATATGATTCACCCTGTGTAACTGTGTGACGGCAGCAGGTACCATCACACCACATGTGTCACAATGGTCAGGGTAGCAGAACAGTACGCTGCTGTAGACACAGGGGCAATAGCATATTGTATAGTATTGTATTGTAATGTAATGTATTGTGTTGTATTGTATTGGTATGGTGAGGTGCCGCCTTCATGGAGTGGAACCACTGCTGCTGTGCGCCAGTGTACAGGTACATATCCTGTAGTCAGGCTAGTGTTACATAGCACTTCTATATGTGTGTTTAGCTCCTGTCAGAGGTTATGTAGCATGCAACTGGGGATACCATCAGGTCCCATGCATGTTGTGTATTCTGCTGTCCTGCGGGTGTCTCTCACCTGGACATCTGTGATGACGGGGAGGTTACAGTCAGCTGGGATAACTATGCCTTATTACAGGGGAGAGGACGGGGTGACACCTGCACTGAACCTGTCCACCACAATGTTGTCGATATCTGTGGTGTCAGTGAAATATGTGTTGTGTACTACCTATGGGCATAGAGGATGGCTCCTGACCAGGTTGCTAACATAACTGAAGAAGGCCTCCTGGTCATCTGTAGTGTCACTCTTGATTTCCCTTTCAACGTTGCCCATGTAGTCAGTATGATGGGAAATAGATCCTTACCAGTGCTGCTCAGACATGCCCTCCCTTCAGTGAATGATGCTCTGTCTTGCAGTAGCTTCCATCTTCTGTAATACAATCTGTCTATGGCTGGGGTCCACCAGACAGGATGCTGTCCCTTTGTGGAGAGTGTCTTGGTCATATATGGGATTGCATGATCCATGCATTCTTGGAGATGTCTGCAGAAAGCAATTGTGTAGGGGTCAGCATTGTGGGTTGTATCTGCCACTGGCCCAGTGGGCTGTAAGGATACCATATCACTGTTACAAAGTGTAAAGTTTGTATCTGTAATGTTATGCACTATAGTCATCTGTGCTGGTGGTGGAGGTGGGATATGTATATCCAGGGCAATCAGTGTGTGGTCAGCCCACAGTAGTTGCCGATGTAGGCCATACAGTACCTAGATACAAACCCCCAGAGTGAGGAGGTGCTTCTGACCTGAATCGGTGTTCTGACTGCTGGTGTTTGGTAGTATGTCGTATGGAGTCTGCCAGGTACTGTTGCACAGTTGCTGGCCGAGCACTGATACCTGGCCATCTACATGTGTATCCACCAATAGACAGACAGATGTTACATATGTGAGATATGTTGTATCATAACAGTCGAGTAGCATGTGTAGTATGTGTGCCAAAGTCTGCTGACATATATTGCTGATACCAGGTTATTTTCTTTCTCAGGTACATGGCCCACCTGCGGAACCCCACCTACTCCACAGCTGAGGATGAGGAGATACACCAGAGCCTGGTGCGGGACTATGCAATACTCTTTTTCCGCACCAGCCAGAATCAGCAGGAGAGGGCTGCACTGTGGCAAGACCTTGTCCGTCGGGTAAATGATATAGGCACGCATAATAGGACATATGAGCAGGTACGACATCACTGCAGTGATTTAATCAGACATGTCCGTCAGCGTCAAGGTCAGATATCCACAGGCAACAGGTCGCCACAGGTGGTGGGGTGGCTACACATCCCCACTCACCAGACTGGAGGGACTACTCCTGAGTGTAGTGGCTCCAGTCCACCAGCAACAACAACAGCAGCAGACATGCATCATGATGGAGGCTGGAGCCACACAGCAGCAAGACAGTGAACGTGCAGGTAATATGTCATATGTATAGTTGACTGTTGTGTACACTGGTAGTTAATGCATGTGTGAGGTGTGTCCTTGGTTTGTAGCTGTCACCATAGTATTTAATGTGCAAGTGTGATATCCTCAATATTAGCTGCTGACCTGTGAAAGGCGACTGTTGTACTCCTGACCTGTATCATACTCAGTAACAATGGCACAGTTGTGCCCACTGACATTAGTTTCTTCATGTCTGCAGGACCCTCTGGTATAACTGCAATGCAGCCTATCCATGCTGGTGAGTGTGTATTAACAATTCCTGTAATAGTGTTGATAGTAATAGTACTATTTGGCTCACTTAGTAGTGCTCTTTGTATGCATGTAGGTGTGTCTGTGTCTGTGTGTTGATATCACGCATACTGAGTACTGTACAATTGTGTGAAACTGTGTGCATGTGTGCATGTGTGCACCTGTGCAGGTGTGCAGGTGTGCATGTGTGCACCTGTGCAGGTGTGCACGTGTGCACCTGTGCAGGTGTGCACGTGTGCACCTGTGCAGGTGTGCACGTGTGCATGTGTGCATGTGTGCATGTGTGCAGGTGAGCATGTGTGCATCGCTGGTAATGTGTAGACATTGTAAACTGTGTTTCCTGTTTCCTTCCCACAGGTTCTGTTGCTGCTCTGGTGTCATGTAGCAGGGAACCTGAGTCATGTGCCGTGGGTACTGATAATGATGACATCGGTGTAATGGCACAGGAAGGTATGCCAGGGTCCACCATTGGTCAGCCGATTGACAGTACACAGCTGTCGACCCCATCAATGCGCACAGTTATCCTGCCAATACACCCCTTGTCACCACTGTCCCTAGGTGATGGACAGCATACAGTGGGCATTGACCAGGGTAATGTGGTATCTGTGGCACATGCCTCCCCACACAGCAGCCATGGGCATGGCCCAGAGATGGTACCACACAGACAGATGTCCAGGGGTTCTCGTGGGAGCATCCATGGGCGTACTGCCCCTGTCAGACGTGCCCACAGAGGTCTTACAACCTCAGCTATGTTTCGGAATGTCATGCAGGCACAATCACGTATGAAACGGTACACCAGACAGGGTCTGAGGGAGCTGGAAGCATGTCGCACAGCCATGACTGACAGTATGCGTGACATTGCGGCTGCCATCCGTGATTTCACCGATGTCATAGACAGACGTTGTGGGGACATATTAGACCGGTTCCACAACTACATGTCCATGAGCCAGGGTGATGGTGGGCGGTTGAAGCGTCGACGTGGCCGTATGCCAGCAACAGCAGCAGCTGGCAGTCGGCGCGGATGACAACTGGGCCGCGGCCGCCCCCGTAGTGCCAGCAGCAGCCCCAGCAATGCTGGGTCTGTGCTGTCATCAGACCGCCCCAGGAGACCACGTGCACGTGGCTCTGGCCAGGCCGACAGGGATCTGTGTCCAGTCAATGAACACCTGCTTCTGATGACAGTACCCAGTCTGGGTTGGTACCGGATACGGTCCGTAGCACCCCTGCAAGGCACAGGTACCGTGTCCGTGGCCAGAGACACTGATCTGTATGACCTGGCAGGTACAGTCTGTGGCTGTCCACAAACACCAGTATATGGCAGCCATGAGGTGGAACTGTGTGCATCCATACACACATGCAAATTGACAACACCTAGGGCTACCGCATACACGCACACATTGCATCAACATTGCCCCACCTTCTACTGCTGTCCCTCACCAACACACATACACATACATGTCAATTGGTGGTATGGGTGGCTGACTCAGGCATACCAAGTTCACACCCTGTGCATATGATGAAACTGTGCCACCTCCTGCAATCTGTAACAACTGTGCAGGTACAGGTTAACATGTTGCTGATGCACAGGGTGACCACATAGATGTGTAGTAATAGTATCATGTTGTTAACAGTACTGTGTGCTGAATTAATTGTGGGTATATCACAGCATGCCTGATGCAGTAAGTGTGTGATTGTCATGTCCTGTTGTCTACATCCATGGTAAGTACCATAGTGTATCATCTGCACATGTTGGTATACTGGTGGTAATGATGTCAACAGAAGGCTACATACATAGGTAGCACAGGGGATAGGGTAATGAATGTAGTAATACACAATGATGGACATGTAAATTGCAAGTGGCATGTTGCCCACACTAGACTCTGCAATGCAGATGTTTGAGGATGTTGATATGTGTGCAGTACTGCACGACTGGTACAGGACACACAGGAGCACCCTAGCACTGCATGCTTACATCTCATACCATGCTAGACAGCCCCAACACACATAACTAACTGTCACAGGAGGGAGAGTCCCCATATATGTCAGGGATACTGTGGTGGCAGGCCAGGGAGCATACATCCTACTAAGTATGGAACCACTGAGTGAAGGCTCAGTGTCTGTTATTTGACATGTGTATTACTGCAGGTATGAGCACATGGGTTTCTATCCAGTTATTGTACATCCTGACAGTACATGCATGTTCTGTACACTTGTGTGCACTGAGACTGGACCCTAGCCATCTGACCTGTGTATTTCCATGTACATGTGCATAGTGCCTGCATATTTGCAGTGTTACCTACTGGAACTGGTACAGCTTGTTTGTTGTACAATGGACTACATGGAGCCCTGTTTACTGTATCTTTGTTTGCATGCATGTTTGCTTGCAATTACCCTGGAATACTGATCACACCTGCAATGCATAGTTATAGAGCTTCTGTGGACTCCTAGTGCCATCTGCATAGCCTACTATATGTATGTCCATGTCCCACTTGACAGGTTGTCACTGTTTGTCCTGTTCACATGTACATTGCCTGTGACACAGTGCATATGACCTGCCTGGCATGTGTCCACGTGAGCAGTCATATATGCTACTGCTAACTAATCACAGGCACTACACCTTCACACATTCATCTTCTGTTGAACTACCTGCTTTGCTAGGGACAGCCTGCACCTGTCATCCCTGGCCTTTCAGATATTGGCAAAGGCTCTTGCTACCCCCATAGTGCCTATGTTAGGCAGGGCTCAAATGACAAACCCACCTTCATAGGTATCACAAGGGATAAGACACTAAGAGCAATGCTACCCAACGCCAGATGTCTAAACCTCCAGATGCATGCACCCAAAACACTCCTTGGCATGGAAAACATCGATATCTGTGCAGTAACAGATGCCTGGTTCAGGGCTACTGAGAGCACACCAGCACTACCGGGTGTAACCCGGTTGATTTCTTTGATACAGTCACCAAGGCCATTGCCGAGGGGAAGGTGGTTCACACAGCCTACCTGGACCTTGCAAACGCCTTCGCAACAATACCCCACTTGAGCATTCTAGGGAAGCTCACCAGCTTAAATATAAGCCCCTATGTCACTAGATGGATTGCACAGTGGCTCAAGAACAGAACCCACATGGTTAGCATTGCTGGAGCCATGCCAGACCCCATAACAGTTACGGGTTGTGTCCCACAAGGCTCAGTCCTGGGACCCTCTTGTTTGGTATATATTTATTGGAGGTACAGGCCAACACGGATGGACTGTGGCTGTCCAAATATGCAGATGACTGCAAACTGGCCACCATAATCGACTCTCCAGCTGACACAAGCATCTTCCAAAGGGGCATCATAGCAACAGACAACTTGTGCCAGAGCCATGGCCGTCTGCTGAACAGTGTTTAGAAGGGGAATGTGCATCCTGTAGTCTGTTCACCTAGTTGCCAAAAGGGACATTGTCCTCACACACACTAACCCCCCTCAGCCAAAAACACACACTTGCCAATTGCAGGATTCAAAGCCCTATCTGACTGTTATGACACTTGAGATGGACGCATTAGCAGAGCACGCTGTTTGCATTACTGGGGGTTTTCTCTTCCCCTGCTATACTTATAGAGTGCTGACATCATCAGTGTTTAGAAAAGGGAATGGGCATCCTGTAGTCTGTTCACCTAGTTGCCAAAAGGGACATTTCCCTTACACACTAACCCCCCTCAGACAAACACACACACTTGCCATTCACAGGATTCAAATCCCTACCTAACTATGTTATGACACTTGAGACGGACGCATTAGCAGAGCGCGCTATTCGCATTATTGGGAAGTTTCTTTTCTCCTGCTGTACTTATAGGGAGCTGACATCATCGGTGTTTAGAAAGGGAATGTGCATCCTGTAGTGTCTTATCCTATTTGCCAAAAGGGACATTTCCCTCACACACACAAACCCCCCTCAGACAAACACACACACTTGCCATTCGCAGGATTCAAACCCCTACCTATGTTATGACACTTGAGACGGACGCATTAGCAGAGCGCACTATTCGCATTACTGGGAGTTTTTTTTTCTCCTGCTGTACTTATAGGGTGCTGACATCATCGGTGTTTAGAAAGGGAATGTGCATCCTGTAGTGTCTTATCCTATTTGCCAAAAGGGACATTTCCCTCATACACACTAACCCCCCTCAGACAAACACACACACTTGCCATTCGCAGGATTCAAACCCCTACCTAATTATGTCAGGACACTTGAGACGGACGCATTAGCAGAGTGCGTTATTCACATTATTAGGAGGTTTCTTTTCTCCTGCTGTACTTATAGGGTGCTGACATCATCGGTATTTAGAAAGGGAATGTGCATCCTGTAGTGTCTTATCCTATTTGCCAAAAGGGACATTTCCCTCACACACACTAACCCCCCTCAGACAAACACACACACACTTGCCATTCGCAGGATTCAAACCCCTACCTAACTATGTTATGACACTTGAGACAGACGCATTAGCGGAGCGTGCTATTCACATTACTGGGAGGTTTCTTTTCTCCTGCTGTACTTATAGGGTGCTGACATCATCGGTGTTTAGAAAGGGAATGTGCATCCTGTAGTGTCTTTTCCTATTTGCCAAAAGGGACATTTCCCTCACACAGACTTACACACACACCAACCCCACTCACACACACACACACTGAGCATTTGCAGTATTTGAAACCCCTACCTAACTATGTTATGACACTTGAGATGGACTCATTAGCAGAGCGCGCTATTCGGATTACTGGGAAGTTTCTTTTCTCCTGCTGTACATATAGGGTGCTGACATCATCTGTGTTTAGAAAGGGGAATGTGCATCCTGTGGGGAGGCAGACACCAAGCACACTATGGCTAAGCTGTCATTCCCTAGGGCAAACAGCCTAGTGTTGACCTCTACACCATTATGTTTAATTGTCAAATGCACATTATTTGTTGCTGATAGACTGTTTGCATATCTTTATTGCCATAGCATTCCCTGTTTGTATGAACAACTTCTGCATCTGTGGAAGATGTTTGCATATGGGAGGGATCCACTATATCACGTATGTCTCTGTAGTCATTTAACTGTGTGCACTGGGCAGACTGCTGTAATGTGGTTGGTTCCTGGCATAACACATAACAATACCAGATATGTGTGTCCAACTGCTAAACCGAGATTTGGCCTAAGTGTGTGAGCATGCCCAGTTCAGCCTTCCCATGGCATGTTGTCAAAGTGTGTGAGCATGCCCAGTGTGAGCATTCCATATGTTGGACTCTGCAGCCCACCACATTTGTGGATGTGTGTGAACTTCAACAACTATCACCCGTTTATGGTTGTGGGTTGTGTGTCATGTTGTGTAGTTACTGTACAACTGCTTTGTGTGTGAACACAACAGGATTATACTGTGCCTGCAGTGTTTGCATGGGATACTTTGCATACAGTTGTCAACATCCTTTCACACTGACCTAACACTGTAGTACTGTATAGTGTACTGGTAGTACTTTGACTGTGGTGGACAGTATCCTGGGCTTTACTGCTATCACTGCTTTACATTTCGATAGTGGGCACAACAGCCTGGTTGGGGCCAGTTGTGTACATCTGACCATGTTGCATTCTGTTCAGATATGAACTACTTACACCAGGCTTGTCCAACATTGTTAGTGTATTCCACAACATAGGTGTACAATTGCAAACACTAGCGATGTGCCCTAGTCCATGTCTAATGCAAGTTGGAGAGTGTGTTTGTCCTTCAACACACATTGTAAGAGGAGTTTGCCATGACATATGTCATGGTTAGTATACTGTGCCTCTGTCTACCTGTGACATGACAGTGATACCCAGGATAAACCTACCATCTCCCGTCCACCCATCAGGATTCCTATTGAGGAAGATTGATAAGTGACTCTATGGGTAGCCTGTGCTGAGGGTTCACTCATGGGTGGGAGTGGCTTCTGTGTTATGGATCACACAGTACAGCTTGTCCTATGTAAGTCAGTGCTGGGGTTCAGGTCTCTCATGTGCATAGCTCACTGCCATTCAGATTGTACAAGGTGCAGCATGTTTATTGATGCCAGCAACACAGGCAACACATGGCATCTGTGCAGGCTGTTTGATACTCCTGATGAGGTACTGTTGGGGACTTTACAGTTGATGGAGGTGTCTGCTGAGGTACATCCCACAGGGGCTATTGTAGTCAATTGTACCACTGATGCAGGATGAGTGCAGAGCCACAATGACCTCCCCTTATGTAGATCTGACAGCCTTCATGATTAGGTGGGTATATGGTATGTTTCTGTAAACACTACAGCACATGTTTGTCCAATGCAGGATATCTATCACCCTGTGTCCCCAGGTCTCTCATTACATGTTAACTACATAATGGGTTAACACCTATGTGGTAATTGGTGGGCACTTACTGTATATCCACGGGGGTTGACTATACACGTTTCTGCACTTAGCTTGCTGACATGGCTATGGCACCAGTTGTCTGTTTCTATGTGGCCCTTTTGTGGGATGCATGTGTCAGCTGGTGGATCATATGTGGTGAGCAGTTTGTAGTCCTCTGCAAAAATGTTAGGACACAGTCCTTCCATGTTTGCCTGTACCTATGGGACATATATACCAGACGAGGGCGATACCAGGACAAAGCCTTGTGGGATGCCAGTTATATCTGGTTTGTAGTCTGACATGGCTGAAGCATGTCTGACCATGTCTGTTCTGTCCTTGGTCTGGTTTGCAACCCCTCTACTGACATGTGGGTTTATATTTAAGCTGGTGAGCCTATCTATACTGAACATGTAGGGTATTGTATAGAAGCCTTTGCAAGGTCCAGATACACTGTGTGGAGCACATTGCCCTCATCAATGACCTTAATGACTGTTTCAATTGAGTCAAACATGGTTAGGGGCAGGATCTGCACTTGAGAAGGCCACACTGGGTTGGGTCCGGTGTCAGTAGGTCCCCAACATCCTTATGTCTGTGGTACATGCTGATCCTTTCCATAGCTGTGCAAACTGAGCTTCTCAGGATTCTGGGGTAGTACTGTTCAGTATCCATTCAGGCAACACCTTTGTTGAGAAGGACCACTGTTGTTGTACACTGCTCTTTGGGTACATATTCTGTGGTAAGGCTGACATTGAGCAGTAGTGTGGTTTGGCATTCCATTCATCTTAGAGTCCATGTTGCACTAAGCCCAGGACACCATCTCATACCATTGCTGCTGTGTGTTTTGCTTTGGAGATGTTGTCTGTTACCTCAGCATCTGCAATGTCAGGGGGCCAGCAGTCTGCTGGGATAGATATTCTGCATTCGTGGGGGTGGGGGGGTTTGCACTGCACCTGTCAGGATGTATGTTGGCAATATGTGTGTGTGTTTGTGGTATTTGTGTGATTCAGGGCATATCTGTGAATTCCCAACATGGCTCCTACCATCAGTTGTGTAAGCCTTGGGATTATCCTTAGTGTCCTGTACAATTTGTATCTACATAGGTTCATAAGTTCATACTAGGCTATCCACCCTGGGCATTTGTTAGCCTAGCCAGAGTGTGTGTGGCTTTTGGGACCCCTTGCTATGTGGATATTATGGCCATTTATGATTTGCTTTGCTGTGACTCTGTCTGGACATGACACAGTGAAGACTCCCACTGTAACTCTACAATCATCCATCCACTTGGCAAGATTCCTGTTGAACAGTGTCAGTGAGGGGCTCTGCCTAACATGGAGTGGGATTCTGGTCCAGGGTGTGGGGAGCCTCTGGATTATGTATCTGTCCCACCGGCACATCCTATTTCATTATTTGTTGAGGTTGACATCTCTCACTCTCGCAGCTCCAATGGATATGTGTTTTCTGGGGTGGAGCATGTCCATTACTCCTGTGTTGGGCATGGCCTCCTACAACAGGCATGCAATGCCTCTGTGTGGGCAGTATGTGACTGGATTCAGCTGGGGTGTCTACAGCCAGGCAGCATATGACATATATTTGAGACACTTTATCCTCTTGGTGAGGTACCTTTGAGGTCTTTCTAACTGCTGCAGGTGTCAGGTAAGGTAGATCCCATATGAGGCATTGTACTAGATTATGGGTGTGATTAGAGAAAAGTATAGGGGCACAGTGACCTCTGTTGCCATAGATGTGACTCCTTTCCTGATACAGTGTCAAATGTAGACAGTCTTCCTAGCCACATTGGCAATGTGGGTGTCACATAACAGGTTACTGTCCACTTGTGTCCCTAGGTCCCTGGTTACTCCTTCCATACATAATGGTTTACCACCTATGTGGTAATTTGTGGTACCTTGTTTGGTATTTGGTGGGACATTCATACTGTCCAGTGTCTTCAGGACGGTTGGGGGGGGGTTATTGTGTGTGAGAGTGCGGTCTGTAGCATGCTACAGACTGCACAGCAGTCTTGCCTACAGTTAGTTGCACATGGGTGAACTCCACTGCCTTGTGCATTGTCAGTTACCTGGACGTATGGGTGTCTGTGCTGCCTATGGATACTCACCCTCCTTTTATGTTTTGTTCCAGGTTTTGGGGCCATGACACATGGTACGTGGTATAACCTGGTAGTGCTGGTGTGCTGTCAGGAGCCTTGCAGCAGGTTTCTGTCACTGCACAGACATCGATGTTCTCTATTCTGGGGATGGCCTCGGGAGCATGCATATTGGGGTGTACACATCTGGCATTGGTCAGCATTTCCCTTATGTTTCTTCCCACTTATGTTTTCTAGGGTGGTGGGTCAGTCTTTTCAGCCTTGCCTACAAAAGGCTCTATGGAGGTGGCAAAGGCCTTATCCAATATTCAGACGCCCAGGGGTAACAGGTGCAGGCCATCCCAAGGACAGCTGCGTGGCTTGTCAAACATGACATCCCAAGCAGACAGACATTGGATCCCCTTGGAATGACACCAGTAAGTGTGCTACTTGCTATGACTGATCATTCCGTGTTTGTACTGTGGCATTATTCTTGGTAAGGGTAGGATGCTGCGAACGGTGAGTGTCATACCGGCCTGGACTACATAATCGGATAGCTCATCTGTGTCTCTTTACATGTAGTCTAGGGCAGTACATCTCAGGTCATTCACACCAGCATGGACTATGACTGCATCATATTTCTACTTGCTTTGGAGTGACCTACATATTTCTGTTATGTGGCATATTGTGGCAGCCTACAGGCAGCTTACTGTACCCTTTCCCTTGTTCAGTCTGGTGTGCGGGACAGCAGTGTGTCTGATTATGGAGTCACCTATTACAACTGTATCAGGCATGTTGTTTCTCCTTCTGGCCTGTGACTGTTTGGCACACCAGCTTTGTGTGCTATGTGTTGCATGTGCTATGTTTGGAGGCTGTTTCATTGGGTGTCTGCTTTAGAGGCCTCTGTTGGTGTGCTGTGTTTGTGATTTCTGCCTCCGGGAATGTATTTCTGTGTTTATGTGTTTGGTTTGCAGTTGTGATAGGTCTATGTGGGTATGTGTTTGTGGTGTGTGTGGTTACCTTCTCCTACTGACTTGTTTTGTGAGTACTGAGTTGAGGGAGCTCAGCCTCCAGTTTGGATGGATGGTTGCATCTCTCACATATATTTGTATTTATTGGGTGGAGTTGGGGGTCTTCTGTGTACTTGGGGCAGGTGTAACATTGCCTCAGGATTCACAGATTCCACTTGTTGTGGCTGGCCTTAGTGGATTGCATGTGTGGACAGATTTTATTGCCATACTACTGATCAGTAATTACTTCATTGTTCATGTTTGCTCTATCATGCAGTAGCTTCCTCATTCTCTTGCATGTTTTGGTTATGGCTGGTGTCCACCATGCCAGATTTAGGCACTGTGTCTTGTTTTAATTTAGGACTGCATAATCCAAGCATTCCTGGCAGTGTTCATGGAATGGCTGTATTACAGGTTCTGAGGTGTGGCCCATATTTTGCACCTGCACGGGACCTTTAATGGATTCCACATCAGTTTGGAGGTGTGCAAATATTGCTTAGCACATGTTTTCCACTGTGGTTTTCCGGCCAGGGACTGTGGTCAGGATTTGTATATCCAGTGTGATTACTATATGGTCTGGTTTTACCAGTGAGCAATACACTTCTCATCTTGACATCCTGTACTTATGTTGTTGATTATCACATCGAGTATGCTTACAGCTCTTGTGGGGGTGGTAGGTTGTTCCTGGGCCTTTTGGTTTGTGGATTCGATGAATGTTTGTCCTACACTGTTGCAGCTGGTATAATGCTCCCAGTCTATATGTCTGGGTATTTGCAGTCGCCCAATATAATGTGGTTTGGAGGACTTGATATATTCATGTATTCCAGCATAGGCCGGATGCAGTTCCTGGTGTTGGGCCAGTAGTCTGTAGCAGGCTATAAACTGGGGGGCAGTTTTAGCCACTGTTACTTGAGCATGGCTAGTCCATGCTGCTTTTTGTGGTGGTACCAACATGGGGGTGTGGTTATCCTTGACAATTCTTGCTAGTCACCCTCCTTTTGTAGCTTGTTCCAAGTTTTGAGGCTGTACAGCACAGTATGAGGTGTAACCTGGTAGTGTTAGGGTGCTGTTGTGAGCCTTGCCTCAGTTTTCTGTTACAGCACAGTTATCAACATTCTCCATACTGGGTGAGCTTAGACTGCATGCATCTTGCTGTTTCAACTTATCCCTTATCTTATTCTTATCCCTTCTGGTACCTTTGGAGATAGGTTTGTGTTTTGAGCCTTACCTATTCAGGGCACACTGTGCGTGACAACAGCCTTTGCCAGTATCCATATGGCCTGCACTGATAGGTGCACGCCAGTCCTAGCAGGTGGTGCATCATGTCATGCTCAGCATGTCATCCCAGACTGGCACACATTGGGTCCCCTTTGAGTAACTGCGATACTTCAGTCAATTGTTGCACTTGATCATCTCGTTGTCATGTTGTGGCATGCTGCTTGTTGAGGGTAGGATGTTAGTCAGGGTCCTCAGGTGTGCATATGGTACTTGGTGTTACATTACTTAACACATAGCATTCATGCCTCAGGTGGTGCTGCAGGGCTGCCTCTGTCGGATGCGCATATTACACTTCCCTGTACATGTTTGAGAGCAGGTTGTGTCACGTTAGGCATCCCTGTTACTATATGAGTGAGTCAGCGAGGGGTATCATTCCCAAGGTTCCTACTGAGCCAATGTATGTGCTATGCATTGCCTCTTTGCCAAGGCCAGGGCATACTGGGCACGCCTCCTTCTGCCTACTGGGGCAGGCTCAGGTTGTTCCTCCTCCGAGTCACGCTGTGCCTGTGGTGGCCTTGGCAATGGTGGGGGGCTGTTTGGCCCAGCCCTATGCTGGTCCTGCTGCAGCTGTTTTTGCAAGATCATATTATGTAGCATAGCACATACCATGACAATTTGGGTACATGTAGTTGGTGTGTACTGCAAGGCTCCACCAGATGTGTCCAGACACCGGAACCGTGACTTGAGCAGCCCAAACACACGCTCTATTACATTACGTGTTTGTGCGTGTGCCCCATTATGGCGTTCCTGTTCAGGTGTGTGTGCGTTTCTGATGGGTGTCATCAGCCACGGCTCCAGTGCATACCCTGCATCCCCCACTAGGTGTCCGTGCGGGATGTCCCCATTGGCAAATGTCTGGTACAGCTCGCCAAATGCCAGATGTGGGAATCGTGGTAGCTCCCAGGACAGCCAGCACACACATTCATTATTATGCCCTGGGCATCACACACGACCTGGCAGTTGATGGAGGGGAAGCCCTTGCGGTTGATGTATGCCCTACCCTGCTCACCGGCTGGTGCTTTGATGCATATGTGCGTGCAGTCTATTGCACCCACTACCTCAGGGTATTCCGCTATTTGCTGGAAGAGACGCATGTTGCTGGCCAATACCTCACGGGCATTGGGGAAGTATACATGATCACCGACATGTGCTGACATGGCATCCAGGAACTGGTGCAGTACCCTGGAAGCTGATGCCTGTGATATCCCCATCATATCGCCAGTTGGTCTCTGGAAGGTACCTGTTGCTAGTATTCTTAGGCCAACACATACCTTGGTTTCCACTGGGATGGGTTCCCCTCTGTTGGTTCTGTGTGTGAGGCGTGGCCTGCACAGCTCCACTATTTGCTGCAGGAGGTCTCTGTCCACTCTATAGCGCTCTACTATCTCCAGCTCATGTAACCCGTGGTAGGTGACCCTGGGCCTGTACACTCTTTTCTGTCTCCTCACTGTGGGTTGTCTGGCACCATCTGCATTGTCACCACCCTCAGCAAGTCGCCTATGTCTCATTATGACAGCTATGGCAGCCCCTAACATTTCTGCTCTGAGTTCAGCTTTTTCAGTTTTCACTTCTGATAACTTAACTCCTGTCTTGCAGTGTCTCTTGAGAGAAACATTCTGCACTGCTGTTTGCAGAGTTTTAAGTGCTGGGCTGGCCTAGTATTCTGCCTGTGTAATTGCCTGCATCTAATTGTTTTCATCTGCTAGCTCCAGCAGTATTCCCTGCTAACTTCCTACTACATCTGTTGCTTTCTTTTTCCTTTCTGTTTCCTCAGGGTGGAGCCGTGTGCAAACCAGCAGAAACACGCCACAGTGGCTTACACGCGCACACATACTTACACAGTTCAGAATCTGCTTATTTGGTTTTAAACGCTGCACGCTCACAAGCATTACGGTGTTAAACATCTCCCAACACGCTCCCACATGCTGAGTCTGCCTTACACGCCAAGACACTGCCTTACACGCCAAGACACTGCCTTACTCGCCGTGGCGCGCAAGATACACGTCCAGCAAGAAACTTTGGTGTAGGCAACAGTGTACACCTTCCATTTCTTGACTTTCTCATGTTTACTTAGTGGCACACCTCTTTCCTTGATATCTGTCTGACAGCTGTCATGTAACTCTAACCTCCAATGAACTGCATCTCTTTCTACCATTCCCCCCTGTGATGTCACCTATCTCCTACTCTGTTCCTCCCCCCTTTGTAACTCTTACACTACTCAGAATGTGCTCATTTGCTATGTGACAGTGGAATTCAGTATCCTTACACTCATTTGCATCAGATTGCCTACTAATGCTTAGTTACATCTCTTAGACTCAGCTTCCCCCCTTAGCAACCACTACACGGTGGCCATGTTGGTTTTGCTCTGCTGGTCCCTCCATTGACATTCCATGTATTGCATAAAACCTACATTTATGGGTTTAAAACCTTCGTTTTTTATGTTCTATGCAGCGCAGCCCGCTTGTGAGGGCTGCGCTGGTTTAAACATCGGCAATCGCCGAAAAAAATTATATTTTTAATATATTTGCATGGTCACCTTGCCAATGGCCACATATTTGGCCATTGGCATGCTGCCTATCACATATGCACCCTTTATTTGGAGCTGACATGGCTCCATTGCCGTGTTTGCAGAAACATACTCAGTTGTCAACTGAGTCCATTTCTGCAGCTAAAACGGCTCTTACACGAGCTGTTTTGGGCTTCCTGGATCGCTAATCAGCCTCATTTGCATGCTATTCGGCTGCAAGTGAGTTGATTAGCTTATCCACGCCCACTCCGTGTAAGAGCCATTTTAGCTTGACTCTTACACGGACTTTGGGCTGTTCCTGGATCGCGAAGGCTGCATGGAGTCTTACACTACTCTTAGACTCCGTGCAAGCCTTCGTGAATCCGGCCTTATGTGTGTGAGAGAGACTAAGTGAGAGTGAGAGTGATCCTGTGTGAGTGAGTGTGTGTATGAAAGCAGAGGAGCCTCTCTGTGTGAAGATCGAGAGTGAGAGCGATCTTGTGTGACTGAATGTGTGTATGAAAGCAGCAGAGACTATGTGAGAGCTTGAGAAAGAAAGTGAGACCAATCTTGTATGAGTGTATCTGTGTATGAAAGCAGAGGAGACTGGGTGTGTGTATGGGTCTAGGACTATTCACTGAAAGCACATTTCAATGAAACACATTTCACTGAGCACAATTCACTGAAAGCTCAATTCACTGAAAACGGAATTCACTGAAACACATTTCACTGAAAGTTATATATGGCCTTTTCCCCATTGTTGTGCAACCCTGGAGTTAGTATATATATATATATATATATATATATATATATATATATATATATATATATATATATATATATAGTAAGGGCGGGTGTGGGGGACTCCATCCCCCACATTGGGGGGTATGGGGGAAGTAGCCCCCCACCTATTTGAAATATTTTGAACTATATAAATTGATACTTGCAAGTCCAATAAATTACTCTTTTCTGAACTTAATATATATCCAAAATATGTGGGGGGTGGTGCCCCCACACCCCCCTTACTATATGTACTAACTCCAGGGTCGCACAACAGTGGAGAAAAGGCCATATATAACTTTCACTGAAATGTGTTTCAGTGAATTGAGCTTTCAGTGATTTGTGCAGTCATTTGATTTTCAGTGAAATGTGCTTTCAGTGAATAGTCCTAGACCTATGTGTGTGTGTGTGTGTGTGTGTGTGTGTGTGTGTGTGTGTGTGTGTGTGTGTGTATATATATATATATATATATATATATATATATATATATATATGTGTGTGTGTGTGTGTGTGTGTGTGTGTGTGTGTGTGAAAGCAGAAGAGACTGTATGCGTGTATGACAGAGAGAGAATGGGCTGTATGTAAAATTGTATTTTTTAAGCATTATGTTGTTTTTTATATATGTTTGATGTAAAATTCTTCCTCCCAACACCATTAACATATACTACAGCAAGTTTTAAATATTAGACGGGGAAACTATTTTACATTAATATATATAAAAAATAATATTAGTACTTAAAGACATACATAAGCAAGTAAAACACAGCAATTTTACAGAGAGCCCATTCTCTAAGCGCAATAATGCCCTCCAAGGTGTGTGTTAATGTGTAATTAGCACCCTTCCAGGGGTGTAGAGGCCCTCCGCCTGAGGAGTCGGGCCTCATAACTCCCATGGGTGGGCATTAATTAAACATTAACACACACCTTGTCAGGCATTATTGTTTGCATATTCTCATCTTAGAGCAGACCCTGTTGCTATCATGCCTATGGCTCCTGCTGCTAACAGACTCTTATCCACCCCCAGTTCAGTATTTGGGAATAAAGTGGGCAAGTGGCTGGAGAGACAGAGTAAGATACTCTTCTCCCCTCCACTCTAGCCTTTAGAATCCCTAATTACCAGGGTTAGATGTGGAAGTTTATTTTGAGATGTGCAAGTAGCTTGAGTGTGTTTTCTGCTTCCCTAGCTCATGGAGGTAGGTCTTATGTGGAATAGATTGTTTTTAACTTGTCTCAAGTATCTAAACATGCCTTAAACAGTGGGCATGAGTGTGCTGATACTGTTTCTAGGACTTCTGCATCAGCTGCTGTTTTGAAAAGATTTGTCTGGCTATATAATCAACATTTTTTAGATGAGTTAAAGTCAGAAAGTTTGAGTCCCTGCTTGATACAGGGTTTTCTATTTGACTTCTGCTGCACATATCTTCAAGCAGTAAGATGAGAGGGGTAAATTAATGCAGGGAGCATCCTGAATTTTTCAGGTTCCCAGGTTTTTCCCCTCCAAACTCTCTATTCCTCTTAAAAGACAAAATAAACAAGGTTGCACCTAATAACAGGCAGCACCCAAGAAGAAATAGCAGGAGGGGACCAATTTCAAACCCCCACAACAAGGAGCTTTCCCAAGAGAGTCAAGCACCAGGAACTGAATGAGAATGCCAAGAACCTGGTCATCTTCCACTCTCCTTCCTCTGCCCCGGCAACTCTTCCTCTTTCAAGAAGTCTGACTCTCAGTGCCCCATTTGGCATCAGACAGTTTCAGACAAATGTGTTTTAAAGGTGATGGGCTGCAGTTGGCAATGGATAGAATGCCCCCCCCCCATCCTTTCAGGGTGATCCAATCACTTCTAACCCTTCCAGTCAGACAGAGTTGACTTCCAGGTGCTCCAACTCATATTAAAAACAGGAGTAATCTAACATGGTCCTGTGGAAAACATATGAAGGAGCTTTTATTCCAGAATGATTCTAGTCTCAGAAAAGGAGCACACTTGAAGACTTGATTTGGATCTCTCCTTTCTCTATCTTTTTGTGCAGATTTCAAAATTCAAGAAGTTGACTCTCCAGTTCATGTTAGCACTACTCCTAGACCACTGCGTTATGGTGACCTTACTCTTAAAAAGGATTCTTACCATCACATTCCCACAGCACATAGCTTCATGAGATGCCTAAGATTTTGTGTATCTGGGTCACACTGTCCATGCTCTGCATTACATTTTGAGATGTCTACTGTATCAAGATGGTTTACAAAATGCCTAGCTTCAGTGGTGGCTCAATGCAGGCTGCAGTGTATCCACATTTTTTTATTCAGACAACTTGCTTATTTGTGCAGAGTCATTGCCCAAGAGTCATTAGTAAAATCTACTTCTCTACTAATTCACCTGGGATTCCAGATAAATTTGCAAAAACCTTCCTTTATTCCATCATTCTGGATTGTGTTTCTGGGGTACCTTACAGACATTGTCATGCAAAAGGCTTTTCTGCTTCAAGACAAGGTGGATTTATATCTGGAAGTAGTCCTGAGATTTTCTCAGCCATCTCAAGCTTCTGCCAGAGAATTTCTCAGGGATATTAGGTCTTATGGCTTGTGTGATCCCCACGATACTAGTCAGATAGACTCCTCAGATTGTGCATGGAAAGCAGTTTCAGTAGGGGTAAAAGTACAAGAACTGTTGAGACAACTCATACAGACTGAAGCACATCAATGTCCAAGAAATGTTGGCTTTAATTTGTGCCATAAAAGCTCTTCATCATCTTTGGTGTCCAGGCCTTCCTCAGGTTACTACAGACAAGACCAAGGTAATGTGGTACATAAACAAAGGGGCACTAGATTGTACCTTCTATGCAGGTTGACAGTGATAACTTAGGAGTGAGCTCAACAGCACTTCTAAAACTGTCAGGCTTCTTCCTTACGGTCAGAACAAAACATAGTGGCAGACAAGTACAGCACATACTGGACAGACCCCCATCAGTGAAACTCAATGAAGAGGTCTTCCAGGAAATGATCTGTATGTGGGGAACACTTCAAGTAGATATATCTGCGTCCTTTCAAAACAGATAACTAGAAACATTCTGTTCAAGAAATCTTTGAACAAAGCATGGATAACAGATACCGTATCATTTGTCTGTTTGGGGATGTTCCTACATGCTTTTCCACCCTTTCCAGTCATTTCCAGGATAGTTCTGAAAATTCAGAAAGAATTCCCAAAACTTGCTGTAGTGACTCATTTGTGGCTCAGGCAAAATTATTTCTCCCCTACTTATGGAACTGGCCAAGGCAATTACCACAGACTTTCTCATAGACTGGATCTACTCACACAAAACAAGGGGAGTTTGATACACCCAGACATGTAAATACTTCAGCTGACTTGCCTGAGTGATTCACTTTTCATACATTTTAGGCACCTCTTTCATGAGGACATGCAGCAGTTACCAAAGGAGACAAGAAAGCCTGCTATTTCATGTATTAGCAAATGGAAATTATTTTCTGGTTGGTGACTAGCCAATAAGCTGGGTCTCAGCAATGACTGCACTTCTGCTACTCAAATATTTGTGTGGGTTACTATCTTCTGGCCTCTCTCAAGCCTATAGTCAGGGTTTATGTAGCAACCATTTAAGCATGTCTGCCCATGGATCCTCTCTTTCTTCCCTGTTTGTTAACCAGTTTCTGAAATGAGTTTTGCACATGAGATCCCCCCCACATAGACAGATTTCTCCCTTGTGAGATCTCACTTTTGCTCTGGAGAAACTGACTATGTCACCATTTGAACCTGCCTCCTTGGATAAATTAAGGTTTATTACTTGGAGAACTCCTTCTCATTGCTCTGGCATTTGCAGGGAGAGTGAGTTTGAAGCTCTTATTATGGGGGACCCTATATGTTTTTCCATAGGGATAGGGTCACTGTGCAGAATAACCCCTCATCGACATTGATTCAAGCCATCAGTATCCCATTTTTTTACAAAGACCCTAAAAACCAAGGGAGAGGAGATTTTTCATACTCTGGATGCACATAGATACCTCAGGTACAATCTTGACATAACCAAGTCCTTCAGGAAAGCTAATCAGCTATGCATTTCCCATTCTGGGACTAAGACAGGTCAACCTGTGTCTAAACAGGAGATTTCTAGATGGTTGTCCTTGGCTATTGTATTTTGTTGTTCCCACCATGGCAAAAGTATTCCATGCAGGGTAAAGGCACATTCCACCAAGGCCTTAGCTTCCTTGGTATACTGGGAAGGGGTGGACTCTAGAAACATTCAAGAGGCAGCAACTTGTTCCTCTATACGTACATTTACAAAGCACTCTATTCTTTATTTACAAAGCACTGCAAACTGGATTCCTTCTCCAGGTCCTTAGCAGGCTTTGATAGTGCCATTCTCAAGTGGCTGCTGGACCCTTATCTTTCCTCCTTCCAGTTTTTATAAGCCATGGTAGTGTACCTGTTGGCTACTGCAGCAGTGAGAATGATGAACATAGTACAAATGTGTAAGTTGCACTTACCTATGACAGTGGATGTTTGAATTACTCACTTCTGCCGTAGCCATTCTCACCCAAAAATCCTCCTTATAGTATACAGTTCTATGTGGATTACAACTGTTTATTATTGTTGTTTAGTCAGGATGAATTTCCCTTTTAACACTTAGGGGCAATAAAACCAGAAGATTTTAATCACCCTGTCTGCTTTTACAGTTCCCTCCAAAAAGGTTAGCCTATAGGCATCCAGAGTGACAGTGCAGGAGGGGGTTAGAGCTTTGGAGAGCAGTCTGGTTGCTGTACCCTTGGCTGGATACAACCCATAGGCTGTCTGCAGCAGTAAAGAATTCAAACGTCTACTGTTATAGGTAAGTGCAACTTACACACACACACACACACACACACACACACACACACACACACACACACACACACACACACACACACCTTAACTGAACTCTCCTGCTCCAAGACTGTTTCCAAAGGGAGAAATGGATGACCACTGTCTTTTGACAGTGTTCACTTTTTCCACCAATATAGAAGTTTACATAGCCAAGTAACTGTCTGAATCATTTGGAGTGTAAGCCGGGAGACATTGGTATTTCTATTGGAGAGCACATGGAAAATTAGCATTAGCTGAGGTGCTTCCCTAGGCTGGTGCATTTGCCTGCAGTACTACCAATGGAGCAAACCTTCTTGCTGAGGCTCCCACTAGCAGAAAACCTCAGTGAGTGGGTGGGTGGTCTAAAAATTGGAAACAGAGTCAGTGGGAAAATGCCTGTATTAAGGCTTCAAATTCAAGGTAAGCCATTCTGAATTCTAGGACTTTTGTATTATATAAGTGCACTTTGTTGTACGTTCTCTGCAGATATTCTCATTCCTGTCAGTGTTTCATATATCCTAACTCAGCAGAAAGAAATTCTTAAGCATGGGACAGTAATCTTCTGCTTTTAGTTCTTTATTTTCTGAGTCTAAAATTGTTTCTTCATAATAGATGTTAATTCTAATAGTAGTGGCTGCATTCATTAATGTTAATACATGCTGTTGTGGTAGATAATTAGCCATAAAAGTCTTCTAATCACAGTGACTTTTTTTGTTTTGGGCTAGGTTATGTGGTCGATGACTATGATACATGTAAAACATTTGATCTGATGTTGTCAATCTTCATTCATTCATGACAGTTGAGTCTCGGCTCTGTCCTCAGAACCGACTCGGCCGTTGTAACAAGCTTGCACCAGCCAGAAACTCTTGAGCTAAGGCTACCCATAGTGCTTCTCTTCACATCTTGTTTGCTGCTTAGCGTTTTAAGATGCGTCAGGCCATGCTCTCAAGCCAAGTGCCTTATTTTTCTATATATTTCTATATATTTCTCAATATTTTTCTGTTTTATAGCTCCCCTCTTTAATATTTCTTAATCGCTTTATTCTATATTACCAAATTGATCCAAATTAGTGTGCGAGTGCTGTTTTACCTATTTTTTACCTATTTGGTTATTTCTTCTTTCCCATTATTGGTATAGGCCCCTCCCTTCCCTCTTACCTTTGATAACTTGTAAATACCAGTGTTGGTATTCTTTCTCCTTTCTTCTTTCCTTCCCCCTTAGCCTTCTGGGTATTTCTCTTGCTACCATTGTTGGTACGCTTTAAAAAAAAATCTTTCACTTGCTTTGTTTTTCATTGTTGTTGTGTGTCTGTGTGTGTGTGTGTGTGTGTGTGTGTGTGTGTGTGTGTGTGTGTGTGTGAGATCACGTGAACGGTGGTCGAATTTGTGATTTACCTAACAATGGCTGATAAAAATGGTACAACTGGATTTAAACAATGTGACAAATGTGGCAGGAAGATGCTCAACTCCGATGGACATCTTTCCTGTGTTTATTGTTTAGGAGTGCCACACTTGGAACTTCAGCCTCTGTGGTTTACTGTGCCTCTGCAGAGCTTCAAAACAAGTTAATTTTAAAGAGGTTGTTAAAAAAACCCTTTTCAGAGGCTTTGTCTGAGCCAGAGGTGTCAAAACCTCCTAAAAAAGAAGGGAAAAAGAGGAGCCACTCACTTCCAGCCTCTCTTCATTCTCAGGAACCAAAATTGTCAAAAGGCTAGGCTTCCACGGAACCAAAATCGAAACAATTGAAATCGGCACTGACAACCGTCTTGGCACCTGAGTCTATGACTCCTTCCACAGTGCCATCTATTCTCATGGAACCAACTAAAGTTACCACAGTACTGTCCTACTATGTATTTCAGTTCTGAGCAGTTCAAGTTTACCCTGTAAAACTGGTCACTCTAAAGATTTGGTCAACCCGACCATTTTCTGAAGGTTGAATCCCTAGCCAGGATTCAACATTCCCCATCTGTTGACCTCTTTGTTGGTCAGCAGTTCATTCCCTTTATTGATCATCCAGAATCTCCCTGGGGATGTCTATTTGTTGCACCAGGAGCCTTTCAGAGCTTGATGTAGTTAGATTGCTGGATCAGCTACTGGTGGCCATAGGTATTCCTACCCCATCTAGGATCTCCCTCCCACCCGGAGCTCAAGTTTGTTTCTCCATGGACTCCAACTTATCTTCCTCCTTCAACCTCCCCGCAGGATTTGGAGCCCTCGACGCTGATGCCTCTCCTGGTGCCAACTTCTTCAGTACAGATGTTTGAACTTACCTTGGTTCCGGAACCCACTCTGTGGACCTCAGCTCAGTTTGAGCTGGCCCACACATGAGACAGTGACTTGGCTGCCAGCTCCGGAATCCCTAGTACGGCTCCGATTTGTTTCCACGGTGCCATCTATGGTTCTGGTTGCTTTGACAGTTCCGAGTCCTCTCGTGGCTCCTTCTCTGGGGGTGGGCTCATTGGAGTGGGGTGTGACCCTGGTTCTGAGGTTGTCTTTCTCAGTTCTAGGCTCCCATCCCTCTTCAGGTGGGCCTGCCTTTCAGATTATGGAGAGACTGCTCACCTCAGCAGGCTCACACTTGGCACCTCTGTCAGAATGTCATATCTATGTGTCCTCTGGTTCGCAGATGTCACAATCTACTACTTTGGGACAGCAGGCATGGGAGCAGCAAGACACCCTAATTCAGGGTACCCTCTCTTCACACAGGGGCTGGTTCATCCCAACCTACCAACTTTCAAGCTGACCTCTTGGTACCTCCACTTCCGGTAATTACCAAGCAGAATAATCTATCTTCCCCAGTACAAAAGATACTTCTGACTTCCCATAAACTGTCCACCAGGAAACTTCATGGAACAGATTTGTGATCTTGTCTCAAGGAGAAGGACTTGACCACTTTTCAGCCTCGATTAATAAGGTGTTGGAATATTTGTCAACTTTACTCCACTCAGGAGCCTCAGCTTCTACTATCAGAGTTCATTTAGTGGTGGTTTTAAATTTCCATAATGGCTTTGATGAGTTTTCCTTGATATCTCACCTCCTCTGCAAAACCTTCCTAAAGGGAGTTATGCATTTAAAGTCACCTTTTAAAGAGCCCATTGAACCTTGGAATTTGACTTTAGTCTTACAAACTTTGATCCATCAGCCCTTTGAGCCAGCAGCCACCTGTGATATAAAATTTTTATCTTGGAAGACCTTATTCCTGGAAGCCATCACTTCAGCCAGGAGAATATCAGAATTGCAGGCCTTGTGTGTAAAGCGCCCATACATCATTTTTCGTAAAAAAGAGTATCCCTTAGGACTAACCCCTCTTTTCTACCCAAAGTTGTCTCAGACTCAAATATTAACCAATCCATTGACCTGCAAGTTTTATTCCCAAATTTTTCAAACAAAGGAGAATATTGTTTGCATTTGTTGGATGTGCACAGACAATTCCTTTTTTACTTAGACAGAACAAAATCATTCAGAAAATTGGACCAACAGTTCCTGTCTTTTTCAGGTCCTTGACTAGGCAAACCAGTTTGTCACCTTGTCGAAATGGTTGCAAGACTGTATCACCTTTGTTTATCATCAAAATAAAGAGTCTATCAACTGAAGTAAAAATTCAGTCTACCAGATCAGTTTCCGCTTTAGTGGCCTTTCATTCTAGAGCCTCCATGGATAACATCTGCGCAGCAGCTTCTTGGGCTAGCCCTCATACCTTTATCAATCATTACAAATTGGTTATGGTCTCCAGGAGATGATCATCCTTTGGCTTTATGGTGCTAAGGGATATCCTTCTATAGGGCCTCCCAGGACATAAAGTAGCTAGGGAGTCTGTCCCAACTGTCATGAATGAATGAAATTGACAACATCAGATAAAGAAGTTATGTTCCATCTGTGTTGCCGATCTTCATTCGTTCTTGACATTCCACCCTCCTACCGCCTCCAACGACTCCTGGAGGTTCGGAACTAGTCATGGTTCTGTAGTAGGGCAGTTGCTCAGACAAAGCTTCCGCTTCTTTATTTCTACAGGAAAACTCGATCTGAAGGGAAGAGAAGAGAGATACTATGGGTAGCCTTAGCTTAATAGTTTCTGGGTGGAGCAAGCTTGTTACAACGACCGAGTCAGTTCTGAGGATGGAACTGAGACCCGACTGTCAAGAAAGAATGAAGATCGATAACACAGATGGAACATTATGATGAACACATAACATCTTTATTAAATTACTAAATTAAAGACACAGAGAACAATGGATATGTTGTGCTAGGATAAAAGTGCTTAAACTCTGTAGAAAAAAAAACAGAAGTACTTAGTGGAGCTAGCTAGAGCAGAAAAACTGAGAAATCCATTTGAGAATTAATTTAAAAGACCATCCCCAGGATTTAATAAAATCTGTGTAGGCACTGTGTAGGGCCTACATGGAACGTAATGTTAAGTTGTCAATCTCGCCTTCATTCTTGCTTGATGGGTTCGGAGCCGAACTCGGCACTTGCTAAGCTCGAGAGTCACTTTTACCAGCTCGAGGCAGCCCCATATCCCATGATGCAAGGCGGTAAGTACCCAGATCTCGTTTGCCGCTTCGCTAATGAGGTCCTCCTTTTACCAGCTCCTGGTAAGTGATTTGCAACTTTGCTATTTTAGCCCCTTTTAACAAAAAAACCCTTAATTGTTAGTTTTATATCAGTTTTAAACCTTTTCTGACAGAAAATTCTCTGTCTCTTCTTACTTTTTTAGTCAGACTTTCACCCATCCCATCCCCCCCCCCCGTTAGGGTGTGTGTGTGTGTTTACTAGTTATACCTTTTGGTATATTTAATTTAATTTCTTTGACTGGTGTGTGTGCCTGTGTGTTTTTACACCATGTCTAAAGAAAGGGTCTCAGGCTTTAAGAAGTGTGACTCGTGCTGTCAGAAAATGTCTCTGACAGACGGTCACACTTCTTGCCTGTACTGTCTGGGGCCTCTTCACCTGCAGGACTCCTGTGCTATATGTCATTCTTTCAGCCAGAGAGTCCTGCAGGAAAGAAGAAATAAGCTGATTTTGAGGGGCCTTCTTGCCGGAGGGCTCTCCGCTAAGTCGGCTCCATCCAAGACTTCTAAGTCTTCCAAGGCCCAGGCTTCTGTGTCCAAGCCTGCGGCCTCGGCCCGACTCATTCAGAGTTGAGATCGGCTCGCTGGAGCCGATTCTGGTTAACTAACCTTCGCACCGATGGCTATCGGTGCCGATTCTGGTTCGACCACTTCGTGTCGGCTCCGATCGGTTCCGACCACCATGTGGCTCAGGCATCGGTGTCGGCCCGATCGGCTCCGACACCGCTACTTTGTGGCTGTATCGGCTCCGGCTGGAGCCGATGCATTGAAGCTACCTGTCGGCTCCGATAAGTTGTCGGCTCCGACAGGTTCAATAGTTTCATCGGTTCCGATGGCTCCTTCGAGGAAGAGGTCTAGGTCTCCTTCCTTGGAGCCGATACTTTCGGCTCCGGCTTCACCTCTCCTCTCAGAACGGAGCCATCGGAGCCGATCTTCAAGGTCATCCAGGCTTTCTGACCATGATTTAGAGAGAGTGGTCAGTAGATTACTTAAGTCACAGGCACTGGCCCAAATGTTACATAGTCCGTCTCAACAGACGGCTATTGGTCCACACCCCATTGCAGTTCCTCCTTCAACTCTACCCCAGAGCTTGGAGTTGGAGTCTTCAGGAATGGTTACTGCTACGGCTGAGGGACAGATACCCCCTTCTGTTCCTTCAGCCTCTACTCTTATCTCCTCTTCGAGACCTTCCTTAGAGGGATTCGTGGCGGGCTTCCATGGTCTCCTCCGAGGGGGTGAGTGGCATCGGACCCTTGTCCGAGCCCGCTCTTCCCCTTGGAGCCTCGGCCTTGGTGAGCTCTGCTCCGACATCTGCCTCGGAGACTTCCCTTTCGGTGGTCCCTGGAGTTCCTAGCTCTTCGGAACGGGTTCTCTCGGACCTTCCTGGGAGGGGAGCATTCGAGGTGATGAAGAGTGTGCTGGCCACGGGTATCAGCCAGCAGTCTGTTCCCTTAGCTCCTCCCTCTATAGTGCCTGTTGACATCTCTGCCACTTCTCTTGCTACAGGACCCAGAGATCCTCCGCCTCAGGTTTCCCCATTGGGAATATCCCCCTCTTCCGAGGATTCTCCTGATGTTTCGGGAGATCCTCCTAGGAAGAGGACCTGTAAGAGGAAACATGTAGACTCCCCCGAGTCTATCACTTCAGATACTGACTTAGACGACTCAGAGGGATCCCCAAGATCCCCATCTGAGGATGTCTCCTTCTCAGACATCCTAGAACTCCTTAGACAGAGGGGAAACTGGCCCACCAATAATCCCTCTGAGGATGAGTCAGTATACCTAGAGGCGTTTGGATCTCGGCCCTCCACCTCCTGGGTGTCTCCGCCTTCGACCCCTTATGCAGGTTATTGCCCGAAGGCGTGGGCTGCTCCTGACTCTGTAGAGCCAGTCCCTAGGAGGCCTTCAAAATTTATTACTGCCCTGTGATAAGCAATTCCTCACTAAGGGTGACCCCGCTGATGCCATGGTGGTGGCTCCTGCCACCAAAAAGGCACTTGCAGATCCTTCCGCACGTCCATCCTCCTAATAAGGACTCTAGGACCATGGATAGGTACGGTAAGCGGATGTTTTCCTCAGCGACCTTTGCTATGCTCGCTGAATTACCTATGTCACTTCACCAGACTCCAAAGGGATATCCTTAAGGAGCTAGGTGATGTTGTACAGGATCCTACAGCTGCAGGGGCTCAGGAAATAATTGCTTCGCAGCTAGGAACCCTTAATTTCATTGCAAACTCCTCCATGCGGCTAATATCATATGCTGCTGATGGAGCGAGTAGGGCCGCAGGTACAGGTGTGGCTCTTAGACGCCAAGCCTGGATGCGGCTATGTGACTTTGCAGATCCCTTTAAGGCCCTTCACAAATTCTCCCTTTGATGGGTCAGCTTTATTTGGCCCTCAAGTGAAGGAAACTTTGACCAGGTGTGAGCAGGACGGCAAAACTCTTTCTGTCAGGAGTCCGTTTTCCACCCCTTCTAGACCTTACCCCAAAGGACAGAAAGGTGGCAAAATGTGGTTCCATAAATCCCAAGGAGTCACGCCGATTCACGTGGTCAGTTTACCCCTAGAGGCAGAGGGGTAACAACAACAGACGCGCCTAGAGGCAGAGGGGGTCCAAAAAACCAGGGAAACAGAGAGCCTCTCTCTGACGAGCCCTTTCAGCATCCCTGAGATGTTGCCCGGCTGTCCCTCCTTGGAGGCAGTCGGGGGAAGATTATCACTGTACCCAGAAGCCTGGCACTCCCTCACTCAAGACAGATGGGTACAGTCGATCATATCCAAGGGTTATATAATTCCTTTCGAGGAAAGTCCTTTCTACCCCTCAAATTCCCTTCCAGATGTACCACCCGGTCTAAGGGAAATTGCAGAGTTAGAAGTCTCAAAACTACTGCAAAAAAGAGCCATTCAGCCAGTTACAACAGACCATTCTGAGCCCGGAATCTACTCAAGGTTCTTTTTGGTCCCCAAAAAGACGGGAGACTGGAGACCAATATTGGATCTCAGCAGACTCAACAAGTCTGTGAGGAAGACAAGATTCGAATGGTCACTCTTCAGTCAATTCTGCCCTTCTTACAGAAGGACAACTGGATGTGCTCAATAGATCTTCAGGATGCGTACTATCACATCAAAATTCACAGACGCCCAGGAGATTTCTCCGCTTCGGCTGGGGTCCAGTCATTTCCAGTTCAGAGCCCTGCCCTTTGGTCTCACTACAGCCCCCAGAGTGTTCACCAAATGCATGGCAGTGGTCACGGCTCACCTGAGACGCCAAGGATTCCAGGTGTTTCCAGATCTCGACGACTGGCTCCTTTCAGCCACCACCAGGCATCAGCTTATTCAAGCCAGGGATTACACAATAAAGCTTTGTACTCTTTTGGGCATCTCGATCAACTTCGAAAAGTCATCCTTATCGCCCTGCCAGTCTATTACTTTCATAGGCGCAAACTTAAACACTGTTCGGATGTCAGCTACCCTTACAGATCAAAGAGTTTCAGACATTCAAAGTCATGTCAGGATCATTCTAGCCAACAAGAAAGTACAGGCCAGAATGGTTCTAAAGGTATTAGGCCTCATGGCTGCGGCCATTACTCTTCTTCCCTGGCTCGCTTCTACATGCGCCTTCTTCAGTGGATGCTGTTCACACAGTGGTCGTACCAACAACTTCCAATGCGCCACCAGATTCCGTGACACAGACTTGCAAAGATCATCTTGCTTGGTGGATCACATCTCCCCAGGTTCACCAAGGCAGACACTTTGTACCCCATCCCCGTAGCCACTGTCACCACGGATGCCTCCCTGATCGGGTGGGGGTCATTATCAGGGCAGGATGGTTCATGGGACGTGGCAGCCGCTCGAGTACCACCTGCACATAAATGTCCTGGAGATGAGAGCAGTGCTTTTAATGTTGCAAGCCCTCAACGACTTTCTTCCCGTAGGGACAATTGCAGTCCACACAGACAACATGTCTGTAGTTTGGTATATCAACAAACAGGGCGGAACCAAGTCCTACCCCTTGTGTCGAGAAGCGCTCAGACTATGGCAATGGGCGATCTCCTCTCATCGGTTTCTGGTAGCAATGCATATCCCTGGGAAAACCAACATTGTAGCGGACAGATTGAGCAGAGCTATTCTCATGCCTCACGAGTGGTCTCTCAAGCAATCTATAGCGGAAGAGATTTTTCTGGAATGGGGTCGTCCATGTTGCGATCTTTTTGCTACTCCCCAAAACAGCAAATGCCCAGACTTCGTCTCTCTCTTCCTCTTCCAGGCCATCCCCCCAGAGACGCTCTGACACAGGATTGGCCCCAGGGACTTCTTTATGCCTTTCCTCCATTTCCTCTGATCCCTCAAGTTATCCAGAAAGCAACCGTTTTGAGAGCCAAATTGATTCTCATTGCTCCTTACTGGCCTCGACAAGTTTGGTTCCCGTTCCTCCATCGTCACCTTTTGGTGCAGCCGTGGCATCTGGACCCAGTGCCAGATCTTCTGATTCACCAATCCGGTCAGCTGCACCGGTCTATCCCTTCTCTCAACCTCACAGCATGGTTACTCCACTTCCTTCCTTAGCCAGGCTTCCTTTGATCTCTAACCCTGTTAGAGACATCATAGTAGCTTCGCTAAAATCCTCTACCAGGAGGATTTATGCAAGCAAATGGAAACGTTTCTCTTATTGGGCTAATGCCAAGAATATTGATCCTTTCACTGCCCCTGTTCAGGCAGTCCTGGACTTCTTAGCAGAGATTTTTCATGCAGGCTCCTCTTCTTCCACAGTCAGAGTTCAATTGGCTGCTATCTCGAACTTTCATGTCGGGATCGCAGATCACAATATCATGTCCCATAGGCTTTGTAAAGCCTTCTTGAAAGGAATTTTCCTGCTAAAGCCTCCAATCAGGAATCCTCCTCCTCAATGGGATCTAAATTTAGTGCTGACATCCTTGATTCTTCCCCTTCGAGCCAGCTGTTTCCTGCTCTCTAAAATTTCTTTCTTGGAAAACTTTATTCCTAGTAGCTATTACATCGGCCAGGAGGGTGTCTGAACTTCAAGCTCTTTCGGTTCGACCCCCCTACTTGGTCTTTCACAAGGACAGAGTATCATTGAGAACTAATCCGACCTTTTTGCCTAAGGTCGCCTCAAAGGCTAATTTGAATCAATCCATTGAACTCCTGTATTTTTCCAAACTATTCAAACAGATCGAACAAAAATTACATTATCTTGATGTCCACCGCCAACTCAGATATTATTTGGACAGAACTAAACAATTCAGGAAATCCAATCAACTCTTTGTTTCCTATGCAGATAACAGGAAAGGCCTTCCTGTTTCTAAAGTGACCTTATCTAGATGGCTGTCTTCTGTCATCTCTGAAATTTATCTGCTCAGGGGAAAACAGCTGTGCTCAAAACCTAAAGCACATTCAACTAGGAGCTTAGCTACTTCTACAGCCTTTCAAGCTAGACTTCCTTTAGACACTATTTGTGCAGCGGCCACTTGGGCCACTCCTCATACTTTTGTTTCCCATTACAAATTGGCCAGTTTTGGCTCTACAGTCCTCAAGAGTCTGTTCCATTGAGCCACCCAGGATAGAGGTGCTAGGGACGCGGTCCCATCAAGCAAGAATGAAGGCGAGATTGACAACTTAACATTAAGAAGTTATGTACCTACCATAACGTTCCATGTTAGTTGTCTTCTCTCGCCTTCTTTCTTGCGACCCTCCCTCCTTCCCCCAGGCCTGGACAGACCTTTCTACAAGAGATTGTTATGCTGAAGACCATTCAGAACTGGTCCTTCCTGTAGGCTTTCTTTCTTTCTTTCTTCCTTTGGGAAGTATTTATGCTTGGTGCTATTGCCCTTTGTCATCAAACGAGATCTGGGTACTTACCGCCTTGCATCATGGGATATGGGGCTGCCTCGAGCTGGTAAAAGTGACTCTCGAGCTTAGCAAGTGCCGAGTCGGAGCCGAGGATCGGCTCCGAACCCATCAAGCAAGAAAGAAGGCAAGAGAAGACAACTAACATGGAACGTTATGGTAGGTACATAACTTCTTATTCGTGTTCGTGGTCACGGTTCACTCTCAGCAGCTCGCCATGCATATTAATGATGGCGTGTTGGTGAGGGAGAGCCGAGGAATATGGTTATTGAATCAGTGTAGGGAGAAGTGTAGTGCTAACCGTGGCTGCAGATAAGTATGAGAATCCCTGCAATGTCCTTTCTTTTTTATTTTCTTTTTTATTTCCTTTATTTTATTTTTATTTTTTTTTTTTTAAAAAACATGTTTGCGCAGTGCAGAGTGCAGCAGTGCCAAGCTGCGCTCCCATATAAGATAGCAGACACCTGCCAGACATCTAAAATTAAAAGCTGGATGGAATTAAAGGTATATTTAAGCATGTCTAAGCGTGTTTGCATGGCACGGTGCTCAGCACTGCTTATAGGTAGCACAGTGGTATATGTGAAGGTATACCAGATTTCCTAATATCCTCGTAGCTAAATGGGTAGAGTTATGGCTTCATGTGGAGTAGGTCCAGAGTTTGAATACATGGAAGGGAAAATATGTATTTAATTTTGATATACATATTATGCATTTTTTTTATAAAAGATGTCCTCACTGCACTCTGCTAAGCTCTCCTCACCTATGCTTTGGCACAATAACAGTAAAAAATCCAGAAATTTGCAAAATACTCTCTGTTCTTTGAAACCAGTTTTGAAAGCACAACGCCTTACACATTAATGAGATGTCTTAATTAATGCTGCCTGGTGATTGCGCTTTTATTAGTATAAATGAGTTTAGGCTGTGTGTGGTTTTAGGTCTGAAGAAGCAGTTGTATAATAGACTGTGAAAGCACTTACTGTTTTTTATTGCTTTTATTGTTTTATGGTGAATTAAAGTTTTTTTACAGCACTCCAGCCATGGTATATGCTCTTTCTTTTTTGGAATTCACCTATGCTTAGACCTGCTAAGCACCGCATAAACATGGTAACTGCTGCCAATGTTTGTGCTTGGCTCTGCTTGGCTGGTTTGGGCACTGCTAAGCTCTGCTAAGACTACAGTTCTATGAGTTTTCATGTTTTTCACCTCAGCTGCACCAGTTTGCAAGGTGCTAAGCAATGCAGCTCTTTTTTGAATGTTACCCAATGATGTGTAAGAGTGTGAAAACATCCTATATTAAGCACAATAGGTGGGAATATAGCAGAATCCATTGGAGTTTTGTCACTGACAGTATACTATGGCTGACGGTGGTGAAGGTGTGTGCTTTTGTGTGCAGCATCAGGGCATTCTAGAGTCCAGGGTTATGGTTGGGCTCTTTGTGCAAAACCATGCTGACAGGTTACTGCAGTGCAGTTTGCAGTGCTTGAAGCGTAAGGTGGAGGCCTGGGACCGGCTGGCCAGTGAGCTCACCAGTGTCACTGGTATCCCCCGCACAGATGAGTAGTGTCATCACCACCATGATGACCTGAAAAGACGGAAGTGGGGACTCTTGGACACTTGGGTCCAAGAAGCGAGGGCAGGGGATGCCCCACAAGTATGTAAGTACTTTTTCCTCTGTTTTACCAATATGTACTCTGAATGCCTGCAAAACTAGTTTGCTTAATGTGTGCTTCTCTCCCAACAGCTACAGGTGAGAGGGCTCGCAATGTCGAGTTGCATACTGGGCGCTTGGCCAGGTTGCTCCATGAGTGTGGTGAGTACGAATATATTATGCTAACTGAAGTGAAATAAGCAAGAAAGAGTAAAGCATCAATTGCAACAAAGTATATACAGTAAAGTTTGTAGTGCAGTATATGTGGACTTAGAGCTGTAGCGCAATAAATGAATAATGCCAACTGTAGTGCAATAAAAACATGAAACAATACCAGTAACACCAAGGAAAATGGTGTACATCAGGATTGTGTTGTCATAACCATTGCAGTACAGCTGCATGCATTAAGGCTGTAAGGTAAGGAGCTGCAGTCAAGTATAACACTGTAATAGCTGTAGAATGCAAATATAATGGCTGGAAATTGTATTGGTTAACTCATATAAGTACTGTTCAAGGCTGTCTCTAGGCCAATATTGGTCACATAATGCTCTGTCATCCACAGACATCAGGTGATAAATGTATATGGGTGAGGTAGCCCACTCCATGAGCTGATATTGTTGGTTGATTTCACAGATGTGATCCTGAAATATAGCTTACCTGCTATGTGCATTATGCTTTTATTTCATGCATGTGTGTTCTACAGTAACTGTAATAACACTGTAGTAGCACTACCAAGTCATATTTTGGTTCCAGGTGAGTTTTAGGCAAATATAAGTCAGTCAGTAATCAGCAGTGACTCAGTAGCTCAGTTTGTTAAATGCTCTGTATACAGTACATTTTGCCACACACAGTCCAGGGTTCAAATCTAGTGGTATGTAGCAGTAAATATTACAGTAGCAGTCATATAATGCTCACAATTTCTCTGTCCACAGGAACTACGTGTAAATGGGTGAGGTAGCCCATATTATGAGTAGATAATTGTGTTTTTAAATGTCATAGACTGTTACAATCATTAGCAAGAATGTGCTCATCAGCAATATTCAGTCAAAAATAAAATGTGTAATCCCGATATGGCTGTATGCCTGGAGTGTCTGTTAAAAGTTGTTGCAGTCATTTATTACATTCTATGAGATGTCCCCTGCAGTCAATGCTATAGACTTCTATTCCCACACCTGCCAATCAAAGCATGGCAGCTGTTTAGTGTCTGTACTGTACACATACATGTCCTCTCAAGTCTGACGATATCACGTTATGTAATTAATAGTGCTTAATCTGTCTGTCACAGGATTACCATGGAAATGATTACCTAGATTGCAAAGTATCACCAAATCAGCCCACACAACACCTTGGTAGTTATATAGGTCCACCTGATGTGCAAGTATTCTGTGTAGTTGTGTACCCACAGTTGTTACTGCTTGACCCATAGTGTCCCATGCAAATAGCTTGAGAGGTATGTACGTGCTACACCAGCTATAAGAGACAGGTAGTCACTGTACACATAAACAAAATACAGACCCATAGAATAATAATGATGACGAAGCCAGTCAAAAGGCTAAAACACAGTTTTAATCTTGAAATCTTAAACATAACAAATCCACTTGGTTAAGCGCTTTCGTCTAAATTAAGACATCCTCAGAACCAAAACAAATAGTAAAAAACAAATTTAAATACAATGCAAAGACACACCCATATAAAAACCTCCAATAAAACCTATCAAGCAATTAAACATACCAAACAGAAATAAAGCAACAGTAATTAATGTTGCAGCCAGTTGCAGCCAGTAGTTAAGAGTCAGCTAATTCGAGCCTCACATCTCACTTCTGATTCTTCTGACTGTTTAGAAGAATTTTCAGTAATTAAAAAAAATGTTTATTGACAGGGGATACCCTACAGATTTATTGGAGAAAATTATTGATGCAGTTTGGGTTGGGAGACAGGATAAATATTCACCAATCATAAAACATGGGGTGACAAGCACGGTTAATACAATGGAAAACAAAATGACCAGGGCATTTTCACCGAATACAAATATAGTGTTGCATTGCACAACTGATATTAAGGCTATTGAAAAGATTATTAATAGAAATTGGATGTTATTGCAAGTTGATAGTAACATTTGTCATTCATTTAAATCACCACCATTCTTTACATAGAAAAACAGGCAGAATGTTAAGATGATGTTGGAAAGAAGTTGTATGAGTAGGGGTGCACCTACGATGAGGAAATGTCACCAGTGTGCATATTGTTCCTACATTAATGTGAAAAAGGACAATGGAGTTTTGAACATTATTAAACATTGGGATACAGTAAAATGTTTAAATTGTAGAGTTGAAAAAATTATTTATCTTGCTATGTGTTGCACATGCAGCGCATTTTATATAGGCAAGACTAAGAATAGTTTGAAACAACGAATATATCAGCATGTATATAGCATAAAAAAGGGGGACAACAGAAGTGCACTGGCAAGGCATGCCATGTGTTGTCAGAACTTCAATAAGTTTGTTTTTTGATACTTGAACAAACTACAACACCCTTTTCAGGAGATTGGGAGAACATCTTATTGCATAGAGAAATGTTGTGGCAGATTAGGTTAGATGCAACAAACCCACCAGGATTAAATGAATATATTTCGATTTCAAGTGAGTTGAAAAAACATTCACTTACACTTTAAAGTATATGAAGCTTCTATTACATTTGGTATTGTGGCTGCAACATTTATTTACTGTTGCTTTATTTTTGTTTGTTATGTTTAATTGCTTGATAGGTTTTATTGGAGGTTTTTATATGGGTGTGTCTTTGCATTGTATTTAAATTTGTTTTTTACTATTTGTCTTGGTTCTGAGGATGTCTTAATGTAGGCGAAAGCGCTTAACCAAGTAGATTTGTTACTTTTAAGGTTTCAAGATTAAAACTGTGTTTTAGCTTTTTGACTGGCTTCGTCATCATTATTATTGGAAATTTTTCGCAGCCTTGATACTTGTGGATTTATTTTGGTTACTGTGTTGAGACCCATAGAGTAGATAGTAGTACTGTTGTCAAGGAAATATCTGGAAATGTTACTAATGGACTGTTTGTCTCTCTCTCTCTCACCACCCTTTATCTTCATTTATTTCTTATTGTTATTTATTGGTTATGGTTTACTATTAAAATATGTTGTTACATTAACTGTATTTTGGGACGTGTTTTATTATTATGTATTATAATGGTTGCATATTAACATATCTTGTTACATTACCTGTTTTGTTGGTGTTATGCTGTAACTGCTACTGGCATGCTGTTAACATACTAACTGTTCTGTTATTTATTGCTGTGTTTTACATAAAATGCATTGATATGTAATTGAGTTATTTCAAATGTCCTGCCATGCTGTTATTACTAACTATGATTGTTCACAACTAACTTACACTTACTGCTATATCTCCATTACCATAACATGTCAGGGTAGGCCAGTTCCAGCTGATCTGCCTATCTTGCCTCAACCGGCAATGGCACCGTGTCCTGGCATGTCTGGGACCTAGACTGGTGGTGCCAGACATGAGTCACACGGCTGCCGTCTAGAGGCACGTGCGACTTGGATTACACAACACCCTCCCCATCCAAGGTGTTCACCCACCTCATGTGTCACACATCACCCCTGTCTGCTGTCTTGTCTGTCTGCGAATGCATTCTCTCCAATCCAGTTTACCTCCCCACACATATTTAATTCCCTTCTCCAACATTCAACTCTCACCTTAATAAAAAAAAAAAAAAAAAGTGTACCTGTCCAAAAAAATATATATATACATCACCCCATACATCACTCTCCATTTTGCACATGTCCACTGGACACATGTAATTTGGTCCAATTGGCTTGACAATGCAGTTATGTTGTCCTCAACCCTCTCTCTGGGGTTCGAGAGTTCAAATTCATCTAAAAAATTTGTCGAAGTGCACAGCTGTTACTGTACAAGAAATAGATAACTATGGTTCTTTCCTACACCCTTCCTGCACATCCCTACCTGCCTTTCACTATGTTTTTCCCCTTGCTTGCCCCCATGTCATCACTTTCCTATCTCCCCTTTTTTCTTTTCTTTATATTTTTTTTAGTGCGGAGCCGTAGAGCTTTGCTTAACTCAGCTAAATAGAGCTCTAATAAGTATATGTGTTTATAACATTGTAAGTCACATGTACAAGAAAAACACCTCTGCCATGTTTCAAACACCAGCCCATCACACCTGCAGCACACTGCATTAAGCCACCATTCCACACAGATCTTAATTAACACAGGTGTTTTCATCAAAACACAGTGATTGCCACTTACAGTCATTAGGCGTGTCTCAGCAGAGCTGCATGCTGCTCTGCACTGCACAAACTGTAATTAAAAATTAATGGGAAAAATGTAAGTGTACCTTGAACTCTGGTGCAATAATACACAGTAGACAGCCAAAGACATAAAAATGGATGTAAGTGAGGCCTGTGATAGCAGGTAACTATGCCGTTGTATCAGCAACATGTAGAAAGACACCTGCTAAGGTATCAATGGCAAAGAACATGTTCAGCTTGGACTCTGGTTCAGAAATACAGCACAGAAAGCAATGCACATACTGATGGATGCAGGCAATGTGTGTCACAGCCTGCATGTCTGCACATATACCTTGCAAATACACCTGCTATAGCAGTGACTCAGTAGCTCAGCTGTTAAGTGCCTTGCATGCAGTACATTTTGCCTCACACATCCTGGGTTCAAATCCAGTCTTGTGTTGCAGTTCAGTTACATTATTGTGAAGATAGCAATTAATGACTGAGTCATGCAGTCTTTATCTACACAGGTCACTGCTAATTAATGAACTGCTATCCAGTTTGCCATGTCAAAGGCCTCCAGATAGGGACACACTGCACATATCTGTATAGCATAACTATATGTCACCTACTACTCTCTTATTTGCACTGTTGCATAACAGATGTACCTTAATCACATGCCTTGATTGGACTGTAAAGGGTACCCTTCCTCTGGCTGTGCTGTAATGACAGGGTTGCCACAGCTGCCACAGTTACACATGCAGCTTTTTGTCCTCCAGAGTATTTACACTCCCCGCTATGTGTTCTAGGCTACAGCAGCAGCTGCAGCCTGTAGCACACACACCTGTATGTAAAGGTAGCTACTACAGACCTACCATACTTCCCAACCCCCCAGCACAAGGAATATGGACACAGCCATACTTAATGGGGGGAACAAAAGTCCAGAGACTGGGACATGTTTTACAGTTTGATCCTACATAGATACTAAGTTGATAGAATAACAGCTATTGCATTAGCATGCATATTTTGAGGGGTATGAAGTCTGACACGCAAATGTGTGTCTTCCTTTATTGACTTCAATCCACAATGTTTGCCAGTGAATTGCCAGATGACCACAATGTCATGGGACACTGACCATACATATGAGGCATACTGCATAAGTCTCTACAGTTGACAGTTATTGTACCTACCCTCTGTGATGCTGTAGTCTCCACACCTCAGTAATGTCCGTCTTAACAGCTACGAAATGGGCCCAGGTCTACATGAAGGCCTTATACGTTGCACTGTGGTGACATGTCATTGGCTAAAGATAGTGCATTTCAACTGTTTGGGCTCCAATTACCATATCAGAGCCACAGATTGGTGCAGAGGCAATTACCTGCTAATGAGCAGTACCTGAAAAATGCAAGCAGCTGGTTGTGGGGAACAAGTCTGTATGAGACTTAACTTCACACAGACAGCGTATTTTCAAAAGATTACCAGAAGCAAAGTTCAACAAAGAAGTACTGTACTCTACTGGGTATGTAATAGATTTCTCCATATAACAGGATGCAGATGGAAGGATGGAGGTATGAGGAATAGGGATTACAGCAGTAAGCCTGTCTTAGATCTATGGCAATGACATGTCATTGATATTCAGCTGTCCTACACCTACAGACATGCCTCTCAAATGTCCCTGATTTCCACTCACATCTTAGCTCTGTCCCTCTTGTTCCCTCCTACAGTGGTTGGCTGTTGTAGGGTAGCTAGTGAATTACATGTACATGTAGTGACAATAAGTAAGGGTATATACTTCAGTGACATCAGATGATGTACACTAATTCACCTCCTCTCATTCTGTCAATGTCTCACATAAATATTTCTAACATTTTAAATGTTAGAACATCTTCTAGACATCTACAAACCTACTGAGAACATTGGAAATTCACTGTATAAATTCTCTGTCACTCATATCTGGAATGCCCTTTCCCTTAACATAAGACACATTCCTTAGAAAACACAATTCAAACTTGAGCTTAAACAACACCTACAAAAGACCTGGTCCTGTCTTTGTCAAACTCCAACCTGAAATCCCCCCGCTTTCTTATTTCTACACCCTTACTCTAAGCCCACTCTCTTAATTTCTATTTTCTTTTTAATTATTGCTGTACTGTATACAAACATCTTGTTAATGTACATATTTTTACTTGTGGAGTTTATCTGTTACTTGCATATATTCTTGCAGAAGAATATACTTCTGATACTAGACTATCTTATGTAACTTGAACACAGCTGTATAACTTAGTGTTTCTTATTCTTGATGTATAATTTCTAGACTGTACTCCATTGTAATTGTATCAAATAACAAACTTTTTAAAATTTGTTAAAATTTTTGTAAAATTGTAACTTGTGTTTGGAGCTTTTCTCCTCGGGTCTCCACTGAAAATGGACCCCTGACTCAGCTGGGTCGACCCAATTAACAAATGACAATAAATAAATAAATAAATGTATCCCTTATTGTACCTGATGTACTCTGGCTAAGTCCATGATTCTGTTTATGTTGTTCCCTGTCTGGTTGAGAGCTATGCCTAACATAGCTGTCAACCTGTTACAGCAAGAAGTATGAACAAAACCATAATTAATGGAGGGACAAAGGCCCCAAATTAAGGACATTGCAACTATTGCTCATACAAAGTAAGAAAGTGAGTAGAATAACAGATATTACAGTAGCATAACTGTATTCTGAAGGTTATGACATCTTAAACTCAGATGTCTGTCTTTATTTTCTGACATCAACCATCAATGATTGGCCAGTCTTTTGTCAGAAATCCACAATGTTGTGTGAAAATGACCAAAAGTATGACGCTAACATCTTGACATTCTGGAAACATCTATATAGTTGAGAGGTGTGATGCCTACAGGGAACGTATTCTACAGCAGGTTTGCATTGTTGTCTGTCATTGTGGTACACTGGTGTTGCTGGACTGCCCCTATATAGTGGTTGTAATAGCACACTGATATTTGCCTGGCAGTGGCCATATGACATAGTAGTGGGAAGTTGCCCATAGGGGAGACACCACAGTACACTGCAGTGCTTGGTGTAGGAACATACAGCAGAATCTGCCATGGCACACAGGGTCATACCCCTGTAGTGCTACTATCTTGCTGGGATCCACACACATAGTATGTTGCCAGACTGTGGGATATGATGTGTGAGAGAGCAGTGGGTAGTGCAGGCCATTATGGGCATGCTGCATCTGTACATAGTGGACATCCACGTATCTGGTCCTGTAATGTGTACCCCTTTTGTTGTCTTTCATGAACCATGTATCACAAACGTCACAGCCCCTTCTCTGATGCAGAGAATGAGGTAATAGTGGATGCACTAAGGCAGCATCTTCAGACGTTGTTGTCCAGGGGGAGGCATAACCATGAACAACAGGCAGTATTGTGGGCAGATCTTGTGCAGGATGTCAGTCAGATTGGCCAGCAGGACAGGACCTATGAGCAGGTGCAATAAAGAACCACAGATATGGTGAATGCTGCACGACGAAGGGCAGCTGATGTTGCCAGGGATCATGCCAGTTTACTATCAAAATGGCAACATTCATATGGTCGACCTTCATTTGGTTGAAATCATTACATCGAATGGTCAAAATTCCGAAATTAAAATGTCAAAGTTTAAATGGTCGACGAACACCTGCAAACTAGCACTAGTGTTTTTGCAGGGGGGCTATGCCCCTCTGCACCCCCCACACCCCCTGCTACTTATATATTACAACCCGAGATCACACAACAGTGCTGACAAGGGCAAATCCTTGCCTGTTGTCAACATAATGTCATCAGAAATTCGAATGCACTGCCTGTCGACCAAATGAACTACTTATATTCATGTGTCGACCATATGTGTCGATCATATGAACGTTAGACCATATGAATGTTAACATTTTGATAGTAAACCGATCATGCCACCACTGGTGGAGGTCCTGCAGAGGTACAACCACTCTTGCCCACAGAGGAATTCCTGGCAAACCTAGGAACACATGACAGCTCCCAGTCATCCATCACAGCATACATCGTGGAGGTGGGTGCCACAGTGCCCCCACCACAGGAGCGTCCAGGTAAGCTTACCGTGTCCACCATTTTAATACTTTATTAGTCATTGTGGCAGGCAATACATACCTGTGTATGGGTACATGGATGTCAGGTCTGTCTGCATTGGGGAGGGGGTTGGGGATTAAGCTTAGTTCTGTACACATACTGGTTGTATTGCTGAGATTCAGAGTAACAGTGGCTACTGTACAAGTGGATATATGTACATATTACCCTGTAGTGCTGCAACATATGGTGGTGCTGACAATACCTCTCCCTTACCCTTTCATTGGTCCTTCAGGAAATGCGCAAGCCCATGGTCCTGTACCTGGTAAGCATGATACTGATGTTTTACTAATCATATATACCCTATGAAAGATAAGGGCTGCCATATTGCACTATGTACAAATGTGCTTAGGCAGATTAGAATATGTGTATGTACCGTTCTGGAACAGATGACTACAGTTTATAGACTGCGTAATCACAAGTATATATTTGAATGAACATTAACACATTTGCACTTATAGTTATGAGAGACTACGCAGCCTGATATACATGAGGCAAGTAATCCAAGATGCCTGTTCAAACACAAAAGGTAGATGTTACATTCTGGAGGCAGTGACACTAGTACTGGCATATCATTCTCAAGATAGGTGCACTGGGTTTAATGTGCAGTTCTATCATGTGTAGTGTCATATTGCATACCTTACAGGTAAATTGTACTGGCAACTTTGGTTGTAGCTGATGTGCATGTTATAAAGGCTTTGACTTGTATGTGTATGTTGTTGTGAGGTCGTCTATTGTGCATGGGAATGGAGATGAGAAGATGTGAGACTGTTAATGCAGTTGTGAATCCTCATTTGTATGAGTCTGTGTGGATTAGCATACATAAAAGTGAAAGTAGTAATGTACTGCTTTTTGTCTTGATTTTCACAAGTGACTTGGGGGGGGTGGAGTCTGTCCCCCTCACAACCTGATGCGAATGTCTCATTGGACTCTGATGATGGTGGTGGCCATAATGAGGCACAGGTGAGGTTGTTGGCGGTGGGTGGAGTCTGTCCCCCTCACAACCTGATGCGAATGTCTCATTGGACTCTGATGATGATGGTGGCCATAATGAGGCACAGGTGAGGTTGTTGGCGGCTGAAGAGGTTGACATTCCTCTTCTTCCCCCATTGTCTCTGCACACAGTATATATATGCCCACACATACCCAATCCCCAGTGGCCAAAGATTTTGGATAGTCAGAGGGTGGACACATTGAACAAGGAAGTGTGGCAACTGTGGCTGCAGTGAGTGTAGCCTCTGGCCATAGCCAGAGAGCTAGCAGCATCTCACACTGGCGAATTGACAGGGGCATTTGTAGGAGGCCTGCTGTCCATCCATGACCTTTAGCTGGTGTCACATCTCGAGTCACTCGATGTATGTTTTGGGCTGTCATGGAGTCACAGGCATGTTCTGAATGGAACACCAGACGTATGCTTAGGGTTATAGATGTAGCACAGTCTGATATCCACAACTGCCTCCACTGCATTGGGGACAGCCTGGATCAGTTCACTGATGCAGTGGACAGACAGTGGGCTGAGACGGTGTCTGTCTTGGGCCGCACATTGACTGTGCTGGAACATCTGGCTGGAGTTGGGTGTTGGAGCCATGGATGTAGGTCAGCATCACCAACTGCTGAGAGTCCCTGTGGCTGTGCACAGCTACGCTTCTGTAGTGGCAGTACCTCCAGCACTACAGAGGTAAGTGTGCTGTCCACACCATGACATGGTAGGCCATGGGCACATGGTCCTGGGTGGTCCCACGGGAGACACAGACCCATCAGGCAGCGGTCAGCATCAGGTACTAAAACCACATCTGACCTTGAGCATGGTGGTGCCAGTTCCTATGTTCATGGCCAGAGACAGTGAACTTTCATCTCTACCATGTATTGTCCACAGCTGTCTGATATACACATGTGTAGGGCTAGCACTGGACTTGACTGTGTATACGCACACATTCAAACAGCACTATCACATGCAGGTCACCTACAAACACACACGGCACCTCTTCATGGCCCACCTAACCCCTACCCCTTCCTGACTCACTCACATGCTGTCAACTGTTTGCCACAGCCTAGGCCTCCAGCACCCCCACACCACACCCTGTGCATGTGATGATACCTGTGACACATCCCTGTCATCCTTGCCATCGATGCAGGAGAAATGAAGCTATGTGTCTGATGCACAGGGTGACTACATTACTTGACATGGATGTATGTGTGTAATACAGTATTGTTTTGCCATGCCACTTGTGGTACACAACAGATACTGTATGCTGGCATGTGTCATGAGTATGCACCAAACTTTGTGTACCTTATGTTGTATGATGTTGTACTGATGATAGTGTTACAGGATGACATGTGTTTCACAGACCTGTGTATGTTTCTATTCCAGGAGTCTGAGGGAATAATCTATGGACATTTGGTGGCAGTACAGTGGCACAGGATGGCATGGCAGCACAGCAGAAATATGACGTCAGCAAGGTACAGCAGTATATATGCATGGTTCCCTAGATGCATATGCCTATAACAGTCTAACAGAGACAATGGGTGCAGTCAGCGTAATCATGCATTCATACTTTGTGATAAGGTCTGCTACCCTTGATACTTGTCACTTGGGCTCTCTGAACTTATATCTACAAGGTGTGGTGATAGAGTTGACACATCTATAAATATCCTGTGTCCGGATGTTATGTTCCCAGGGTTTGACTCTCAGACACTTGCATATATACCAGCTGACATACCAATCTGTACATGGCGTACACATTTGGCAGCATGCCCTGCTGCCCTACTGTTGCCATAAACCTTGTCATGGCAGTCTGCAGGGACATGGGTGGGGGTACATCAAGGTGTACAACACCCAGACTGAGCCAAGCCATCTCACTATACCGCCCGTTCAGACATTTACAAAGCACCCACTTAGGTATCCATGAAACTGTCAATGCAGGAGTCACTATGTGGCCCACTGATGGCAGACATATGCATCATAGGGACATCCAACTCCAATAGCTGTTCTGTAAGCAGCAGTTCTCAGCAGGGCACAGTCATGGATCCTCTACTGCTTGGACTGTATGTCTACACAGTACACGTGGGTACTGACTGACTGTGGCTAACAACATTGGCTGCTGCCTGCTACTAGTGAGCACTTATACAGTTACTGTGTTATGTCGGTGTCTTGCATGACAGTATTACAAATACATGCCTGGTAACATAGTAATAGCCGTAAACCCCAGACAAATGTATATGTACTATCCTTTCCATCAGGGATACCTGTGTCCCTGGTTATTAGTACGGCAGTCCCTACATGTGCTGTACATACATAGGGGTGACAGGTAGCCCACACAGACCCGGCCACACAGGTGTACAGCTCATGTGCCACACATCAACATATCTGTACAGTGGTATGGCAGGATTCATATGACATAGCTGTGGTCACAGTCACTGGTAGGTGACATACCCATACCCTCCATATACTCCTCCCCCCTCAGCATGCCACTATCTGACTACAACTGCCATGTGCTGACATACTTTCCAAACTGTTCTGACACATGCAAATGACAGTATGGCCCCTCACAGGGTCCTATCACATCAGCAGCATGTGCTCACCACTGTTCATTTGCAATGCATGTCAGTGCTGCCTGTGCCATTCAGCATACGCATAGGTGATCTGTGCCATGCATACAGGGCAAGGTGTGACCCTGCTTGATTGTATAAGCTGGCAATCTCTAGGAAGCATAGTAAATGGATTAGTCACCCTAAGGGCATTAAGCCACTATGGGACATTAGTAGTACATGCTTGTTGGCGTCATTTGTGTAGCAGACGTAATGCACCCTTAACACAGACCCTCCATACTGGTACTGTACAGAGAGCACCTCAGTGCACTTCTGCACATACCATCTGTATGACTGGCTGGGTGGATGTCATCTCAACACTAGGTGTGTGGCTGCATCTCCCGTGGACTTGGGCAATATGTGCTGCACCTGTGCTGAGAGATAGCGATGTCTCCAATTGTGACGGCTGTATGGCCATCATGCTAGTGACTTGCAATCTCCTATTGCTCTGTGACAGGATGTACAATGCTGTCACAGCCTGACACACACACATGGCTACATTCAGGCTAGCAGCACTTCAACTCACTGCATACAGGACACGCCACGGTGCACACATAGTGCATGTTGGCTGCATGCACAGTAGAAAACTTACTTATGTAGTGGTACGCAGTACAGAGGACAATACTGAATACACACACCACACCTCATGTCTGCTAGTACTATCCATGTAGGACACATAATGCTTGTTGATATAAGCAGGCCATGTTGTGGTCATTCATTTGGGAGGCCACATCACCCACAACCAGTAAAATAATGCAAAACCCTACCAATGTGTACATTACAAAGTTTATTATATGTATGCAGTATGGCTATACACACATGCACACACTGAGTTGACTCCTGTGAGATTAGAACCCCTACGTAAGTTCTGTTGCACACTATAGCTCCCAGTACTTATCAGATGAGCCATGGAGTTTATTTGATATTAAGACTGTCAGCCAGTGCTCTTAAGGTGGATGACATCAGCAAATCATGTAGAGGAGGGCAGTTTAGATGCAGAAACTAGTTGCAGGGCCAAAAAGTGCATAACCATTGCACGGGATAGCCCATGAGGGCATATCCATTGTGCTGCAAGGGGATGTATTTACACACGCGCGCGCACACACACACACACACACACACACACACACACACACACACACACACACACACACAAACACACACACACACACACACACACTGAGTTGGCTGCTGTGAGATTAGAACCCCTACTTAAGTTCATAGGTTGGTACTAGGCTATCAGCCCTAGGGCCTATACAAGCCTAGCCATAACAATTCCCTGGATATTTCTTCCCACAATATTTATTCCCTGGACCCCTGTCCAGCAGGGCGACTGACATGATCCCCAAGGTGAATTTCCTATCTCCCATCCAATCATCAAGGTTCCTTTTGAAGAGGGCCAAGGAGGTACTCTGCTTGACATGTATGGGCAGTCTATTCCAGAGTATGGGGAGTCTCTGGGTCAGGAACCTATCCCTCCAGCATGTTTTGTTCATTGTAATGACAAGGTTTAGATCCCTGGAGCGCGTGGCTCTGAGGGATTGGGATTTCTTTAACTGGAGCATGTCCAACAGCTCAGGGTTTGACATGGCCTTGTATGTTAAGCAGAGATTGCCTCTGAGTAGACGATATGCCACAGAGTATAGCTGGAGTTTTTTCAGACGGTCAGCATATGGCATCTGCTTTAGGCCTGTGATTCTTCTAGTGAGGTATTTCTGTGGCCTTTCCAGCTGTTGCAGATGTCTTATGAGGTACATACCAAATGGGGCATTATACTTTATAATGGGTCTAATGAGGGATGAGTACAGTGGGACAATGGCCTCTTTTTTCTGGATGAAAAGCCCTTAGTGATGAGGTGTGCCACATAGAAGGATTTCCTGACTGTTGTGGCGATGTGGTTATCGAAGGTGAGACCACTGTCCACCTTTTTCCCTAAGTCTCTCATCACACTTTCGATGTTTAGTGTACTGCCACCTATGTGGTAATTCATGGGTACATGTTTTTTTCCAAAGGGGATAACTATACATTTCTTGGCATTAAGCTTGAACTCATGGCTCTGGCACCAGGCATCTGTTTCTGTAAGGCCCTTTTGTAGAATATCCACATAATTTGGGGATTCAGTAATGGCTCCCAGTTTGCAGTCATCTGCGAACTTTGTTAGCCATAGTCCCTTAGTGTTGGCCTGTACTTCAGAGAAGTAGATGCCAAACAAGAATGGTCCCAGGACTGAACCCTGAGGTACTACACTTGTCACTTGTCTGGAGCTGGATTTGGAGTCGGCTACTTTTACAGTCTGGGTTCTGTCAGTAAGCCAATTGGCAACCCATTGAGTGACGTAGGGATTTATGCCCAGCTTAGTAAGTTTATCTATGATTCCAGAGTGGGGGATGATGTCGAAGGCCTTGGCATGGTCCAGATAGGCTGTGTGGACTGCCTTATCCTCGTCCACAGCTCTGGAGACTGATTTGAAGAAGTCAGTCAGGTTCAGGAGACAAGATTGGCTATTCACAAACCCAAACTGGGTGGGGTCCAGTGTTTGAAGGTTGCCAATGTCTTTGTTTATAAGTTCCATGATAATGCGTTCCATGCCCTTGCAGATCAGGCTCGTCAGACTGATGGGACAGTAGTTCCTGGGATCCAAGGTGGATCCCCCCTTGTGGAGTGGGATAACTGTAGCTGTGCACCACTCAGTGGGCATGAAACCTGAGGTGAGGCTATGATTAAACATGACACTTAGGTGAGGTGCCAGTTCATTTTGTAGTTCATGTAGTACACAGCCCAGGATGTCATCTAGTCCCATGGATGCTGTATTCTTAGCTTTGGAGAGTGCGGTTTCTACCTGTGTGGCCGTGATTACCGGAATCTGGCAATCTTTTGGTATTGAGATGGGCCCTTTAGGGGGTGAGAGGGGGGTGAAGTTGGCACTAAATCGATCTGCCAAGATATTGGCAATATCCTTGGGATCAGTGTATTTAATGCCATTCTGTTGTAGCTCAGAGCAGATCTGAGCATTGCCATTTAGAGTCTTGACATAACTATAGAATGCCTGTGGTTGTCTTTGGAATCTTTGGCAATTTTATTTTCATAACTAGCTTTTGAGGGTTTTATGAGGGATCTCAGCTTCTTACTGAGGCTGGTGAGGGAGTTTTTTGCATCCTGGGATTTTCCTCTTTTCTGCAACAGTTTCTTCTTCTGTTGTATAGTTTGTTTATAGCAGGGGACCACCAGATTGGCTTCGGTGGAGAGCATCTTGGTTCTATTTGGGATGGCACGATTCATGCATGAGTGGATGTGCTCATACAGTGCCTTAGTGTAGGATTCTACAGTTGATCTTTCAGATCCCATCTGCATGGGTGTCATGAAGTTTGTCACTTCTGACTTCAGTAGCATGAAGTTGGCTTTGGAGAAGTTTTTTAAGGAGGTTTCCTTACTGGGGGGGTGGGGGTGGGGGTGGGGGGGGTGGAATGTGGATGTCAAGGGTGATTTGCTTATGGTCAGACCTGACCAATGAGGAGGTGACCACTGGTGTGGAGCATCTATCTCCCATGTTGGTAATGTCCAGGTCTAGGATATTGGAGCCCCTGTTGGGGCAATGGATTAGTTGATCCAGGGCGTTGGAATTTATGAATTCCAAGAACCGTTGGGAAAAGGAGTTGGTACCCGAGTAGTTTTCCCAGTTAATGGCAGGGTAGTTGAAATCACCCAGTATTAAAGTGTTTGGTTATATCTTAATATTTCCAGTATGTTTAGAAAGGTGTAGTGAGAATCTTGGGGCATGGTGGGGGATCTGTAGCAAGCTACAATTTGGATTGCAGTCTTACCTAGTGTTAGTTGTACCTGGAGAATTTCAGATGCATTGTGTTGGGCAACTAGCCTGAAGGTGTGAATATCCTTGGTGAATATGGACACTCCTCCACCTTTAGTGTTTCGGTCTTGGTTTTGTGGCCGAAAAGTGTGGTAAGAGTTGTAGCCTGGTATTGCAGGGTTGCTCTTTGGAGCCTTGAACTAGTTCTCAGTTACTGCACAGATATCGATGTTCTCCATTTTTAGGAGGGCCTCGAGAGACTGCATTTCGAGGTTTAGACTTCTAACATTGAGTAGCATTACCTTTAGATTTTGCATGCTTGTATCTGTTACAGTGGTGGTTTTGTCCTTTGAACCTTGCCTAAAATAGGCACTATAGGGGTGGCAAGAGCTTTAGCCAGTAACCTGAATCCCAGGGGTGACAGGTGCAAACTATCTCTGGCAAAGCATCATGGTTTGTCAGTCATGTCTTCCCAGGCAGACAGATACTGGATCCCCTTTGAATGACACCAGAAGCTTAGCCAATTGTTGAAGTCAGCCATTTTGTCCTTATACTGTGGTATCATTCTGGGCAAAGGTAGGATGCTACTCAGGGCTAGAGTCATACCTGCCTGGCCACATGATCCGAGAGCTCTTCCATGTCTCTTTTCATGTAGTCCAGGGAGGTACATCTAAAGTCATTCACTCCAGCATGAACAATGACAGAGTGTATTTGTACTTGTTGTGAAGTGACTTGAGTGCATGCGTTATGTGGCGGATCCTGGCACCCAACAGGCAGCTGACTGTAATTTTCTCCTTGTTCAGCCTGGTGAGTGGGACATCAGTGTGCCTGACTATAGAGTCACCTATGACTAAAGTGTTGGGTACATTGTCTTGACTTAAGGGCTGTTGTTGGGTGGAACACTGGTGTTGTGAGCTGTGTCACTTTGGTTGTGACTGGTGTTTGTTTGCTTTTCAGTTTCGGAGGTCCTTGTTGCTTGGGCAGGTTAATGTTAAGGGCCTCCACATATGTGGGTTTAGTGTTACTGTGTGGATGTTGATGGTGTGGGTTTTGAAGGGCTATGAGTTGCTTGAGGTGTAGTGCAGTTGTTAACCTACTCCTCTTGACTGTCTAGCACAATCTTGGCCAGAGTGAGCTTTGCTTCCAGTTTGGTTATGTAAGTGCATCTCTCGCAGGTTGTAGTGTTGGGTGTTAGGAGGAGAGGGTTTTCTGTGTACATGAGGCAGTTGCCGCATTGCCCCAGTATGCCCAGATTCACTAGGTGGACAGGAGAAATCACCAAAAGCTGACCCTTGGACATGCCTATTTAGGTGCTTTTTTTTGTAAAGTATAAGAGCTGTTTTCCCTTACCTTTGCAAGGTACTTTGCAATTATAGGCTGTTTAGTGCCTACGATTAATTTCTCCTTATTGACAAGGATAGTTGAGTGCCTGTATCAGTTTCAGGCTTCCTAGTGCTTTCCAGCAGGTTCTAGAGCAAGTGCTAGTCACAGGGGTTCAGATTTTAGTGCTGCTACTGCGAAACCAGCTAGTTCTAAGGGAAAATTTGAAGAACAGACTTCCTGGCACCTGGAATAGTTTAACTGTAACCTTGTGGTGCTGCACGATGTGAAAAATGTGCAAACACATGCGTTTTTAAGCCTGAAAGTTGAAAGGGATAGAAATCAGCCCAAAAAGGCTAATTCTTCTTCTTTCGGCTTTTTCCGGTTAGGGGGTCACCACAGCGGATCATCTGTCCGCTCAAAAGGCTAATAAAATTACAATTTCAGATCTGGAAACACTCCTCTAGTGTTAGATAGGCAGTACAATGCTCACCACTCCCACTGGTAAGCAGTAGGACTTCCGACTACCACAGCAAAGTCTGGATAGCTCTGAACACAGAAAATAAAGTCCTGAGACAAGTAAAGCCTGGGAAATGGACTGGCTAGGAAAGGTGGGAAACGAGCAAACAAGGTAGTATCTTTTTTTTGGTTAAAACAGGCTAAACAATGCAATAATACAGTAAATAAACACAGAAAAGGCCAACACGCGAGTGTGTAGTCCTAAAAACTAAATGCAATTAAAACTCTACAAAATTAGCAATTTAAAACTTTTTAAATGAAGCGAGGCAAATGCACAACTGAAAAACTATTTAAGAGGCAGTAATACAGCAGAATAACTAGCTAGTCTACATATACAGAGAAGTCTATATATACAGAAAAGCAGCTCAAACACACAAACAATTCAGATGCAGTGCAACCTAGAGCACTTGAGTTGTAGCAGTATTAAGGCAAATACAGTTATAATAAATGCTCTAAAATATACTCTATATTTCCAAAATGTTTGAGAAGCACAGTCAGGACACAAGGAGATTCAGGCAATTTTTTTTTTTTTTTTTTAAGAAAGGAGGAAAAGAAGGCCTTCTCAGATGTTCTCTGTGTATTAGGTAGAATGAGCTAATGACACTAGACCGGGAGGAGTGTCCCAGATCAAATTGCGGGCAACTGCAAAGCGACCAAGGATAATAACAAGACACCAACAGGGAGGAAGGGTGGGGACCAATACTAAAGCTATTAGCTTACACTCTTTAGACAGTAAACACTACAGAAATCTTTATGACAGCAGTGAGCCACAAAATGAAAGTTTTTAAACAGATAAAGGAGCAAAGAGACTCTACGGGAGGGTGGGGACCAATACTAAAGCTATTAGCCTACACTCTTTAGACAGTAAACACTACAGAAATCTTTATGACAGCAGTGAGCCACAAAATGAAAGTTTTTAAACAGATAAAGGAGGAAAGAGACTCTACGGGAGGGTGGGGACCAATACTAAAGTTATTAGCCTACACTCTTTAGACAGTAAACACTACAGAAATCTTTATGAATGCAGTGAGCCACAAAATGAAAGTTTTTATACAGATAAAGGAGCAAAGACACTCTACGGGAGGATGGGGACCAATAATAAAGCTATTAGCCTACACTCTTTAGACAGTAAACACTACAGAAATCTTTATGACAGCAGTGAGCCACAAAATGAAAGTTTTTAAACAGATAAAGGAGCAAAGAGACTCTACGGGAGGGTGGGGACCAATACTAAAGCTATTAGCCTACACTCTTTAGACAGTAAATACTACAGAAATCTTTATGACAGCAGTAAGCCACAAAATGAAAGTTTATAAACAGATAAAGGAGCAAAGGGACTCTATGGAAGGGTGGGAACCAATACTAAAGCTATTAGCCTACACTCTTTAGACAGTAAATACTACAGAAATCTTTATGACAGCAGTAAGCCACAAAATGAAAGTTTATAAACAGATAAAGGAGCAAAGGGACTCTATGGAAGGGTGGGAACCAATACTAAAGCTATTAGCCTACACTCTTTAGACAGTAAACACTACAGAAATCTTTATGACAGCAGTGAGCCACAAAATGAAAGTTTTTAAACAGATAAAGGAGCAAAGAGACTCTACAGAATGCTTTTAACTGCAAACAAATCAGTTACCCGTACAGATTCGTTAATAGCAATAAAATGCAGTAAAAACTATGCAGCAGGCAATAAAAAGTGCTATATATAAATTGCTAGAAACAATAATCAGTATAAATAAGCCAGAAAAGCAGGATACTTATATATCTCAGATCAGAGACTTATCTACTGTTACACACTATAGCTCCTAGTACTTATTGCATGTGCCACAGATTACATCTGTTGAATATGTGATTGCAGGCACTGTACTTGTGGAGTGCGCAAAGTAGGCTTGTATTGGACAGCATGTGTGGCCTGCAGAGTAATATTGTTTGATACTGTTATTGTATGTAGTGTCCCAGGAGCAGGGTTCTTGTTAATATACTTGTTGTTTGTGCACAGTCACCTGTATGGCCATATGTGTCTGGTCGCAGTTATATAGGCAAACATGTGGCCAGGGACACTTTTCCCTGTTGAAGGCATGCGTTTGAACCATTGTACATTACACCACCTGCTTACCTGTGTCTGTTTACATGGGTGACATTCCGCAGGCACAGAGCTCTGAGGGTGAGTGGTATATGTACTGTTGTGGCCTTGGTTTGGTTCCCCTAGGCAACTGCATTGATGTGGGAGTGCAGGTAACCACAGCTTTCATAGGGTATGTGGGGGATTCATACATCCCCACATATATATTTAAATGTGTAAAACAGGGATGTCTCTATGAATGTTGCTGTGTGTGTGTGTTATGTGTATGTGTTATATAGATATATGTAGAGAGTCTATGTATCATTTTAATATGTTTATATATATATATATATATATATATATATATATGCAAATATTATATGTATTTGGGGTGCATACTGCTACATACACTACTCGTGAGTGGGGGATAGGGACAGGCAGAATGCATACATAGCTGTCTGTATATACAGACATATTTTCACATAGCAGGTCTTTGTGCTGTAAGAGGCAACAGAATTGCACTCAGGTTAGCTAAGTATAAGAGTATGCCCAGTGGGACTGTCTGTACTTACAAGGTGACTCCAGGCCAGAGCTACCTGTACTCCAGTCTGTGATTTTGTGTGCTACAGACATTGGCAGCTGCAGCTGTTGCCACAGTGCAGCACTTCCCTGAACCTGTCCACAGCATTCCCCAGCTGTCTGCTGTACTTAATAAGTGACTGGGGTACATAATCTAACACCACACACAGGGTCACCATCTGCATACCTCTCACTGTACATGTTTGTGCAGAAAGTCCAGTATTTCACTGTATATGTCTGGTCTGTTCCTCATACATTTGTGGTGTTGTTTTATTTTCTGGTTGGCATTCCGCAGGCACAGAGCTCTGAGGGTGAGTGATATATGTACTGTTGTGGCCTTGGTTTGGTTCCCCTAGGCAACTGCATTGATGTGGGAGTGCAGATAACCACAGCTTTCATAGGGTATGTGGGGGATTCATACATCCCCACATATATATATTTAAATGTGTAAAACAGGGATGTCTCTATAAATGTTGCTGTGTGTGTGTGTTATGTGTATGTGTTATATAGATATATGTAGAGAGTCTATGTATCATTTTAATATGTTTATATATATATATATATATATATATATATATATATATATATATGTAAATATTATATGTATTTGGGGTACATACTGCTACATACACTACTCGTGAGTGGGGGATAGGGACAGACAGAATGCATACATAGCTGTCTGTATATACAGACATATTTTCACATAGCAGGTCTTTGTGCTGTGAAGAGGCAACAGAATTGCACTCAGGTTAGCTAAGTATAAGAGTATGCCCAGTGGGACTGTCTGTACTTACAAGGTGACTCCAGGCCAGAGCTACCTGTACTCCAGTCTGTGATTTTGTGTGCTACAGACATTGGCAGCTGTAGCTGTTGCCACAGTGCAGCACTTCCCTGAACCTGTCCACAGCATTCCCCAGCTGTCTGCTGTACTTAATAAGTGACTGGGGTACATAATCTAACACCACACACAGGGTCACCATTTGCATACCTCTTTCTGTACATGTTTGTGCAGAAAGTCCAGTATTTCACTGTATATGTCTGGTCTGTTCCTCATACATTTGTGGTGTTCTGGTAACTTGTTGTATAATGCAATCACTGAATAGTGCTATGTACAGACACATTTGAGTGACAGGCTTTACATCCTGCAGATATTCTGTTGTGATGCAACCCGCTGTTATACTAGCCACCTTCTAGGTTAATCAGAGCATGTGTAATGTCTGTCTGTAGTTATGGCCCTTTGTCCCTCCATTCTCTCTGACTTTGTCCACCTTTCTTGCAGTAACAGATTGTAGGGTCTGACAGTCTGTGGGAATACCACCATACAACTACCTCATATGCAAAAGATGTGGATGCTGCCAGAGTCAAACCATCAACACCATCACCCATGCTAACATCCCTAGCCCACTGAGCCATATAGGCCACCGGACAGAGATGTGTCATTCATCACACAATCAACAGCCTACAAACATACATGATCATCCCTGCTTTACATGTGACATCCAATGTGTGCCCAGGTTCTATGTCACAGCCCTGAGGTTGGCTGGTCTGCTGATATATCATTGCTAATGCACTGTTACAGCAGTTCTATCGGAACACTGATGTGATGGTGGCGGGGGACGAGCAGCCCATGGTCTGCTGGCATAGACAGTTGTACGACTGTCCTGTGAGCCCACTGTTCACCATCTCCCCTGACTAATGTAGTGGATATTCCAACCATGTGGCCTAGTGAATATTATGGAGCACATACTATTGGTCTGGGTACCTGTTGTCCCATGTGGCTGTTAGATCTCTCCAAGTAGCCCAGTAACCCACTATATTCCCTTGCATACATGCGGCAGGTCCATACATATGCTACCAAATTCTAGTACCCCTTACAAGTGGTGTATAGGTGAGTGACTTACCTTGCAAATGCAACAGTTAACAGACCTGTAGTTCAGGGCTGACTCTGTTTGATGCACACAGTACACAGCCAATACATGGTTAGGTCCAGGTTGTGTGGGCTGGCTGGCATCCTTTTTACTAGATGCATGCGAGTCATTGTAAGGTGTCAGTCCCTAGGGCCCTAGGTTATCAGTGCAAGTGGTATACATTGTCTCTTGGCCAAGGCCAGCACATACTGGGCACTCCTACGTCTGCCTACAGTGACATCCTCAGAGGGTTTCTCCTCCAAGTCCTCCTGTGGCTGTGGATGTAGGCACCTAGGCACTGGTGAGGGCTGAGTGTACCTTCTTTGCTGATCCTGCTACAGCTGTTTCCACAGGATCATATTGTGTAGCATGGCACATAATGTGAACATTTGTGCACATGTGGCTGGAGAGTACTGCAGGGCTCCACCAGATATATCGAGGCACTGGAGCCATGACTTCAGCAGCCCAAACACTCGCTGTATGATGTTTCTTGTTTGTGCATGTGCCTCATTATGGCATTCTGTGGGTGTGTGTGCATTTCTGATGGGAGTCATCATCCATGGTTCCAGTGCTTAGCCAGCATCCCCCAATAAATGGCTGTGCGGGATGTCCCCCCAGTAAACATTTGGTGTAACTGCGATGCTTGCTAGATATGGTAGTCATGATAAGTGCCAGGGCTGCCAACACATATATTCATAATAATGCCCTGGGCATTGAGCACAACCTGGCAGTTGATGAAGTGACACCCCTTGTGGTTGGTGTAGATTCTACCCTCCTCACCGGGTGGAGCCCTGATGTGTACATGAGTGCAGTCTGTGGTACCCAGTACACCTCAGAGTAGTGTGCTACACAGTAGAAGTATTGCATATTACTGGCTCTTGCATCAGGGGTGAGGAGAAAATAAATGTGCTCACTGGCATGTGTTAGCATGACATACAGGAACTGGTGGAGTACCCAGGATGCTGATGCCTGTGAGACCCCATCATGTCCCCAGTTGGTCTTTGGAAAGTACCTGTGGCTAGTATCCCTAGACCTACACATACCTTTGTGTCCACTGGGATGGGTTCCCCTCTGTTGGCTTTTGGTCTGAATTGATGGCGGCAGAGCTCAGTGAGTTGTTGTAGTATGTCACTGTCCACCCTGTAGCACGCTATAATCTCCAGCTCATGTAGCTCCTGGAGGGATACCCTGGGCCTGAATACTCTTCTCCTTCTCGGTCTAGGAGTATTTTCAACAGCAGCAGCAGCACTGACCTCAGCATCTAGCACATACAGATGCAGCAGACCTGCAGCAGCCCCTAGCATTCCTTCAGTTAAAATTCCCAAGTTGGTACTCCACTGGTGCACAGTTTCGGGGAGAAATCAGATTTTAGAGTGTGTGCAACCTTTCTGTTGCTCTCTGTAGGTGTAGGCTGTGTATTTGGCTACCTATGATGCACTCCACCTGCCCATTACGTCATTAAGAACATTTAATGGCTATAGTAAATTAGTAGTTAATATATCATTGGCTTTTGGATAGACAGTACTGCGGCACACCATGCAAACATGGGGAAACAAGTGACGTGAAGGTAAACAAAGTTCAGCAGTCGTTGTACACCCCCCGAAAGGGCACGCTTAGCACGGCGTCAAGCCGCACAAGCACACTGAAACATGTGCCCCGAAGGTAAACAAAGCTTAGCAGCCAGTGTAGACCCACCCCCCCCCCCTCACTGAGCACAGCGGCATGATGTGCAAACAGGCACAGCTGAGCTCCAATGAGCTTACAGTTGTCAGACACACCCCCTATTGATGTCAGCTACCTCATCTATGGACACAGACATGGTTCTCTGCCTACACAGAAGGGATATGCGGACACGGATACCCATTTGTGCTATTCAGTAACCCCAACTCATTTGCATAGGGTTCCGTGCACACAGCCTGGAAACTACATGGGTTCCAGGCTCTACCTCGTTAGCAACAGCACCATTCCACCATTGTGGATACTCCACACAGGTTCCCATACTACATTTCTGTCACATACTCTGAAATTTGTTTTTACCACCATTTTTTTTTTCATAACTTTATGTTTGCGTACTGCGACACACTGGGCAAACATAACCAGATCATTAAAAAAATAAAATTATTTTAACTTATTTCCCTTATGTTTTTGGACACATGGTGGATAGTTTTGCACATATCTGTCTGCCATGTTATTTCTGTCCATCTGACTGCACTTTTGCAGTCCCTGTTGTCTGTTTAAAATTCTGTACAAGGAATTTTTCCATGTACACTATGGGCACTAACACAGGGTCTTCAGGACTGCCTCTCTGCTTGCTGGATCATTCTACCGCCCTCATTTGCATGAAATTCACCTCCTTATGAGGTGATTTGCCTGCCACGGATACTTCCCTGTTGGCGTGTGCATACGTGCCACCCAGCTCTGTTTACTGGAGTACAAACCTGCTTACTTTCATGTAAGCAGCGTGCCATGATGCCTACATGGTAAATAAGACCATGTAGGCTTTACTAAATCCCCCCTTATATCATCTACTTCAGATTCTGGAACTTCTCTGTCTAATTTTAAAATCAGCATTTCTTTTTAACCAACTCCCAATGACAAGGATACAAAGTTGATTGTCCATGTGTGCCTTGAGAGCTTTTACCATTGAAAGTGCCTACTAGAACTAAAATCAAAAGGTGCCTTCCCAAGTTGGAAAATATGTCAGCATTTCGCAAAATAGTTCTGGAGGATAAGGACATAGGCCGATAGCTCATCAATTACTTCATATTGAAGGGGGAAGGTTATCATAATGGTTAAGGTCTTGACCTCAGAAATACACGATACAGAGTTTGATACTGACCTCTGATCATTGGCTATGCTTGTAATAGACTGCAGAATGATAGCCTTGTATTTCCCTATACATGAATTGTAGGTTTCCATTGTGGAGCAGACAGAAGCACCTCCATTGACTAACATTTTACCTGGCAGCCCCACTCTGCTTACTGTTAGCTGTAAAAAAGTTTGCAGACAGTGTCATTCTGGAATCCAGCTTCATTCCAAAAGGTGTTGGAACCACTGTTTCTTCTCTTCAGTGACCACTGTAGTCAGAATGCAGAGTTTAATATTGTACTCCTACATTGGTACCTCACAGAAGGTATTGAATGTAATAACTCTGGTCGTGAGGACAGTTCTTTACAGTCTTTTAAGTGTCATCCCAAAGACATTCATTTTAAAGATACGATAAACATCATAACAGAAAATTATAATAGGCTTTTTGTTGAGAAATTTATTCCCCATAGAGAAGACTTTTGCAAGTACTGTAAGCCATAACATGATAACATCTGTTGGGAGTATTTCTCCTTTATTCAAAACACTCCAGCAAATTATGTGATAAGGATTCACAACATCGTGGCTGTCCGTCGACAGCTCATAGGTTGCTAATTTGCTCTATAGAGTTAATAAGGAGAAACTATATCTTTATTTTAGTCTTAGATAGGATCCTGATGGCTTGGCAGTGTTTTTGACTTCAAAGATAACTGTAATCTCCTTAGTATTTCCAAATCTGATAAGAATTGGGCCTTCTTCTGTAATAAGGATAGGCTCTGCGGGTGTTAGACTGCTTGTTAGATCAAACTTTAACAGACTGATAGGACCCCCCCCCCAATCTCACCATTCAATGTGCTTTCCACAGTCTCCAGTTTTTCTTTGCCACACTTTAAAATCAGTTTGGAAGTTATCACCCCCCTGGGCTATGTGTTTTTGAATTTTGGGCATTTTTGCCAAGGAGTCTACTTTTGTTTGGTGTGTGAATGTATTCATATTTATATTTCTAATCTACATCACTTTGTATTACTTTCAGTCATGAGAGATTACTTTTCCCATCTTTCTCCAGTCAGAAATTGTTTGTTCTTAAACCCACAGCCTTGCAACATTTAAGCCTTTATTTAAAAAGTATACTTTTGTTCCGGTTACTGTGTCTGCTGACAGGCACACTAGTTGTTTAAAATGCCTAGGGGATGTTAATAACAGCTTCCAGTGTTCTGCTTGCACATAGCGTAATTAAGCCACACGACAGAGACATTGTCTCTTATTTTAGCATATCTAAACAGTCCTATCTTGGTTTGTGATTTACTGTGGAGTTGACTAGTAAGAGAAGTTTTAGTTGAATTTATATTTTATTTTTTACCACTTGTTTCACGGTTTCTAGGAAGGTAGGGATAGCTTGTAGACAAGAAGATTTACTTTGATTTATATTTTGTTTTTAACCTTTAATTTCCCCTGTTGGTTGTTAGAAAGGGATAGGTTTTTAGACAGGCAGGCACTAGCTATCCCAAGGTACCAAGTCAGCTATAAAGTCACACAAACTGCAGAGAAGACAATCCAGAGCTTATCTACAATCCTATTTTGGTTTGTGATTTATTGCTCTTTACTTTTAAATAGAAGTGTGGCTGCGAGCAATAGTGAGCAGAAGCTGCTGTGCGCGACGTAAAGGAATTACAGCTTTTGTCTGCCTTTCACGGTCATAACAACAACTTTACTGTACTTACTTTGATATTTAGTTGTATATCGTTTATCTGATTTTTCTCATAGAAGTTGATTTAAGTTCTCTCTGAATTCTGTGGTAACTGATTTTGATTATTCTTTTCTTTTATAATTTTTTGTTTGATTGAAGCTGAATATGGGTTCCTTAAATGAGTATGTCATTAATCCTTTGCTAAAGCACAAATATCTTGTACAGTGTAATAAATGCTATGCATATTTAAAGGTAACACCTGATAACATGATAACACGATAACACTGATGATCTGTATTCCTCATGTCAAAAGTTGGATGATTTGCTTAACATTATAGAAGTAAATCTAGACTTACTGATGATGATTGCACTTGGGCAATTGGCACGGTTTGGAGAACTGTTGTTAAGTATTCAGCAATCTGAGGATTCAGTGTGTTTAGAAGAAAACAAAAAAAAAAAGAAAGTAAGGAAGAGGTTCACAACAAATAACAAGGAATAAAAAGAAACTGATAAAATGTCTATAAAGTAAAGAGAATATGTACTAAATAAAAAGGACCCTGTTTGCTGTGTAACATTTTTTCTATTAGAAACCTTTCAGTCTATAGGAAAAGGCATCTTTTTTTTCCAAAAGAGAAAGTAGAAAAAAGAGGCAGGGAGCAGGTGAAAAGGAATAAATCAGAACTGAATGTGGAAGGATTGAAGAACATTACTGTAAGAAAATATAACAGAAAGACAGATGTTGATTACTTGGTTCAAACTGTGGATATACAAAGTCAGCTATATGAGAATTGTATGCTTGCAAATGTAATATGCAATGAAAACCATGGGATTAATAAGACTAATGGTGATGAAGATCATTCCATGTCAATCTTCATTTATCCTTGACCCATGCGACTCGGTTCCAAATCTTGGAACCAGCTCGGCCATTACACAGCTCATGCAAACCAAAAACTCTTGAGCCAAGTGCCTACCCAGAATGCATCTCTCTAAATTACCTCAGATCTTGTTTGCCACTCTTCCAGTAAAAGAAGCTTCAGCCAAACTTTCCTGCAGCTAAGTGAAAATTATTGTTTTTTCAGATATTTCTAAGTCCTTTTATCCTAACCATTTAGCTTTACTTGTATCCCTTCTACTAGCCTCTCTTTCTTAAATGTTGTCATTGAGTGAGTCTTCTATTCCTATTTTCTTTTTACCATAGGGTATCTCTCCTACCATTGCTGGTAGTTCTTTTGCTTTCTCCTACCTCTGGTAGTTTTGGCTTACCATCGTTGGTAGCCTTTTCTTTCTCCTTTGTGTGTGTGTGTGTGTGTGTGTGTATGTGTGTGGTATTAGCATGAGTGTTTTCTGCCATTAATTTTTTTCTCAACATGGCAGATAAGGGCAAGGGAACTACTGTGTTTAAGCAGTGTTTAGGTTGTGGCATGAAAATGCCAAATTCAAATAGTCATACCTCTTGTGTATACTGTTTAGGCCCAGTGCTGCTTCAGCAACAGTGTGATATTTGTCAAGCCTTCAGTAACAGAGCCCTGGTTGAGAGGAAAAATAAACTTAGTCTGAAAGGTTTAATCAAAATCTTCCTTTTAGAGGCCTTGTCTGGTCAGCCCAATGCTAAATCCGAGGTATCTTCTCTTGCATCATCTTCCTCCTTTTCCACAAATTCTGGTCACACAAAAAAGAAAAGCCTCTCTCCCAGCATCTCCTTTGGCTCTGGCACATAAGAAATCAAAGCCTTCAGTTCCTGCTGCTCCCGTAGAACCAAGGATGGATACTACTAAAGTTACGAAAATGACTACTTTGGTTCCAATAATAGTGAATACCTCGGCATCAAGTTTTGGTGCCTATCCATGATATCACCTCTCCTTCCTCTGTGACAGTTACTATGGTATCAGCAGTTTTTTTCGCACCAGTTCCTTCACCGATGCCTACACCCCAGGAACTACCTTTTCATTCGGTTCCTAGGACCAGGTATTGTCCTTCAAAAGACCCTTTGTGGTGCAACTACCAAGTGCTTTTTTGGAGAGGCCAGAATCTCCCTCAGCCTTGTTGGTACATTCCTCGAGGAGTCTGATGGAAGTCAATGTCATGAGGTTGGTGGATCAGCTTCTTGTGGCAAGGGGTCTTTCCACTTTTAGCCAGATTTCAGTCCCTTCGGGAGATGGACTTTTTTCTCCTAAGATTCCACCAGATATTCCTCCTCTAACCACTGTGGCTTTAGAGACCTTGGCTCTGACTTCCCAGATCCCAGCTGTCCTGGTTCTGACAGCTCTCATGTCTTTGGCACCAGTCTCTGCACTGAGCTCCTTGGTTTCTTTGGAACTGGCGGACTCCCGGGGTCATAGTTCCATGACGCCACTTGCAGACTTTTCCTCACCTTCAGCCTTAGAGGTGGTTTCCTCGGAGCAGGGTGGGATCATGATTCCAAGGTTGTCCTTCCCAGTTCTGGGCTGCCATCCATCTTTGGGGGGACTTGCTTTTAAAGTTATGGAGAGGCCCTTAGCCTCTGCAAGCTCCCAGCTGTTTTTTCCCCCATCAGAGTGATTTCCTGGGACTCCCTCTGGTCCAGAGCTTCCACCAACCTCCATGCAAAGGCGATGAGCACTGATGCTGCAAGACAGCCCTTTACAGGGCCCCTCCTCTTCTGATTCTTCCACAGAAGCTCCCACAGAGGACGTTCCTCAGAAGAGATCTTGTAAGAGGAAGCACCTTGATTCACTGAAGGAATCCGTCATGGAAGACATGGACTTCAACTATGGGGAGGGTTTCCACAGGTAACCCCCTGACGAAGTCTGCTTTGGAGACATTCTTGAAATATTCAAAGAGAGGAGTGGCTGGAAGTCCCAAGACCCATCCTCAGAGCAGTCTTTGTACTTGCAAGCTTTAGTGCTCACCTTTCTACCTCTTGGGTGACCCCGCTGGCTGACGATCTTATTAAGCTGATCACCTGCTGGGCATGGAAGGCCCCTGATTCTGTAGAACCAGTCCCCAGGAGACCATATAAAATTCTTTCAGTCTGGAGGACCATCCACACTGGGCCAAAGGTTTAGTAGTAGATGCCATGGTGGTGGCGGCATCCACCAAGAAGGAACTAGTAGAGGAAAGTTCCACTGTACATCCCCCTAATCGTGAGTCTAGGATAATGGACAGATTTGGGAAGCAGGACTATGCTTCTTCGACCTTTGCCTTGCACTCATTGACCTTCTTGGCACATTTTACTAGACTTCAGAGGGATCTGATCAAGGAGCTCTCAGATGCCCTCGCAGGAGCTGTGTCTGATGAGGTACAAGATAAGGTAGCCTCACAGCTTGCCACCCTGGAGTCGATTTCTAACTTGTCCATGAGGCTTATAACACATTCAGCCAAAGGGATGACTAGGGCAGCGGGTTCAGGTGTGGTAATAAGGAGGCATGCCTGGATGCACTTGTGTGAGTTTGTGGAGCCATTCAAGTCTTCATTTGTCAATGCTCCATTTGACAGATCTTCCCTTTTTGGCCCCAAAGTGAAAGATATGTTAGCCAGGTGTGAAAAAGATGGCAAACATTTTTCCACCCCTCAATGCTTCTATTCCAAGAACCAGAGAAGCAAGAAAATGTTGTTCAAAAAGTCCCAAGGGTTTTTCTAGGACACACGTAGTAATGACTTTCCTGGGGCAGAGTGGAGAGCTATAATGGAAGACGCTGACCATGCGGCAGAGGTGGTCCACAAAATCAGGGTTACAGAGATTCCTTCTCAGGGAAGCCCTATCACCGCTCCTGAAAGGAAGCCCGATTATTTGCTTCTGGAGGCAGTTGGGGGAAGACTATCCTTGCATCCATTAGTCTGGCAAAACATAACCACAGATGCTTGAGTGCTAAGGATCATTGCCAGAGGTTACGATATTCCATTTGACCTTACCCAAAAACTAGGAAGAAAGATCCCTGATGTTCCACCCAATCAGAGGAATCAGGCAGCTCTGGAAATTCAAAAGCTGCTAGAAAAAAAGAGTCATCCAAGAAGTCCCTCCAGACCAGATAGGAACTAGATTCTACTTAATATTCTTTTTTGTGCCAAAAAAGACGGAATTGAAGACCAATTTTGGATCTCAGTGTTCTGAACAAGTTTGTTCATTAGGCAAAATTCTGGATGGTCACGGTTCAGTCTATTTTCCCCTTTTTAGGGAAAGACAAATGGATATGCTCTGTAGACCTCCAGATGTGTATTATTATATAAAAATGGACAAATGCTCCAGGAGGTTTCTCCGCTTCTGGCTGTGAACCAGTCATAACCAGTTCCAAGCTCTGCCCTTTGTTATCACCACAGTCCCCTGGGTATTCACCAAATGTATGGCAGTAGTAGCAGCAGCTCACCTCAGACTGCAGAGATTCTGTGTGTTTCCACATCTGGACGACTGGTTTCTTACTACCCCCACCAGGCATCTACTGGAACAGACAAGAGACTTCACTATAGAAACTTGTTCTCATCTAGGTAGAATGGTGAATCTCAACAAGTCTCAATTAAATCCGACCCAACAATTTGAATTTGTAGGAGCTTGCCTCGATATGACATCTTACATAGCTTCACTCCTTCTCACAAACTGCAGAAAATAAGATCCCAGGTTCACCTTATTATCGCCAGTGACAATGTTCTTGCATGACTAGTTTTACAGGCGCTGGGATCCATGGCGATGGCCATCACATTAGTTTCGCTGGCAAGGTTCACCATCAGATTTCTACGGTGTCCTCTATCCTCCCAGTGGTCTATCCCCAGTCAGCTACTGTCTCATCCCATCCAAATTACCAGTCATTGCAAGAAAGATTTCTCATGGTAGATGGAATCAGAGGAAATTATTTTGGGCCAGCTATTTGTTTCACCCCACCCCCAGGCCATAGTGACCATGGATGCCTCCCAGATCGGGGGGGGGGTATTTTCAGGGAAGGACTGTCCAAAGCACTTGGTCCCCAATAGAGGCCAATCTGCATATCAATGTCCTGGAACTGAGGGAAGTGCTGTTAGTGTTGCAAGCCTTTCAAACTGTCCTCCCTCTAGGAATGATTGCGATATAATCAGACAACATGTCATTAGTCTGGTACATCAAAAAGCAAGGTGGACCCGAGTCTTATCCCATCTGTTGAGAAGCTCTCAGTGTGTGGCAATGGGTGATATCTTCAAACAGCTTTCTGGTAGCAAAGCACACGACAGGGAACTCAAACATGATAGCAGACAAACTGAGCAGATGTATCCTCCTACCTCATAAGTGGTTTCTCAATCCCAGAGTAGCTAAGGAGAGTTTCTGTTGCTGGGGCCAACCTTGTTGCAATCTATTTGCATCCCCCCAAAACAAGTGCAGCGGCTACTTCACCCTAATTCCACCTCAGGTGGAGTCCCTGAGAGATGCTGTCCTTCACAGTTGGCCCCCAAGATTACTCTATGCCTTTCCCCTGGTTCCTCTAACCCCCCTTTCTTGAAGAAAGCCATATGGTTGAAGTGCAATGTGATCCTCATAGCCACCTTTTGGCTTCGACAAGTTTGGTTCACCTTTTTTTGGCCTTACCTACTTCAAAGTCCATGGATTCTGTACCCAGTTCCGGATCTCTTGTCTCATCCTCAGGGACCACTTCCTCCCAATCTGAAAAACCTCAAGCTTACAGCTTGGTTACTTCAGTTCCATTAGTTGACAGGCAAAATAACTTATCTTCCACAGTTCAAAAAATTTTTCTAGTGTCCCATATACCCACCACAAGTAGACTTTACCTCAGCAAAAGGAAAGGATTTTCCTTTTTTGGTATACAAGAAAACATTGAGCCTTTCTCGGCAGCAGTGGAAGAGGTTTTGCATTTTCTATCTACACTCTTCGAACAAGGAATTTCTTCCTCTACCATCAGAGTTCAGGTTGCTGCTATTTCTAATTTCCATAATGGGTATGAAAGACAACCTTTAATTTCAAATAGACTGTGCAAAGTTTTTCTAAAAAGAATTTTAAAGTTAATGCCTCCTTATAGGGAACCCCTCATTCCCTCGGATCTTGCTATCATTCTGAGATCCCTGGTCCAATCCCCCTTTGAGCCAGCAGCTACCTGCAATTTAAAATTTCTTTCATGGAAGACCATTTTCTTAATAGCCATTACATCTGCTAGGAGGGTTTTAGAGATTTGGGCATTATCCTCAAAGCCTCCATATTTGATTTTTCATAAAGACAGGGTATCTCTGAGAACTAATCCATCTTTCCTTCCAAAGGTTGTATCTGAAAATAACATTAATCAATCCATCGAGCTGCCTGTATTCTTCCCAAATTTTTCCAACAAGGGAGAAGACTGCTTACATTTATTGAATGTTCACAGACAATTACATTTTTTATCTCAACAGAGCAAAAGATTTCAAAAAGTCCAAACAGTTATTTGTGTCATTTTTCAGGTCCTTCCATGAATAAATCAGTTTCCAAGGTTACACCGGCTAGGTGGTTGAGAGAATGCTTTACCTTTGTCTACAGCATAAGAAACCTCAGATTGGCAGCACCAGTTAAAACACACTCAACAAGAGCTATAGCCAAGTTGACTGTCTTCCATTCCGAGACTTCTATGGGTGATATTTGTGCAGCCGCAAAATGGGCATCTCAACATACCTTTATTACTCATTACAAAGTGGATATGGTTTCCAGGGGAAGAGCTTCATTTGGCTCTGCAGTGCTCAGGAATATCCTTCCATAGGCCTCCCTAAGGTACAAGGTAGCTGGGGACTCTGTCCCATGGGTCAAGGATAAATAAAGATTGACAATATCAGATAAAGACGTTATATATTTACCAAAACTTTCCATCTGTGTTGTCGCTCTTCATTTATCCTTGACAATCCCTCCCGCCTTCCCCCTCCTTCAGACACCTTGAGGAATGGACCTTAATCCTGGCAATTGGTTTACTTATGCATGACCTTAAACATGGCCTCTTCAATGCTTATAGTACTTTCTTTCTAGTCTTGTATTTTAGCTGCAAACCCGATCTGATGTAATTTAGAGAGAGGCATTCTGGGTAGGCATATCGCTCAGGAGTTTTTGGTTCATGCGAGCTGTGTAATGGCCAACCCATTTCTGAGACTCGGAACTGAGTCCCATGGGTCAAGGATAAATGAAGATCAACAACATAGATGGAATATTATGGTGAGTACATAACTTCGTTTTTGTAACAATAGATAGAGCAGATGTTACTGTATTAGAAGTTGAAGATTCTTCAAATCTGTTCAGAAAATATATACTTGTAATTGGAGATTCAATTATTACAGGGACTGATACTTACGTTTGCAGAGAAGATAATGAACATCAAATAGTTAAATTCTTGCTAGGATCAAAAATAGAAGATGTGAGACAAGCCTTGGAATGCCTTAATGTAAGGAAATACAGGTGTATGTTTCTTCATGTTGGTGCAAATGATCTCATCTGCAAGGATCTCTGACTGTTAGCAGAGAACTTACAGCCCTCTTAGATAGTATAGCTTGTACTGGTGGTAGGATGTATTTCTCACAAATCACATATAGAAAGGATAGTCAGGTCACTGAATGAAAAGATTTTTTGCGTAAATACCTACATGAAAAAAATGTCCGGTTTTGAAAAAATGGAAATGTGTAGAGCATCCAAACCTAGTTTTGGGCAGATGTATTCAGACAGGACAGCGTGCATTTGTTAAGATCAGGGAAGAGATTTTTTGCAGCAGATATTTTACAATATTTGATAAATACTAGACAGGATTTTTGCCAGATCAAAAATTTAACAGTTCAAATATCAACATTTGATGTGCTTCTGATGGTTGTTAATGCTAGGAGCATTAATAATAAAGTTTTTTTTACTGGAAAATTTGCTGCGTTTCCACAAAGTTTATGTCGTTATTGTTTGTGAAACATGGTTAAAGAACAATGACTGGAAACTAGTTCTGTCAGGATATAAATGTTTTTATTTTAACAGACATTCTAACAAAACATCAGGTGGAGGTGTTATGATAGGGATTAAAGATAAGATCTGTGATTATTAAATGTTCACTGATAACACCAATACTATAGACTATGTAACTGTGATAATAAAGACAATCGTGGAACAATTTTTGGAGTGTATAGACCACCAAAATCAAGTGCTGATGACCTAGAGGAATTCCTACATTTGTTGCATGAGACACGGGAGGGAATAATAATATTAGCTGGGGACTTACATTTATCAGAAACAGACTTGAATAATATTGATTCAATAACATTAGTAAGGAAATTATTCACAACATATGTTCAGGAACAACAATTTCTTCAGTTTGTGAAAAAATAATAAAGGATATTCCATGTTTAACTCAACTGTGGACTACCTACTATTTTTATTTGATTATTTTATAGCACCTATTTTACAGTTATATTTTACAGTTCAATTTTTATTAAGTGAACTAATTGCATAACATAATTTAGGAAGTGAACATCACACCCTCCACACTGCGAAGTTTCTTCTTTGTTTGTCAGAGTGTGAAAAAACCTAACAGGGAATGGACCATATAAGGCATTGTTTGTGTTCCTAAAGAAATTACTATTAATTCAAGTCTAGTTTTACCACTGTTGATATGCAGTGATCATAAGGTTATAAAGGTTAATTTGTTGCTAGATAATTCTGCCAAACTGAAATCTAAAGCAATGCACAGAGGATTAATTACAGATTATATGGAAGCAAAACAGTCACTATGTCCACCTTAGTGGAGTGATGTGTTCAGTGGAAAAACTGCAGATGGAATGTGGAAAGTTTTGAAAGGAAATTGTTTGAATGCAAAAAATCAAAACAATGTTTAACAACAAGATCTAGGCATACAATGCCTGGGGGATATATTGTCATAAGAACAAGATACCTTATTAAGGTGAGAAACAAAAACTATAAGAAATGGAAGACAGGTCGAAGTAGAACTTTGAAAACTTAAATAAACAAGCTGGACAAACAAATTAAGCATAGTGTGAGACAATATCAAGAAAAATTTGAAGAAATTTTATATAAAGATATTGAGCATAATAGGAAATCTTGTAATAGATACATAAGATATGGAAAATGTAAAGGCATACAAATTGATAAACAGTGTCTAGATTCTAAAATTTATTTTCAGACACAACATAGATTTATTTACAAAATCTTATGCAAAATAGTTTGGCTCCACCAAGTGGGTGATAAGTTGTCCTTATGACAGCTGGATAACCTCAGATACTGGAATCAAATTAGATTATATTGTAAAAGAGCTGTGCAAACTGGATCCAAACAAAGCACAGGGAGGAGACGGAATTAGTAATAATGATCTGAAAACACTCCAGCAAGAACTTACAGTACCATTAAGGAGATTAGCAATGGAGAAGTTAAAGAAATAGAAGTTGAAGTTATGGAGTACCTGCAAAGTGAAGGATTCAGTGTAGAAAATCTAATTCAGAAAGCACCACAACAGGATAGAGCAATGCATATCCAAATTAAGGGGAAACCAGTGGAACAGGAAGCAACTGGTCAGGTGCCATAGGAAGATATTTTTTGAAGCCTTCCACAGGAAACCAGTATAAATGTTCACTTGAAGCTAGACAGCAAGGGAAGGAACAAAAAGCTGTGGAAACTCTGATGCAGTCAATGTTGAGGAGTGATACGCCAGTGAGTTCCCATATGACAGAGCAATGGATGGCACAGGATGAAATTGAAGAGAATGTGTTACAGGGATATGCTATAGAACTTTCCATTGAATGCCCACAGGAAATGGAAAACAAGGGATGGTACCCTCAGTTTGGAAGAAAATGAGCTAAGAGAAGAGCTGAATAGATAGATATATTAAGATTGATGAAAGAAATAGACTGCAGAAGGTCAATAAAACCCAAAAAGTCAGAAGTCTGATAAAACAAATGAACACAGTAGTTAGGACTGTCCATAGAGATCCATGCGATATAACAGAAGTAAACAGGATATATTACTGAGCTGAATTAATAACTGGTAAAGTTCTACCGCAAGAATACAGGGTAGTGAGGGAAAGGAAGGGGAGAAATTGAATACCATCATGGAAATATCAAATAGAGAAAACTATAAAGCAATTAAGACAAGAAGTGTCTCCGTTTGAAGACTATAGAAGAGGAATAGATCAACAAATATACTAAGAAAAATAGATGTGTATAAAGCAATGCACATTATTAGAAAAGACTAGGATCTATTCATGCACTATCGCAATTAACAAACTAAAATTTCAGCACAGGCGGAAAAACTTAGAAGATACGAAGATAAATATAAAGGAAAAGTACAAAATAAGCAATTTATTGATGAACCAAAAAGGTTTTATAGAGAACTGGGAAACAAGGTAAAAGGAATTGAAAGACCTACAAAAAAAGAAGAAACAGCTACATTTTGAAGAAGTATCTATGAAGATCCTGTGGAACATAACAAGGTGCTAAATGGAGAGAAGACGTAAAAGAAAGAATAAGAAGTTTAAAGGTACACAATATGAAATGGGATGAAGTAACAGCCAGAGAGACTGAAACAAAGTTAAAAAAAAAGCCCCTAATTAGAAAACCTCAGGCCCAGATGCAGTACCTAACTTTTGGTTAAAAGTATTAACATCTTTGCACGAAGATTTAGCCATGAGTAAGAACTATTTATATGCGCACCCCGAAAAGACACCAACCTGGCTAACAACAGGAAAAACAATGCTTCTACTTGCCTTCTGATGACGTATAAACTATACATGGGAATTGATGCTGGCAGAGTTTATAGTCATTTAGAAGAAAACTCAATTATACCAGTAGAACAAAAGTTCAATAAAAGAAAGTCACATGGGACAAAGGATCATTTGTTGTTAAACAAAGTCATAATGGAGAACTGTAAAAAGAGGAAGAATTTAAGTATGGCATGGATTAACTACAAAAAAAGCATTTGATAGCATCCCACATTCACGGATAAAAGAGTGGTTAAAAATGTATATGATACACCCTACACTGATCGACTACATTACAGTGACCATGAAACAGTGGCAGACCATTTTGCAATTAAGACATGATAAGGGAGAAATTATTATCCCATGGATAAAAATTAAAATGGGAATATTCCAGGGTGACTCTCTGTCACTGATGGTATTCTGCCTTGTTCTTAACCCAATAAGCTGTTTACTTAACTGCTTAGGCCATGGTTATAATTCAGCTCCTAGAAAACAACAAAGTGTAAAGACTTCATATCTTCTCCTTGTCAATGATTTAAAACTGTATAGCTCATCATATGAGGAACTGAAAGCACAGCTGCAGGTTGTTAAAACTTTTTCAGATGATATAAGAATGTCATTTGGTCTTGATAAATGTGCAAAAGCAACCTTTAAAGCAGGAAAACTGCAGCACCAGGAAAACAGTTTGGGACAAGAATGTGATATAAAAGAATCTGAGCAAGAGGGAGTGTATAAATATTTGGGAATTGATGAAGGATCAACAATAAAACATGAACAAATGCAAATAAAACTTAGTAAGGAATACTTTAGAAGACTTAAATTAATCCTGAAAACAGCATTGGCATCTAGGAATAAAATCCAAGCTATAAATCAATGTGCTCTTCCTGTCCTAACTTACAGTTTTGGAGTGATGACTGGCCCCAAAATGTGCTGGATTGATTAGATAGGAAAACAAGAAGGATGCTTCATGCTCACCAAATGATTTATAAAAATCAGTACATACCAAGATTATATATTCCCCGTTCTGAAGGAGGGATGGAAATTGATTACATGTACAAACCTGCAGTTGTGGGACTCCACACATATCTGCTAACCTCACAAGACCCAAATGTAGTGAACATTTTGAAACATGAGGAGAATAAATCTAAGATGACTTCCCTGCTTAGGCTTGCCAAAGCATATCAGTGTCAAGCAGAAATGTAAATCAAACTATAAGTGGATAAAAAACAGGCAGCAACTGAATGTGCAAAAAACAAAAGAAAGAATATAAGGTCAGGGACCAGATGAGAAGGCAAGAAATGTGGAAAATGCATAAATATAGCTGCAAGTATAGAAAACTTCTGGAAGAACATCATGTTGATCAAGAGCAAACACGGGAATGGTTAAGGAGAGGTGAATTCAAACAGAGAGATGAAAGGTTAATATTGTTGGAACAAGATAGTGGGCTATGTACACGTTGGTTTACAAAGTCCATTGAACACATGGGATTTTGTAAAACAGAATTGCGAACTGTTGTTACCTTGTTGCTGGTTGCGACATACTAATGGCAGAAAGACTGTATACTGAAAGGCATAATAATGTGGTGAGACTGTTACATTGGGGATTGTACAAACATTATGATATTGAAGTGGCTGAAAAACACTGGAAATTTGAGCCACAAAGCATCATAGAAAATGATGAAGTCTACATTAAATGGGATCATCCATTACCAACAGTTCAAAAGACAGATGCTAGAAAAATAGATATAGTGGTCCAAGAAAAGAAGACAAAAGTAGCTTTGATCATTTAAATCACCAAACCCAGTGACTACAGTGTCCTGCATACAGAGAGACACAAAGTCATAAAATATCTGGATTTGCAAGCAGAAGTGAGAGCAATGTGGAAGAAAGATACCCAAATAGTTCCAGTAGTAGTAGGAGTAATGGGTCTTATAAAAACTATACATGTAACTCCATACAAATTGCAGAAGGAGTCATTACTGTGCACTTTGCAGGTGCTGCGTAGAGCACTTTTGGCTGACATCAAAGAGTGAAACAATATTAATTTCATAACCTTTAATTGTAGTTTGACTTAGGAATGGAGTCCATTCCCATCATGGTATTAGAAACCTAAAAGATTTGGAGAAATTAAAAAAGAGATATACCATTATATCTATTATTTACTAGGGAATATAAACATGGGGATATTCCTCAAGATTGGAGACATGCACTTATTAAGCCTGTCTTTAAGGGAAAGGGGAGTAGGATAAACCCAGAATCATACAGACCCTTAAGTCTACTTTCATGTTTTAGAAATAATGGAGAAGGTAATATTGGATAAGTTATTGTCAGAATTGGATAAATTGGGACGTGAGGCCACATTGATAATAGATCTATTACCACCTGTAACATGATGTTCTATAACAGTATAATAACAGCTATAAATGAAAAAATGTGCTGTGATGTAATTTATAGATTTCATTTCTGCACTTGACAGGGTCATACACAAAACACTGATCAATAAATTAGAACAACTAGGTATCAATGTACTCTTAATAAGATGGATAGGTGCATGGCTTATAAATAGGATATAGCAAGTGTTATACAGCAACTGGACAGGTGAAATTCTCAGTTACATTTAAGGTGTCCCACAGGGCTCTGTCCTAGGCCCTTACTTGTTTAGATAGTATCTTTTAGCCCTAACTTTTTCATCTGAGGTGTTCTACAATCTATATACAGAAGATCTGAAAATGTGTAAACTGATTACATGTGTTACAGACAAGGCATGTCTGCAAAAGAACTTGACTAAATTGACCATTTGGGCAAAAGAGAATAATATACTGATAAATACATAAAAAACTAAGCATGTAAGATTTGGGAGACGTAAATTGAAAGTTGAGTATTTAATGCAGTACACAGTGATTGAAACTGTAGATTTATTTAAGGATCTGGATATATTGGTAGATCCAGCTTTTAGTTTTTCTAATCATATCAACCAATTGGTTAATGATAGTTGTAGATCTATAGGTTATATAAAAAGATTTATAAAGTTTAAGAAATCAGAAATGGTGAAGTCTTTGTTTGTTACATTAGACACAAAAATGAGTATGGAATAACAATATGGAAACCGTATAAGAAAACAAGCATGAGTAAACTGGGAAGAGTACAGTGGAAATATACTAAGGGCATCCATGGATGTGAAAAATTTAAGTTAATATGAAAGACTAAAATATCTGAACTTGTATAGTGTCCCTTACAGATGTCTGAGAGGAGATCTTATTAAGGTATATAGGGCATTTAGAGACAGCTACCTCTGGGAATGTTTAGGGTTATCAAAAGTAGCAGGGAATCATCAGGCAACCTATGTAGAAGATTCTATAGGAATGAGAAGTGTACTAATTGGTTCTCTAAGAGAGCAGCTGATACATGGAACAGACTGGTCTATATTACATGCTCGACCGCTTAAATGTTCGAATCTCTAAAGGTCGACCTTTAGAGATTGAACAGTTAAGCGATATAAATTTTACAAAAATTAAAAAAAAAATACACAACAAAAAAAAAAAACTAAAGCATTTAAGCAGGGGGCAAGCCCCCATGCACCCCCCCACACCCCCTACTTTAATATACCAACTCCAAGATTGCGCTACAGTGTAGGGAATGGGAAATTTCCCATTTCCGCACTGTAGTTCACTGAAGTGCGATCTCTGAGTTGGTATATTTAAGTAGCGGGGGTGTGGGGGTGCAGGGGGGCTTGCCCCCCCTGCCTAAACCCTTTTTACATATTTTTATATACTTTTTTACTATTTCAAACGTTTAAGTGTTCGATCTGTAAAGGTCGACCTTTACAGATTCGAACTTTTAAGCGTTCGTTGTAGTAATATTGACCCAAACAGACTACCAAATTACATTAAAGCAAGTACTTGTTTAGATAGTTTTAAGAACAGCCTGGGCACTTATTATGAGAACAAGTGTTTTGGAATACTGGATGACTAGAAGGGCATTAATGCCTATGCTTGAAATATTTGTATGTATTGTGAAAAACTTAGACCATGCCATCTTTCCGACACTGAATCAGAAAAGTCATCTGGCTCTTAAGAAATTAGCAAAGCATTCTGTCTGGTAAAGGAATTCTTTAAGATCTTCCCTCACTGCAATTAAGAAGTTAAAGTTTCTTGTTTCACAAAAGCTTTCTCTTTCCTTTCATCCTCCAAGTACTGTGGTGGAGTGTTTGTTCTGTGCCAGAACTAGTAGCTAAAGAGTCCATTTCTGACTGTTCAGATTTAGTCAAGATTCGTTCTGTACTGGTAGTTAGGTGTACTACTTCTGTGGTGTCTATGGTTCAGGTTCAGGTTCTGGACTCCAAGATTGCAACAGCAAGGTCTCTATGCTTGTCATTTCTTCCTGCTATGAATTATTAGAAGCTGTTTGAAACCATTCTCTAAGTTCAATTGCAAGTCTGATGATCCCAGCCCTGCCCCTTTTGATCTGGGTAAACATGGACCTATCTTTTTATCGGAAGCAATTTTATCCCCTAGTGCCAGTATCTCATGTGCCGATGATTTTGCCACTGGCACCTGTATTTTTCAAGCCAGTGTGCATGTTATTGATACTGACACCCATGCCTTTAACATCAATACAGACAATTTGTATTGCTTTGGCTTCATTCAATCTAGGATTATTTTTGCTATGCCAGTGATTTTTGTCATTTCTCATTTTGCTGACCTTAGCTCTTTCAGTCCTAGTATCAATTTTGTCAGCATCAGTGCATGTACTGGGGGATCTAGTGCCAAGTCTGCATCCCCCACAGTATGTGATGCCAACTGCTTTGATGTTGACCTCTTCAGAATCAGCAGTTACAGTTGTACCTACAACAAAAGCTATATGGGAATTTCCAGAACAACAGATTTCTCAGCGGCAAGACCAGGGTTCTTCAGGTCTTCAACAGCCTTCTCTTTCTATACTCCTTACCAAAACAGTGCTTTTGCTCTGTTGATTCAGAATCACATTTAAAAGGCCCCAAAAGGTTTTCTCCAAAACTCTGCATATTGATTCTCCTTTAAGACTTTCCTTTGGGGAATCTGGATGAAGAAAAGGGGGTCAGCTTTTCTCCTTACCCACCTTAAGAGCCAAAGTATGTAGAATACCTACATTTAATGAAAAGAAGGCAGGTTAGCCATCAACCCACTTTCCTTCTTCTTCTCAAAGAAGATTGCAAAAAGGCTGCAAATTTACCCCCACATTTTTCTTTGGTGGATACTCTGAAGAGTACCACTAAAGCCACTTATACACAGTGGCCCGAGGATTTGCAAAAGTGGACTGTATCTTCAGGCTGCTCAGGAACTGTTAAGTTTAAGTACAGTCTCCCAAAGTAGACAATACTTTTTGTGTAACAGTGCTGAGAAATGCTTCACCCTGCTCATCCTTCAGACAAGGAGCCCCAGACAGTAGATACATTTGGGAGGTATGTAGTCAGGCTTGCACTTTATACTTCTAGGCTTTGAATTATCTTATGCAGATGTTATATTTTTAGAGGGATTTGGATGATAAATATACTAAGCATTGAAGGGGTTGCCAAAATGGGTCATTAATTGAAAAAGTACATGCTCAGGCCTCAGCCCAAGTAACCGTATGGTCCATGTTATGTGAAGTATGGCAGAGGGAGTTCCGCAGGCAAAAGGATCTGGCATTAGCATTTAGTGAAACTCCTAGCTGCATATAGCAAATTTTACTGGAGACACAACCATGGCATTTCTTAATTCTCCACTTTCTTGTGCTATCATGTTCAGCTCTTCTTATAGAACTTGAAGAGCTGGGGGGCTAGGGAGGGGACTTTAATGCTGTGGATGGTTTAATTCCATCTTCCCCAGAGTTTTTCTGTAAAATACAGAGGAGCCAACACTGCACAGACTTCACTCAAACACATAACAAAAGCAGAGAAAAAAAAACAGAATAGTTTCTCAGTTTAATTTCAGTAGGATTGTCTACCTAAAGGTACGTGGGCTCAGCATTTAGTAGAATGTTGTAATCTTCCTAATAATGGGCAGCAGCAGTCTTAAGACTTTATCTGCCTATCCAAACCACATTCTGGGAAGTGCAAATTCTTTAACAGATAGACTCAGCCTGTATCTTTGATGCCTCAGGAATAGATTTCCTCAACAGTTTTCAAAAAGCAGACAGAAAACCCTTAACCTGGTCTACTTTAGACTATGTTTTTCTAGCAAATTAATGTTATAATTTAGGATTAATATTACTTTAAACTATATTAGTGTTGATGATGAGTTGTATCAGGCTGTGGTTACAGCCTTGAAAGATACCTTTGCTTTACATTATATACAGAAAGTTATGATAAGGTGTTCGAGACATTTCAGACAAGAATTTCACCTGAAGAGCAAAGCTCAAGAGGTGATTCTTGGCATCCATATCAAAAATGCTTAATGATGGGTTATGACTAAAGACCAGATCATAATTCTTTGTAGCACTTGGGGTTTTATCTACTTTATGTACTACCGGTTATAAAAAAAAACACACAAAATGTTTTACCAGCTTTGAAAGCTAGTAAAGCACTGTCATATAGACATCAAGTAAATATAACTGGATGAAACGTCAGATGATTTTTAAATGCTGTTGTATTTAAATAAGATACTTATAGACTGATGTCTGTATACTTCAGCGGACAGAACAAAAATATAAGGCAAGATAATCCTGGACAGATGAGAGTAAGGGAGCAACCCTACCATAAGACCCAACTTATGAAAGTGCTGTAATGATTGGGTCCCACTTACAGGTTTGTTTTTTTCTAATTTTGGAGTGCAATCATGGCACTCCATGTACTACAAATATATTACTGGCCTTATATGAATCAGAATGTATTTATAGTCAGTTTTTGTTTTTTGTAAGAATCGTGTTTATATTGTTTTCAGTATATAGTTGATTTAGTTTATATGCAAACAGCTATAGACATTATTATACTATAGACATTATTTGAACTTGAATTTAGCAGGTACTGTTTATCAGCAATAAATACATTACATCAAAAGCCCACTATCGTAATAGGAAGAACCCCTAATGCAGTTCACACATACCTCTCAAACTCTTTCAGCTTCCAGAGGAGAGATTCACAGGTAAAGCTGTTGAAAACCATGGATTTCTGTCTAAAAGTAGAGCCATCTAATTACCATAAATTATACAACTTCATTGGCGAGGTAGTACAGTTAATGAGCTAGACAGAACACAGCTACATTTTGCTTATATTATAGGGCCTTATGTAACTTGACATCCGCGGTGGTACAGCGATAGCGTTGTTGCCTCACAGCAAGAGGTTCTCCTGTTCGATTCTCGGCTGAAGTGTGGGGAGTGCCTTCTGTGTGGAGTCTGCATGTCCTCCCCGTGGTTGGATGGGCATTTGAAAGACATGCGTAAATGGGCGTGCCTTCGTTGAAGGTTGGACGTCGAGCTGGCACCTCGGCATTCGGGAAAATCTACTGCCAGTCATAAGCGGACCGGAGTTCCGCTGTGGCGACCCCTAACCGGGAAAAGCCGAAAGACAAACAACATGTAACTTGCAGCTGTTATAAATGTTACTGCCACAAAAATGTACTTTGTCTTACAACACAGAAAGCAAAAATCACACTGCACTATCAGAAAATGCTATATATAAAAAATATTGTATGTAAAAGGTTGTGCTATCTTATTCTATCAGAATTAGACCCCTCATAGGTAACATTAAACATCTGTTAATTTGTGACAGCATTACAGGTCAAATAGAAAGCAATCAGCTGCTACCTATCTACTCTTCTACTTTTCCGTAGCCTTGGCTTGCACTTGTCTTAAAGGCTTATTGCATCTTAGTTAACTTACAAGGTGCACTGCATTATTAGAAAATGTTCTAGATCAAAAATGTACTTTATAAAAGAATGCATTTTGTCAAAACTGCTATCGTAATTACCTAAGTTGGCAAAACACCTTGCAAACCATCTCAGTGCTACTTAACTTGTTTTTGGTGATGTTTAAAGGAAAACTCCTCACTGAATCCTTACCAGATATGTTTTTGCTGTATCTTAGATAGCTTAGTTAGCTCACAGCTCAGAAAGTGGTCTATATCAAAACTTCATTACTTAAAACAGCTTTCTATCAAAAATGCTAGGGTAACTAACTATACTGTCAGGACATATTACAGCCTCACTGCTACTTAACTATAGGATAGGTCTTTCTTGGAACTCCAAAAATATGTAAAAAAGTAAGTAACACTATAAAAGAACTGAGGAGAACTCTACTTTAGTACATAGGTAGTGGTTATTATTCAAGTCATCACTAGTAGACATCGTAGGACAGAAATAGAGGAGAAATAAAGGGAGTGGGAGATAGGGAAAAAATTACATGTTAGTCAGGGTTAGAGCAGGGACATAGTCAGTGTGTTTTGAGGTGTTCCTTAAGGGAATTAGATGTTAGTCAGGGTTAGAGCAGGGACATAGTCAGTGTGTTTTGAGGTGTTCCTTAAGGGAATTAGATGTTAGTCAGGGTTAGAGCAGGGACATAGCCAGTGTGTTTTGAGGTGTTCCTTAAGGGAATTAGATGTTAGTCAGAGTTAGAGCAGGGACATAGCCAGTGTGTTTTGAGGTGTTCCTTAAGGGAATTAGATGTTAGTCAGGGTTGGAGCAGGGACATAGCTAGTGTGTTTTGAGGTGTTCCTTAAGGGAATTAGATGTTAGTCAGGGTTGGAGCAGGGACATAGCCAGTGTGTTTTGAGATATTCCTTAACATATTTTGTGAAGAGCAGTATGGAAGAAAGAGAAGAGAGCTCATTTGGAAGCTGGTTCCAGGTTTTTCCCACGGTGTTTGACAATAATGAGTCTCCAGCTTTGTTGTTAGATTTGGCAGTGTAAACTAGAAGCTTATTAGATGAGCGTAGCGTTGCCAAGTTTTTGTATGGAATAATCAGATTGGTGAAGATTGGAGTATTCATAGGGTGGTAGAGAATCTTTTGGGTGATAGTAAGTTGTTGATAAAGAAGTTGTTTTTGCAGTTCTAACCATCTCAGCTGTCTAAGGTTGTGACAGTGATGGGTTCTAAAAGGGGAGCCTGTGGCGCATCTGGCAATGTTATTATAGCTGGTTGCAAGTTTGCTCAGGTTACTTTTAGATAGATTGGTATAAATGGCAGAGGCATAAACCAGGGTAGAGATAAGGTGGGTCTGGGCAATGGTAGTTCTGGCCAATGGTGTGAGAAAGGTTTTGATTCTATAAAGGGAGCCTAGTTTTCTGTTGACTGATTTTATAGTAGCATTAATATGATCATCATAGTTAAGGTGGTGGTCTATTGTAATTCCTAAGAGACGGGTTGTAGAGTCTGGGGATATGGTAGTTCCATTATTAGAGGTTACTGTGAAGTGACATTGTGGAGATTTTTGGGTAGGAGTAAAAAGCAATAGTTTTGTTTTTTGGGGGTTCAGGAGGAGACGATGTTGCATAAACCAATTTTCAGCATTATTAAATACTGTTTGGGTGAGGTCAATTCTTCTTTAGAATCTTATTTTGTGGCTCTAGGTTATTCTTTCCAAATGTATTTTCTATCAGGGTTTGAGTCTGAAGCTGTCTTCAGAATCACAACAAGAAGAGCTTTTCTAGACACTATCCTTAAAATGATGCAGCACTTTAACTGGGAGGGCAAACAAGTTTCAGAATATCAGAAGAGAGACCATAATTTCCTCATTATGGAAGTTCCCAAGCTCTCTGCTGTTCTTTCCATCTTGGAGGCTTTGGGAGACATCTTTCTACATGCTAATTTGGCCCCTGAATCTTAGCCTGCTGCACCTATGAAACCAGACTAATACTATAAAGTCCCTGAAAGCCCCAAATATTTGTATAAGAATCCATCTTGTGATCCAAGAGTTGTTTCTATGTAATCTGATAAAGCTTTCAGATTTCTTCTTTCTTCCAGTGATGTAACAAACCAACCAGTCTGTCCACCTCCCTGTATGTTTCCCAATCATCAAACTGAGGGAGAAAGGATTCTTATACACAGACAGCTAATATTCTCTTTTGGACAACATTAAAACCATTTCTAATCAAATGATTATTTATTCTGAAGGAAAAAAGCAGGGTTTTCTGGTTTCTAAACAGACCATACCTAGGTGGATTTCCCTTGCCATTTCTTTCTGTTACTTCTATCATGACAAATCCCTCCAAAGTCACATTAAAGTGCATTCTGATAAAATTGTAGCATCTTCTGATCCTTTTTTCAAGGGTCTTGACTCCAGATCTATCACAGAGGCAGTTATCTGGTCTTCCATTCATATTTTCACCTGGCATTACAAAATAGATATTTTTTTCTAGAGCCACCACATGGTTTGTCAGTACCATTCTTCAAAGGTTACTGGACTCCAAAGGCTCTGGGAATTATTATTTATTTTATTTATTTATTGACATTTGTTGACCAGGAAAGTCCACTGGGTCAAAAAACAAAACATTTTCAGTGGAGGCCCAGGGAGAAAAGCTCCACACTATATTACAAAGTATTACAAAGTAACATTATAAACAAGGATACATGTATAAAGCAGAGATAAGCACTGCGGTACAGTACTAAGTTACATTACTAATCTTTTTGCGTCAAAGCATAACATAACACATTAATCAAAGATACATGAAAGTAATTATCCTATCATTTAGCATTACTGTAACAATGATCTACTCATGAACACATTACAATGCCACCTTGTTACTTTACCCTCAAGGAAGTCTTGTTTTTCAGTGGCTCAGCCACTTTGTTTAGCAAAATGGTTGGATTGTCTATATTGCATGAAGCTGCTGTGGGGCACCCTACCTCCCTTCAGCCGTACCCTAAAATTATAAAACATAACTTATTTACCATGAATATGTGGCTCATATTGTGTGAGAATCCTGCAGGTGAGACATACATTAAAAAACATAGTAGAAAAATGCACTCGGTTGTGTATTACCTGTGGAATGAAGTGCTCCAAAAAGGCAAGCTTAGGAAAACTAATTGCAATGCACGCTTTGTGTGCCTTTTCTCTCTGGGGACTTTTGACTAGCTTATAACTGAAATAATTGAATATTGTGATGAAGTCAAGTGACTTACAAGATAACAACAGACAAGTCTACCATGTAAAACAGGTTGTTACACATGTCTATTCTTCAGTTCTGGACCAAGCTCTTTCACCTAACTGGCAGCAGTAAAAAGACACTTTGTAACAATGGCTACCAATAATGGGCTGAACTACCGATTTAAAATATGCCACAGTCCATCCTCCTCACTTTTCACATGAGAAAGCCCACCAAAACCAAGTACAAGTAAGATGTCAGAGAGAAGACTGACTTTAATTGTCAGTCACACCCTTGTTGGTGGATGGGTGTCAGGTCAGGAAACATGACTTGAACTACACAAATCAGGAGGGCAGGACAAATGAGCTGATTTGGTGTTAAAACCGGGATGTCCCTTCCAAAGTGGGACACTTGAGAGATGTGTCAGCAAAAGATATTCAAAACATAAAGCAAAACTGAATAATATGTAATAAAATGGTATTGTGTAGATTGTCATCCCCAAGCTGCCCTTTATTATGAATCATTAAATCTTCACCCTTGCACTTTTGAAGAAAATATATTTATTTTTATTTATTTATTTACATTTGTTTACCGGGAGTGTCCGACTGGACGTAGGTCCATTTTCGGTGGAGGCCCGGGGAGAAAAACTCCACAGTTAAAATAAACAGACAGTAGTTACATTGGATTACATAGCAATTAACAATTTGATTAGCATACCAATTAATTACAAACATATTTACAGATGAAGAACATAGTACATCAGTAGACAACTAGAATTTTTATCTGCGAAGTGCATAACAGACATTAACAAATGTTATAATAAGAAGTTCCTGCTGTATAATAAGTACTAGGCTTATGAGCATTTGAGCTTGCTATAATCAAGGTAGTTAGTGGGGTGGAAAGAAAGGTAGTGGTTGGATGGGGTGGGTGATATTAGTGTGGGAGTTGCAAGGGCATAGCCAGCATGATTGTAGGTGCGCTTTTAGTTTTGAAGTGGGTGCATGATGGTACGGAGGTAATTGCGGGTGGGAAGGACTTCCATAATTTGGCTATGGCACAAGAGAATAGTGCTTTACCAGCAGAGTTATTGGGTTTAGTGATCTGCAAGTGATTTTTGTTGCTGGATCTTAGTGGTCTGGTGGTGCGATAGGGTTGGAGTAGATTCTGGAGGGATGGGACATTTAGTGGATAGTTTACTAGTTTGTGGGCGAGTGAGAGTTGATACCATTGAAGGAGGTGAGGGAGTTCACGCCAGCCAAGTTCAGCAAGTGAGAGACAGTGGTGACTACGGTAGGATGCCCCTGTGGCGAATTTGTTGATTTTGTTGTAGCAGGTCTCTAGCTTTTTTAGATCGCATTGCCTTAGGTTGGTCTATATTGGAGAGGCATAAAGTAGGGTGGAGATAAGATGGGAATTTGCTATTGAAATCCTTGCTGCTTTGGTGAGAAGTTGCTTATTTCTGTAATAACACTCCTAGTTTTTTGTGGAGTTTTTTTATGGTCATGGATATGTGAATGTCAAATTTTAGTTTATTGTCTATTTCCACTCCTAGCAATTTGGTGTGTTCAATTGGGTATATAGTGGTGTTGTCTTTTGCTGTGATGTTAAAGAGAGAGGTGTTTTGAGTATGTCTGGTGGGTTGGAAGATGAGTAGTTTAGTTTTGTTTGAGTTGAGTATTAATTGGGCATCGGATAACCACGTTTCAACAGAGGAAAAGGCTTTCTGTGTGGCTTTTTGCAGTTTGGGTAGGGACTGGGCTGAGCAGATGATGGTTGAGTCATCTGCGTATTGTATGAGTGTGCCATGTTTGGTGGCAGAGGCTAGATTATTGGTGAAAACAGAGAAGAGTAGGGGTCCAAGGATGGATCCTTGGGGAACCCCTATGGAGACAGGCAGTTGGGGAGATATGTAATTCTGCCATACAACAGATTGTTGGTGGTCAGACAGGTAACTCTGAAACCAGTTGGTGACTGATTGAGAGAAGGATAGGTTATTGAGGACAGAGATGAGTTGTTTGTGTGGGACCATGTCAAATTCTTTAGATAGGTCTAGGAAAGTAGCAGAGGAGAGATAGCCATTGCTTTTATGCTGAAGGATAGTGTTAGTAAAGGAGAGTAAGGCAGTGGTGGTGCTATGGTTTGGTCGGAAACCATGCTGAGTACTGGAAAGGAGGTTGTTAGTAAGGAGGTAGTCTGAGACCTGAGAGTGTATGCATCTCTCTAGTATTTTGGAGAGTGGAGAGAGAATAGCTATGTGGTGGTAATTGGTTAGTTCTGTGGAGGGGTGGCCTTTGTGGAAGGGAATTATATGTGATACTTTTTTAACTCTATTGTTGGGGAAGAACTTTCAACTGTATACATTTCAGCATGAAAAGATGACCAGCCAAATGAAAATCAGTTCAGCATCCCATAACCTTATTACAGTTGGTGCCAGCTGCAACATCTGTGAGGAAATAAGCTACTGTTTCTGGTCTGAATCAATGGCATGAACTGGTATGTCATCACTGCTATGACAATGTCATAAGTGAAGTTCCAGGTAAAACTGTCTCTGCCAGACAATATGCCTATTGCTTTGAATTCTCTATGGAAAGCAGATTATGTCATAAGAGTAATGTTTCATTTTGTTCTTAATATTGTTAGCAGTCACAAAAATATGTGAGTGTAATTTGTTTAAGGGAAGAATGACTAATATTTAAAACTGGTTTTAGTCCCTGTTTATGTGCAGGTGAATCATGAATCTCCTCACTTGCTGTGCATGACACACCAGTTAAGAAGTCGAGAACTTATAGATCCAAATGCAATCTGGACTACACCACATGAAAGTGACCTAGGTATGATTTATTATTATTGACTTCCAGATATTTATGATTTGTTGATGGTATTATAAATAATATTTCATTGTTACTAAAAAGGCAGATCATAAAGGTAAGCCTGTATAAGTATAAATGTCTTTAATAGCTGAAATCTGAAATGGCTTAAAGCACTAGTTCAAATACAGGAGGATGGCTGCATTGTTCATGAAGCAAACAGTATGAAAGAACATTAACACAATCCCATAGGAAATGTATTTTCTGTAGGAAGCAAAGCTCTTACAGCCCTCATGTAGCAGACCAATTCTCTGGTCTGTATTACTTAATAAACATCTTTGAGGTTGCTGAACATTTGGGAAAGGAGATGTTTCCCCATATAGTGCAATTTTTTACCATTATGCACAGCTGTCGTCACACAGTTGTTCACTGGACTACTGCAATAGTCCTAATGCTAAGGCATTTAAATATCTAGCAATAATCAGTGCACTGAATAAACAATGGACTATTTTCAGATTACTTTCATTTTCTCCTTATTTTCCAAAAATGTAGTAAAGATAATTTCATGGAGCATTTTATGTTGGCTTACTATTATAGTATGCTTATTTGGTTGCTTCATCTTTAAAAATATCGGGCCGGATTTACGAAGGCTTGCACGGAGTCTAAGAGTAGTGTAAGATGGCAGACAGCCAGTATGTCTGCCGAGCGATCCAGCAATAGCCGGCAGGGGCGTGCATGAGAGCTTCTAAAGCTACTCTTGCACGGATAGTGTTATGGTATGCAAATTACCTCATTTGCTGCTGAAAGCTATGCAAATGAGGTAAATTTGCGATCCAGGAAACACTAACCTGTCCGTGTAAGAGTAGTGTTATTTGCAGAAATGTACTCCGTTGGTAAAGGAGTACCGTTCTGCAAATAGATAAACGGAGCTATGACAGCTCCAAATAAAGGATGCATCTAGTTGAGGAAGCATGCCAATGGCCAAATATAAGGCCATTGGCATTTGCAAATGATGTAAATCCTTAAAATGTTGCCCAACGTTGCGCTAGTTAGCATGGTGCGCAGCTCTGCGCAATTGTGTTTAAATATGCTAAATAGTGGTAAAATGTGCTTAACAGTGCTTTATATTGCTTAAAATAGGGCAATCATGCCTCAGGTGGTGCTGCAGGGCTGCCTATGTCAGATGCACATAGTACACTCCCTATACATGTTTGAAAACAGGTAGTATCAAGTTAGGCATCCCTTTTATTGTATGTGCGAGTCAGAGAGAGGTGTAATTTCCAGGGTTCCTACTGAGTCATTTTTTCCCCCAATCACCGATGTTTAAGCGCAGCACTGCGCAAACGTGCGGTGCTTTAAATAAAATGAAAAAAATTGAAAAATAGCCAGAAATGGGCATTTTCACTAAAAAGCTTGTTCTGACATGCAGGTGAATGGCAGGCTGAAAACAACATGGCCACTGAGTAGTGGTTGCTAAGGGGGGGCAAGCTCAGTGTGAGAGATGTAACCAAGCATTAGTAGGCAATCCTATGCAAATGAGGATAAGGATAGTGAATCCCAATTTTACCCGGCATGTGAGCCATGTCCCTAGAGTGTAAGTGTAGGAGTAGGGGAGTGGTAGAGTAGAAGATAGGTAGAATGCTATGCATTGCATCTTTGCCAAGGCCGAGGCATACTGGGCACACCTTCTTCTGCCTAGTGGGGCAGGCTCAGGTTGTTCGTCCTCCAAGTCATGCTGTGCCTGTGCAGGCCTTGGCAATGGTGGGGGTCTGTTTGGCCCTGTCCCATGCTGTTCCTGCTGCAGCTGTTTTCGCAGGATCATATTGTGTAGCATGGCACATACCATGACAATTTGGGTACATGTAGTTGGTGAGTACAGCAAGGCTCCACCAGATGTGTCCAGTCACTGGAACCATGACTTGAGCATCCCAAACACATGCTCAATAATGTTTCTTGTTTGTATGTGTGCCTAATTATGGAGTTCTTGTTCAGGTGTGTGTGCATTTCTGATGGGTGTCATCAGCCACGGCTCCAGTGCGTATCCAGCATCCCCCACTAGGTGACCATCAGGGATGTCCCCATTGGCAAATCTCTGGTATAGCTGCGTCAGATGCCAGATGTGGGAATCGTAATAGCTTCCAGGGCAGCCAGCACACACATTCATTATTATGTCCTGGGCATCGCACACAACCTGGCAGTTGATGGAGGGGAAGCCCCTGCGGTTGATGTAGACCCTACCCCGCTCACCGGGTGGTGCTTTGATGTGTATGTGCATGCAGTCTATTGCACCCACTACCTCAGAGTATTCTGCTATTTGGTGGAAAAGATACATATTGCTGGCCAATGCCTCACGGGAATTGGGGAAATATACGTGGTCACTGACATGTGCTGACATGGCATCCAGGAACTGGTGCAGTACCCTGGATGCTGAGGCCTGTGAAACCCCCATCATATCACCAGTTGGTCTCTGGAAGGTACCTGTAGCTAGTATTTGTAGGCCAACACATACCTTGGTATCCACTGGGATGGGTTCCCCTCTGTTGGTTCTGTGTGTGAGGCATGGCTGGCACAGCTCAACAATTTGCTGTAGGATGTCTCTGTCCACTCTATAACGCTCCACTATCTCCAGCTCATGTAGCCCCTGGTAGGTTACCCTGGGTCTGTACACTCTTCTCCGTCTCCTCACTGTGGGTTGCTCAGCAGCATTCACAACATCACCACCCTCAGCATCTTGCACATGTTGGTTTATGATAGCAATAGCAGCCCCTAACATTTTGTCTGACTTAAGCTTTTTAAGTTTTCACCCTTTGTATACTGCAGTGTTTCAGATTTCTTGGGATAAAACAGGGTAGACTGCTGTTTGCAGAGTTTAAAGTGCTGGGCTGGACTAGTCTACTGCCTGTGTAATTGGCTAATTCTGATATATTTCACCTGGCAGCTCTGCTAGTTCTCCTTGGTTAACTTTCTACTACTTCTTTTCCTTTTTCCCTTTTTGTTTCCGCCCAGGGCAGCGCTGCACAAACAAGCGCAAACACACGCGCGCGCACACATGCTGTGTGCCCGTTTGCAAGAAATTTCAGATATATCCACGGCGTACGCCTTTGGTTTCTTGTTTTCAGCTAGAACAACTGTAGACACGCCTCTTGCAATCATGAGCAACTCAAGGCAAACACAAGCCACTGTGCTTCAATAAGCTTACAGTCTTTCAGACATACCCCCTTCATGATGTCACCTATCTTCTACTCTACCACTCCCCTACTCCTACACTTACACTCTAGGGACATGGCTCACATGCCGGGTAAAATTGGGATTCACTATCCTTATCCTCATTTGCATAGGATTGCCTACTAATGCTTGGTTACATCTCTCACACTGAGCTTGCCCCCACTTAGCAACCACTACTCAGTGGCCATGTTGTTTTCAGCCTGCCATTCACCTGCATGTCAGAACAAGCTTTTTAGTGAAAATGCCCATTTTTGGCTATTTTTCAATTTTTTTCATTTTATTTAAAGCGCCACACGTTTGCGCAGTGCTGCGCTTAAACATCGGTGATTGGGGGAAAAAATGACTCAGTAGGAACCCTGGAAATTACACCTCTCTCTGACTCGCACATACAATAAAAGGGATGCCTAACTTGATACTACCTGTTTTCAAACATGTATAGGGAGTGTACTATGTGCATCTGACATAGGCAGCCCTGCAGCACCACCTGAGGCATGATTGCCCTATTTTAAGCAATATAAAGCACTGTTAAGCACATTTTACCACTATTTAGCATATTTAAACACAATTGCGCAGAGCTGTGCACCACGCTAACTAGCGCAACGTTGAGCAATGTTTGGCAAAGTCGGGCAAGGTTGGGCAAAGTTGAGCAAAGTCAGGTAAACATGCTCACACCTGCTTTACTGTTCCTTAAGCAGTCTGGTCTTCCCAGCAGGAAAATAAAAAGCAGTGACAGGGCTCGAACTCGGGATACTGTGCACTATAGTCACAGTACTGAACCACTAAGCCATGACAGCATTTCACTGGCACAGACACAGCAGGACAATTGTAGACTAATGCAAACACAAACAAATGCTGTATCATGCCCTCTGAAGAGGCATATGAGTAACTTCCTCCCAGGCCTATGCAGACAGATAACAGCAGGCCAGGCAGCGTGAAGTGGGTTGGGTAGGCTATGAAGTCACAAACTAATATACGTGAAATTGGAAGCTAAGATCTGTAGTACAGTAGTATGCCTCAAGCCAGTATGATAGGCAACAGTACAGACTGAAATGGAGTACCTGACATAGCAGTGCAGGCCTAGCAAATGTGTATAAGTGTCAGGTGAACCCCTCATCCTATGTACACCCACAGTAACAATCAGGTGTGCCCCCCCGGGTAGAAATGTACAACTAATAGCTGTCCCCCCTGTATGTAGAAATGTTAATAAGTCTATGCAAAGTGACTCATGGAAGCCCTGCAGGGACAGTGTGCTTCCTGTCGATGTACAACACAAAGGTGAGCCCTGAAGTAAAAACCAACTTGATTTTTCACACACATATAGTATATATGTCCATACTGGGCATGCTGACACACTTTAACAAATTTAGCAAATTTCAGTCAGCAACATACTGAAATGTCATACTGGGCGTGCTCACACACCAACAAATTTAGCAAATTTCAGTCAACAACATACTGAAAGGTCATACTGGGCATGCTCACGCACTTAGGCCATGACTGAGTACAGCAGTGGGCCACACATATCTGGCAGTTGCAGTTCTTACCCCAGAAACATGTCACTATTCACCAGTCCTGCCTTGCGCACACAGTTATATGAAAACAGACCCATATAATATATTGGACTCCTGTCATAATCAAACTATGTACTACAAGAAATTAAGTTGTTCAAAGAAAGTGAAAATTCAAAGAAGATCACTAAATCTCCGATCAGTATCATCAATAAACAATGAGCACTCCTAACATTATCCAATCCATGTTCTGGCAAAAATATTGTCAAAGAGTCCATAGAGAACCATGAAGCTTTCTTTCGCTATGTCATAAATATCAATGTAAACTCATATATGTTCTGAGTCAGTGCAAACTGTAAATGAATACATGTACATGGCTGACATTGCCAACATCTTGTCAGATAGGTTAATACATATTTACCCCCCTCTCACTGACAAAAGAGCCCATTATCATACCTGGAGATTGTGAAAACCCAGAAATCACATATACAATGGTTAAACAGCTCTTTCCAAACTTAAAAACACGGCGTCTATGGGATGACATGGTTTCCCTAGCTGTGTCATATGTGAACTCCAAAACAAAGAGACCCTGCACCAGAACAGTCTGTTGAGACTCACCCTCTGTACAGGATATGAAACTGTTGAATGGGTTACAGCAACGTTTGGCACACTTCACAAGTGTTGGTGCACAACAGACCATGGCAACTATTGTCTTATAAGCCTACTAAGCCTGCAAGGCCATGGAGTCCATCATAATGGAACTCATAAACAGAGCTATTGGGAGCCTACAAACACCCAACCCTACCCATTTTGGTTTGGTCAGGGGCAGATCATGGTTCCCAAACCTGCTAGACTGTTTTCAAGGCAGTCACCCAGGACATACATCAATGAAATGAGCTACACATGTCCCACATAGACCTTGAAAAGCCCTTTTCCAACATCCCAGACACATGTCGTATCCACAGAATCAACAACCTGTGCATAAATATGTATGTCATCTGATGGATTGCCAACTGGGGCACAGATAGACCCCACAAGGTAAGAATTGTGGTCTCCTTTTCAAGCTGGTAACAACTGCTGTCCCCCATGGCTCAGTGTTGGGACCCCTCCTGTCTGGTGTATACTTTTCAGAAATACAGTCAAACACACGAGGGCTATGTTTAGCAAAGTTTGTGGAGGACTGCAAAAAAGTTGTCATAATCGATGTTTGGGACAACAGAGACATCCTTATAAAGGGTCTCAGTCAGACAGATGTGGTGTCAAAATTATGGCCTCGAGCTACAGTCATACAAATATCACATAGGTTCCAACACCCTAAATATGGAGGTGATAATAAGGGCTCTAAGGACACATGTGGATAGTCATCTCTACTTCCAGAAACACATTCACAAAGTGGTTAGAAAATCATGCTATGTGTTCCCACAAACTGCCAAGGTCTTTGCATGTAGGTCAAAGGAGGTTCCCTCTACTCATCAGTCATCAGACCCAACAGAGAGTACCACAACACACTTGCGATGAATCTGACTAGGCACCTTCAGCAGCTGAAAAGACCACTAAAGTACCTCAACAAGAGGATTACTGGCCTCAAACAGTTGCCCCATGCAACAAGACTGAATTTAACTCAATCTGTACTCTGTTGCATACTGTCTACTCAGGAGATCTCTGCCCAACAGACAGGTCCATGTCCAATGCAGAACTGATGTACATGCACTATCTGAAGTAAACCCAAGCTCACTGTACCACATGCTCTAGGGATATCATCATCACAACATTAAATAGAACATGTTGGAGGGATACATTACTAACTCACAGACTTCCCTTGCTTTGGAACAGGCTCCCAACCGACATTAAGCCGAGGCCCTCACTGACACTCTTCCAGAGGAGCCGTGATGAGTGTATGTGAAACTTAACTGTCACACCATGGATCACTTCATCAGCTCTACTACACAGAGGGCTAGGGAACTAACTCCATGGGTGGTGATAGCTGCACACTCTGGCCATACTAATATATGCCTTCAGGCAGATAGCCTATTTCCTACCTATGTACCTATATATATATATATATATATATATATATATATATATATATATATATATATATATATATATATATATATATATATATATGTGTGTGTGTGTGTGTAGGGGGAACACAGTATAATAAGCCAAAGATGGATGGGCAGAGATGTGTGTAAGAGGGTGACCATGACAGGGAGCCTTCCAGGACTGTCCCACCCAGCACAGATCCCAGTGGCACGAAAGACATGAGGTGCACATCTCTCCCACTGTACATAACAGCCACCAGTATCTGTAAGCATTACAGTGTATGTGGTCCATGTGCCTGCTGTACAACATGACTGTACAATGAAGTACACATCTACTATCTGTAGACATGTACCGGTCACATAGGTTCATAGGTATGTAGTAGACTATCTTCACGAAGGCATATATCAGTCTACGCAAGTTGTGCAGCTTTCACCACACCATTGGGTAGTCTCCCAAGGCCTAGTTCTAATAGTTAGTACCCTAAGCCCCTTTCCAGTGGGGCTGCTGATGTGATGCCTGGCATAAATTGTCTGTTTCCCATCCACTCATCAAGGTTCCAATTGAAGAGTGTCAGCGAGGGATTCTGTCTGATGTACATTGGGACTCTGTTCCACAGTAAGGCAAGTGTCTCGGATGGTACTCTATCCCACCAGCATGTTGTATTCATCGTTGTGATGAGGTTCATATCCCTGGAATGTGTAGGGCAACTGAATGTTTTTATCTGTAGATGGAGCATGTTCAACAGTTATGTGCTGGACATGGCTGTGTATGTTAGGCAGAGTGTGCCTCTGAGTAGGCGGTACGCAACGAAGAACAGATTTAGTTTTACCAGTTGTGTTGCATAACACAACTGTTTGAGCCAGTAATCCTCATGCTGAGGTACCTATGTGGTCTCTACAGCTGCTGGATATACTAAGTCGAGTACATCCAAAATGGTGCACTGTACTCTATGATGGGTCTGATGACGTAAGAGTAGAGTGCCAACACTACCTCTTTGGATCCTGATGCAAACCCTTTGTTGATTAGGTGAGCCACATAGGATCTCCCAACCACTTTGGCAACATGGTTGTCAAAGTAAAGATGACTATCTACTTGTGTCCCCAGATCCCTTATCACCTTGTCATTTTTAAGGGGGTAACACTTATGTGGTAGTTTGTGGGTATTTTGTTTTCAGCAAAGAGGATCACTATGCATTCCTCCACAGTGAGCTTGACGCCATGATTCTGACACCACACATCTGTCTCATAGAGTCCCTTCTGGAGAATATGTCTGTCATCTGGGGAATCTATTATGGCAAACACTTTACAGTTCCCAGCAAACTTAGTCAACCACAACCCTCCTGTGTTGGCATGTACATTTGAGAAGTCTATACCAAACAGGAGGGACCCCAGGACTGAACCCTGGGGGACACCAGTCATTACCGGTGTAGAGTCTTACATGTAGCCAGCAACTCTTAATGTGTGGGATCCATCTGTGAGCCAGTTTTCAATCCATCTTGTGATGTATGGATTCATGGCCAGGTTGGTGAGTTCAGCTATGATACCTGACTGGGGAATGGTGTCAAAGGCCTTAGCGAGGTATAGGTAGGCTGTGTTGAGCTCATTTCAATCATCTGTAGCCTGGGTAACTGTCAAAGAAATCCTCCCAGTTCAGGAGGCGTGGTCTACATTTGACAAAGCCAAACTGGGTGTGCTCAACTGTGTGAAGGTTCCCAATCTCTGTATTGTTGACTTTCATTATGATTGGCTCCATTGCCTTGCAGAACACACTCGTCAGGCTCATAGAGCATGAATGCCAAGGGGTTTTTGTGGCCCCACCCCTGTGGAGTGTGAAGAACGTTGCTGTGCAACATTCTATGGGTACATATCCTGTAGAGAGCATGTAGAGAGAGGTGTAGGTATCCTTGATGAATATGGATACATCCTCACCCTGTGTGCTATGATTCAGGTTCTGATGCTGGAAGGTATGGAATGAGTAGTATCCTGGTAGTGCTGGTGTGCTGTCTGGAGCCTTGAACTAGGTTTCTGTTACTGCACAGATATCAATATCCTCCATAATGAGAAATGCATTGAGTGTGTGCATCTGGAGGCTGAGACTTCTGGCAATGAGTAGCATTTAGCTCACTTTGTGATTAGTTGTGTTGGTTACGGGGTTTGGTTTGTCTTGAGTGACCAGTGTTCCATACCTGAAGTCAACGCCTCATTGGTCCGATCTGACCATAAGCTAATTACCCTACATATCCACATTTTGCCCCCCCCCCCATTACGGAAACCATGCTAAAAAATGTCTCCAAAGCCAACTTCATGCTTCTTAAGACAGAAGTGCTGAACTGCAGGACACCCATGCAGATAGACAATACAGTTACGACTACTGAATCCTTCCCAATTGCACTTTATAAGCACTTACATGACTGCATGCATCGTGCTATCCCAAACAGAACCAAGATGCTATCCTCCAAGAAAAGGAAGCCAATCTGGTGTTCCCCTGCCATAAACAAACTGCACAATAGAAGGAAGAAAATGTTGCAAAAGAGGGTAAAATCCCATGAGTGGAGGAGCTCCATGGTCAACATCAGTAAGAAGCTGTGATCCCTGATAAAATCCTCCAAAGCTAGTTATGAAAACAATATCAACACTGATTCTAAAGACAACCACAAAGCATTCTATAGCTATGTCAAGAATCTCAATGGCAACACTCAGATCTGCTCTGAGTTACAGCCACAATGGCACTAAATATACAGACCCAACTGATATTGCCAACATCCTGGCAGATAGGATCAGTGCTAACTTTACCCCCCTCTCACCCATGAAAGAGCACATCTCTATAACGGAAGACTGCAAAGTTGTTGTCATCACAGCTGCACAGGTAAAAAACACTCTCCAAAGCCAGGAACACAGCATCCATGGGACCAGATAACATTCCAGGCTGTGTTCTACACAAACTGCAGAACAAACAGGCACCACACAGATGTACCATGTTCAGTCATAGCCTCACCTCAGGCTTTGTGCCTGCTGAATGGCGCACAGCGACGGTTATCCCACTACACAAGGATGGAGACTCCACAGACCCCAGGAACTAGCTCCCCATTAGCCTGATGTGCCTGCTCTGCAAGGCCATGGAATATATCATCATATAACTTATAAAAAAAGACATTGGTAATCTCCAAACTCTGGACCACAACCATGTTGGGTTTGTAAAATGCAGATCATGTTTCCTAAACCTGATAGACGTCATTGAAGCAGTCACCAGAACCGTAGACAAGGGTAAGGTGGTTCACACAGCCTATGTAGATCTTGCCACGGCTTTCAACACCATCTCCTACTCTGGAATTATAGATAAACCCACTAAACTAGGTATATATTGCTATGTCACAAGATGGGTTGCCAACTGGCTCACTGACAGAAGACACACTGTGAAAGTAGCAGAATCCAAGTACGACTTTGGACCAGTGACAAGTGCAGTACCACAGGGTTCAGTCCTGGGTCCTGTCCTGTTTGGTATCTACTTCCCTGAAGTAAACTTTAACATGGAAGGTCTGTGGCTAATGAAGTTTCCAGATGACTGCAAACTAGGAGCCATAATTGAAACTACTAAAGATGTGGACATCCTACAAAAGGGCCTCACTGAGATAGATGCCTTGTGTCAAAGCCATGGCCTCAAGCTCAGTGCCAAAAAGTGCATTGTCATCCCCTTTGGTAAAAACTCTGTAGCCATGAACTGCAACATAGGTGGTAGTATACTTAACACTGAAAGTGTGATAAGAGACCTTGGGTCACAGGTGGACAGTGGACACACATGTGATAATCACATCCCCACAGTAGTCAGCAAATCCTTCTACGTGGCACACCTCATCACAAAAGGTGTCTCATGCAGAATAGAAGAGGACATTATTCCCCTCTACTCATCACTCACTAAATCCATAATAGAGTACAACGCCCCTTTTGCTATGTACCTCACAAGACATCTACAACAACTGGAAAGCCTGCGGAAATACCTCACAAAGAGCATTAGCGGCCTGAAATACATGCCATACACAGACCGTCTAAAAATGCTCCAGCTGTACTCTCTCGCATATCGCCTACTCAGAGGTGATCTCTGCCTAACATACAAAGCTATGTCAAACACAGAGCTGTTGGATATGCTCCACATAAAACACTCACAATCCCTCTGATATTCGGCCCCAAAACCCAGAGTGAAATACAAAAGGAAGGGGTGTATCCATTTACCTTATGGATACCCACACCTTCAGGTTAGTGGCACAACATGAGGCCTTGGAGACCATGCAAATGCAACTAACATTGGGAAAAGCTGCTTATCAGATTGTAGCCTGCTACAGATCACCTACCTTGTTTCAGGAACCTCACTCAGTATTCCTGAGAACAGCGGAAAATATAAAGGTCCTACCAAACACCATTATATGAGGAGATTACAACTACCCAAACATTGACTGGGAGAATTACTCGTGTACAACGTCCTCTGCCCAATGTTTCCTAGAGTTTAAAAACTCAAACACCCTGGAACAGCTAGTCACCACGCCCACTAGAGGTGACAACATACTGAACCTGATCATCACCAACATGGAGTACCAGTGTTCCACAACAGAGATAAACCCCTCTCTGGTAATATCAGATCATAAAGTAATCACACTGGACATCCACATCCCACCCCCCCTCCCCAGTCAAGGAAACCACTATGAAGAAATTTTCAAAAGCAAACTGCACACTTCTCAAGACGAAAGTGGAAAGTTCCAAAGCTCCCTTGCTATAGGATAATGCTATACAATCTGCAGAATCATTTACAAGTGCATTCTATGAGCATCTACAGGGATGCATGGATTGAGACATCCCAAATAAAACCAAGACGCACTCCTCCAAAAATAAGAAACCAATCTGGTGGTCGTTGTCCATAAATAAGTTATACAACAGAAGGAGAAAATGAACACATGATAGAGCAAACTTCACAAAAGGAAAGGCATCACGGATCATTATTAGGAAGAAACAATGATCGCTCATAAAATAATCCAAGGCCAGTTTCTAAAGACAAATTGCCAATGAATGTAAGAATAACAACCACAAAGCCTTTGTTAGCTATACCAAACATTTAGGTGGCAACTCTCAAATATGCTGTTAGCTACTGCAAAATGGCAAAAAATACACTGAACCAACTGACATTGCCCACATCCTGGTGGACAAGTTCAGTGCAAACTCCCCCCTCCATCACCCCCAAAAGGGCCTGTGTCCATCCCAGAAGAATGCAGAGCCCCAGACTTCATGGACATGCAGGTAAAAACAGCCCTCTCCAAAGCTAAGAACACAGCATCAATGGGACTGGATGGCGTCCCAGGCTGCGTCTTACACCAGCCCCAAAAGGAACTACACCCTCACTACATTCACTGCCCAGACTCAACCTTACCACAGGCTATGTACCCAAAGAATGGCATACAGCAACAGTCATCCAGCTCCACAAAGGTGGTACCACAACAGAACCTGGAAACTATTGCCCTATAGGCCTACTCAGCCTGGTCTGCAATGCTATAGAGCAAATTATCATGGAACCCATAAACAGAAACATTGGGAACCTCCAGACACTGGACTCTACCCAACTTGGCTTTAAGGGCAGATCCTGCCTCCTAAACCTAGTTGACTTCTTTGAAACAGTTACCAAGGACACAGATGGAGGTGAAAGTAGTCCAGATAGCCCAGCTGGACCTCACTAAGGCCTTTGACACCATGCCCCACTCTGGCATCATGGACAAGCTCACCAGCTTGAACATTAACACCTATGTCACAGGATGGGTGGCCAACTGGCTCACAGATCAAACACACATGTTCAGAGTTGAAGGTGCCATGTCTGACTCTAAACCAGTCACAAATGGCATCCCACAGGTCTTGGTCCTGGGACCCCACCTGTTCAGTAGATATTGCTCAGAGGTACAGGCAAGTGCGGGAGGAGTATGGCTGAACAAGTTTGCAGATGACTGCTAACTGTGGTCCATAATCGACTCTACAGCTGACACAGACATCCTCCAGAAGGGTCTTACAGAGACAGATACCTGGTGTCAAAACAATGCCCTCAAGCAGAATGCCAAAAAATGCATAGTCATCCCCTTTGGATAAAACAAAGTGCACACAAATTACAACATAGGTGGTAATCCAGTATGTACGGAGAATATAATTATGGACCTGGGGACCCAGGTAGATATGAAAAAACACTGGCAGAATATAAGTAGAAAAAAACTGAGAACACCACTCAGACACGCTGATAAATGGTGAAAGACTTCTTCTTTATTGCATTCTGGTACCTCGGCCTTCGCCTTCTCAAGGAATACATTTAACTCATGTTTCACCACACCTTTTATATCTACATATACCCAGGTAGATAGTAAACTCTCCTTTGATGATCACATTGCCAAAGTGCTTAGAAATTCCTTCTATGTAGCCCACCTAATGTCAACTAATGTAACCCACTTTGTCTAGTCTGATGATGTCATCATCCTACAAATATACCTGTGGAAAGGAGAACTCCCAGTAATGTGTATAGTGTGTTGTATAAATGCGTACTGCTGTAGTATCATAAAGTAGTTAGGTAGGGGTTTGAATCCTGCACTTGACAACTGTATGAGAGTGTGTGTGTGTGTCTCCTTGGAGAGTAGCAACCTTTTTGAAGACTACTGAAACACCTTAAAAGTGGTATACTCATTTTTGTCAAGTCTGATGTCACCATTCTACAAATATACCTGTGGAATGGAGAACCCCCAGTAATGCGTATAGCACGTTGTGTTAATGCGTACTCCTCTAGTATCATAAAGTAATTCGGTAGGGGTTTGAATCCTGCACTTGCCAACTGTATGAGAGTGTGTGTGTATCTCCTTGGAGAGGAGCAAGCTTTTTGAAGACTACTGAAACACCTTAAAAGTGGTATACTCATCTTTGTCAAGTCTGATGATGCCACCATCCTACAAATATACCTGTGGAAAGGAGAACTCCTAGTAATGTGTATAGTGCATTGTATTAATGCATACTGCTCTAGTATCATAAAGTAGTTAGATAGGGGTTTGAATCCTGCATTTGGTGACTGTGTGTGTGTGCTTCACGTGTGTGACACTGTTGGTCAATGTGATATGGCTTTTGCTTTTACTACTGCATGACATATCACAATGACAACAGTATGTGCATTACACGTCAGGTAGCTGTGTGGCAAATACATATACATACATGTGACCTCAATTATTTCATAAGTGGGAACCCTGCTTTCTCCATGAACACATCTGTTATCTTTGCCAGAGTGTGCTGCCACTTTCCAGACCTTAGGTCACATCTGTATGCTTGTGACAAGCCTAGCCACTGCAGTGATCTCTGGCCTACATCATCCGTTTCACATACACTCATTACGGTTTCTATTGAATAGTGTGAATGAGGGTTTATGCCTGAGGTATATTTGAAACCTGTTCAAAAGCAGCAAAGTCTGTCAAAGATAGCTATTTATTATAGGTGTTCAACAACCTTTGTGGATATGCATGCAGACCCCTTATTGCTTATGTGATCCACAGAGGGATTTCCAAAACCCTTTGGAAACGTGATTATCAAAGGAGAGATGACGTAACACATGGCTCTATGTATACATTGGTACATGTTCAACATTTTGGGGCTACTACCTATGTGGCACTCTGAGGATACTATGTTTTGTAAAAGTGGATGACTATGCTTTATTTGGCTTATAGCTTTACAGCATGGGTTTGACACCAGGTATCTGTCTGTATGATACTCTTTTGGAGGATGTGTGTGTCATCTGGAGAATGAATTATAGCCCACAGTATGCATTGCCAAACGTGGCCAGACATATCCCTACTGTGTTTGCTTGTACCTAAGAAAGCTATATGCCAAACAGGAGTAGTCCCAGGACTGAGTGCAGGTGAATACCACTGGTTACTGGCATAGAATAGTACTTGAAGGCTGCAAATGTTACTGTGTGTCCTAAATCTGTGTGTCAGTTGTCAAGACATCATCTAACAATTGTTTATGGTCAGGCTGTTGAGATTATGTATACTACCAGAATGCAAACCAATGACAGATAGTAACAGTATCACCCACAGCACAGTTTCAAACCGTGTCTTACACACACGTGTACTCAAGTTCCAAAATGTGTGTAGTACAATGCATACTGGCCACCAATTCAAACTATGGAGTGTTAACACTGTCTAATACAGAGCATGTCACCCTGCCCATGTGTCCAATATGCATGTACATGCAGACAGTGCACCTCAACCATGTTCACAAATGTACACCTGCAAATCTGTGCTGCACACATCCCACACTTACTGTTCACTCTCTAACACATGCTGACAAAACTACACATAGCCAAGTGGCACATGGGCAAACAATACACAATTGGAATAAACACTGGTGTAAACAATACTACATTGATAATTATAGCTTTAATGCATCATGCCTGCTCAGCTTTACCTTCAAGGATATCATTACACTTTACTGCTGACAACATGCTAACATTGCTATTCTGTTATAAAGTCACCCTGTGCATCAGCACCATGTTAGCCTGTTCCTACATCAATGTTACATATGCCAGGAGGTGGTACAGGTTTCATCATATGCACAGGGTGTGTTGTTGGTTTTCCAGAGGCCTACATTGAGCCATACAATCGATGTGTGTGTGTGAGGGCCAAGAGTACTGTTATGGGCCAATGTGGATGATGTGTGCGGGTATGTGTTTGCCCTAGGGGTCTGGTTTATGTGTGTGTATGTCTGCATGCTCACAGTTCCACCATGTGGCTGCCATATACGGGGATTTGTGGGACAGCTACAGACCGTACCTGGCAGACTTTACAGATCACCGTCTCTGGCCACAGATACGGGACCTGTGCCTTGCAGGGGTGCTACAGACAGTATCGGGTACTAATCCAGACTGGGTACTATCCTTAGAGGTTGACATATGTACACTGGATCCAGGTCCCTGCTGGGACTGACCAGAGCCACATGCATGTGGTCTTCTAGGACAGTCTATGGACAGCCCACCCCCAACATTGCTGGGGCTGGTACTGGCACTACGGGAGCAGCTATGACTTGATGAACGTCCACGGCGACTGCCAGCTGATGATGTTGCTGGCATACATCCACGTCGATGTCTCAACTGTCCCGCACTGTCCTGACACATGGACATGACATTGTGGAGGACATCTAATGTCTCACCCCAACGTCTATCAATGACCTCAGTGTAATTACGGATGGCACCTGCTAGGTCACGGATACTGTCATTTAAAGAGGTGTTATGAGCCCTCTGTGTCCTTAGTCCCTGTCTGGTGTACCGCTCCATACGTGCCTGTGCCTCCATGACAGCCTGGAACATGCATGTGGTTGTAAGAGTTGTGGCACGTCTGCCAGGGGCATGATGACCAGCAGTGCTCTGACGAGAACCCCTGGACATCTGCCTATGTGGTACCGTTCCAGACATCTGGCTATGGCTGCTGTGTCCTGATGCATGTGCCATAGATACCATACTGTCCTGGCCATTGCTGACTGTACACTGTCCCTCTGCTAAGGGCATTGGTGATGATGGATGTACAGGCAGGATGACTGTGTGCATGGATGGGGTGGAGACTTATGTACTGTCAATTGGTGGCCCAACAACGGACCCTGACAAACATGCCTGTGCCTTAACACACCTATCCTCATTATCACTATTTGTGTCAGTGACATCAGGTTCTCTGCTGCACTGAACCAGCCCAGCCTCAGCACCTGTGAGAGTAAAACAGGAAACACACTTTAAGGCCTGTACAGGATGTCAGAACACATGAACACATGCACACAAGCACACTCCTCACTAAAGCAGACACACACACATACACACACACACACACCACCAGCAATCTCAGAACATACTCAATAGCAGTTGATAGTGGGGTACAGTATCACAAGCCAAACAGTCATATCACACATGTCAGTATGCAGGACATGTGTTGCTCAACAGCATGCAGTGCGAGTGTAGACAGTCCTTGTTACTTACAGTATACATGGCTTTAATGCATGTGTTTTGTTGTTCGGTGATTGGCCTCCCCCTGGAACGCAATGTATACATGAACACAACATTGCTGTGCAAGTATTAAAAACTCTTTAATGTACTGTGCTGTGCACCATCACTCAGAGGTATACATACCATGGCTGGATGTGTATTTGTGTGTCACATAGATATCCAATTCTGATTAGAGACCCTGTGTCTTTAGCAAATAATTGTGGACACAGTTTTAGCTCATGCATGATGTGTATACACACAAGATCAGTGGTGCATGTATAACTGATGGAATACCATTGGTCCACATAGCCAATGTACAGTAGCTATGGTGAGTGTAGATCATATTGTGGACATGCCAGTGTCATCTGACATGGCATGCTAAAACACAACTGCATATTTAAACATCACACATACCCAGTGTGTATCATATCACCTAGCCACTCAATAGCATTACAAGACATATATGTGTCAGTTGTGCAAATGGTGATTGGTATGCATATTGTTTATAGGTGCATATGTTTGCACACACACAACATTGAGGTGTATAGCAATGAAAGCTATGTGTAGTACTGTGGTTACAATATCTGGTTGGGGTGTTGTACCATAAGCCACCATCATGAAGCATCATGTGGTCACTCAAGGCTACAAATGTGCCCCAAACCAGCACCTATCATGCTGTACCAGAACTGCACAACCATGGCTACATCCACCATTTCACAGCCAGTTGTTACATGGGTTTGTAAGGAGGCCAATAAGGAGCATTGCCTAACATGAATGTGTTGTGTGTTGCAGAGTGTTTCACTGCCCCATAATAGGCCTCTACCCCTCAGGTATATTATGTTTGCTGTGTGGATGACATTTGGGATACTGGAGTGTGACTTTACAGATGGTTTGTGAATACTTCATGTGTAGCATGTTAACATGTTCTGTGTATGACATAGTTGTGTATGTTGTGTGCATGCGTATTGACTCTGCCTATCCAATGGTCACTCTAGTGTAGCCACATTTGTTTGAGATGTTCTGTCTATTGCATGTGTTTGAGGCAGCTAATCACATTACTGAGATGTGCGTAGTCTCACAGCAAACATGCACAGCATGCATTATGCGTAGGTGTGTTACATGTGTACATGGCCTACACCTTAACTATGACATGCACTTTTTATTTGCAATAATAAATGTAGAACACACTCACCAGCATGTGTCCGCTGTCTTGATGTCACACCAGAGGGACCTACATGGATATGAGACAGTTTGCCAGTGGCGACAACTGTGGCATTGCTGCTGTGGGTTTACAGTCTTACAGTAGTACAACACATTCACAGGCCTACAGATTATGTTCCAAATGATCAGTATTGCATAACAACAGGCTCCACATCTTCTAACTACATAGTACACATCTCACATATGCATGATCTACCAATAGAGGTAACAGTAGTCTACAGATATGCCATGTTACCTGCACGCTTCATGTGTTCTTGCTGGGTGGCTCCAAGCTCCATCAAGGTAAATGTCTGATGATGTTGTTGGGCAGGTGCCATCAGGCTCAGGAGCAGCTCCTCCACTCTGGTGAGAGGGGGATGGATGTTAACCCCACCACCTGTTGCAAGCTGTTGTCTATGGACATCAGAAGCACACTGCCGGACATGTCTAAGTAAATCACTGCAGTGATGGCGTACCTGCTGATATGTCCGGTTATGCATGCCTATGCCATTTACCCTCCGGACAACATCTTGCCACAGTGCAATACGCTAATGCTGGTCTTGGCTGGTTCTCGAGAATAGTAGGCTGTAGTGCTGAATCAGACAGCTGGTAATAATGTCATCCTCAGCACTACTGTAGCTAGGATTACGATGGTGGGCCATGATCCCTGGAAGACAAAGAAAAAATATGTCTGAGCAAGTCATATGGCACACTTAACATTATACAGTACAGGTATCACTGAACTGCCATATATAGCAACCTATTAGCTGAGTGAGATTAAACACTTTCAATACCACTTATCAGTGCTCACCCCACAACTGCTTGAAAGTGCCTGGCATGCTCTATATAATAAAACATGTTCTGCACAGCAACAAAATAAAATCACTATATAAGACTATACAACAGTACATGGCACACTGTATGCGACACAATGCACCACCTAGCCACAGAAGGTATAGATCAAGCGAATGCATAAAGAAATATGTCATCCATCGCAATGTTTGTAAAGTCCAGTTACAGAATTACCATTATACCACACAACTTGTTGATGGCAAACCCGTGGCCAAAATATGTGCACAATTGTGAATATAGGTGGCATACTGCTGTAGTAAACTATAAATGTTGCTAGATACGCAGTTATATCTTGTAACACACATATGACAGAGGACATGTTACAGGCATACCTACACAGACACATCAGACATAATTACAAGACACAAAGGTATGGCAACCCAGATAAGCTTTATGTGTGTACCATACAGTACTGTGTGTCAGTACTTACAAAACTTTAAGCCTGAGGAATGTAATCTGTGAGGACTACAGGGACCACACAAAACAGTGGTTCCAAGCAATGTGGACATACACCATACTTTGCTGTTTAGGCCTACAGCTTCAAGTAGTACTACAGTTCATACAGGATTTAGATTCAACATCAGTACCAATCAATAAGCATACATGTAGTGCTTTAGCCTCCAATGACACCCCAGTTAACACCAAGGGACTAAATCAGACTGTATGCCATAGTGCTTTATCTGCCTAGAAACAGCATACACAGCTTTTGCTGGGATCAAAGCAAGGACACATAATACCATGACAGAAACAGTTTCCCACTAAGCTATCCCACAAATACACATCTTTGACACATTCACCAACACATTGACCATCACACTCAGTCAACTTTACATAGAATCTATTGCAACAAGTAGATTTGGGTGTGTATGACTATATATGACTCTCTCTCTCTCTCTATATATATATATATATATATGTGTGTGTGTATATATACACACATACATATACACATCCATTGGTGTACATATACATATAGGCACATATACAGTCCACCTTTCATGGTGGGAATATCAATTATACAAAGGATGTGAGGTATACAGTAATGTAATAATATTTCACAGTCTTGTGAGAAATACATGAAAGTGTTCTCAGTCCAGGTAGTTTTAGCAGGCCTCACTGGCTGCAACATTGCAAACTGAACAAAATACACACAGTGTTTAACCACCACATGTCATATACCAGCACTGTATGCTGTCTTGTTTGTCACACACTAAAACCTACATACAAATATGCACATAACAACCTTCACCAACATATATATGTCCACCCTTCACAAACAGTTGCAATATGTCCCTTGCTCTATGCACATATACAGATGTTAATATATATGACACATATATATCTCTCCGTATGTGTGTGCCATACACACACAAGGTCCACACTGTTGTAAGTCCCTGGACCTCACAGCTGAACTGTTGGGCCTTGCTGCAACATGAACAGGTATCACATGTGAACACACAGTAACATTAGAGGGGGTATATATAGCTACAAATGCTAGATTAGCATACTAGCCTGGTACAGCAGTTGCCAGTGCTAAGCTAAACTTTAATATGACTATCATGCATGTGTTACTCTGTCACAACCATGTTTATATAAATGTTTGCGCTAATCCCCCAAACAGCCATTGTCCACACTACTGTACAGAACACAGATAACATGGATCAGATGTTTGACATTTAATGCTGAGCTATATATTTCACAGTTATGTCCCACTGCACACAGCTACACACTGAATTGTCCATGGCAGTAGTTAAGCAGGACATCTGCGCATAGATACGTACTGCTGCCACATATGAATGGTTCACATTATGTAGAGTACTCTTCAAAAACATCTACTACATGCCAGTAAATACATATCTGTTACATACCTTTCCTTTGTATGAGTTGGTATTATTTATTTTCTGTTTTCCTTTTTCTTTTCACTGTCTCTCTCTCTCTCTCTCTCTCTCTCTCTCTCTCTCTCTCTCTTTTTCAGTCTCTGCAATAGAGTGATTGAGTTTGTGGGCAGCAATTACAGCCTGCTTTTATAGGTATTTGCACACGTGCATGTGATGGCCTCTGCACCAATTGGTGGCCACCATTTGCTAATTGCATGCAGCCTGCTGTGTGGTAATTGCAGTAATCACTGTCATATTAACCCAATGCTATACATTTCTAACTCAGGTAGTCATAGCCCTTTCAGCTTTCCAAAATGGGGATCATGCTTGTTTGCTGTGGACATCGTTGTTTAAGTCAGAAGGTTGGTATAGTTTTTCTATCTAAAGCCAGGGGGGTGTAGCCAGTGATTTGAATGTTGTACTCAGACCTGAATATTGCTGCTTCCAGTACACACTTGTCAGTGTAGAATTATACTCACCCCTCCAAATGCTAACACAAGATACATGGGAGTATGTACTTTCTTTTCTAATTATAGAATTAACTGCCATACAAAAGTAGTTATTGAGATGTATTCTTTTGGCACATGAACTGTTTGTGAACTGCTATACTGTGAATATTAATTTACTCACTTCTGAACAGTTTGTGCTTTTTTAGTGTTGACATTAACACAGGCTGCTCAAGAAAACTGGACAAATTTCAGTACTGAGTATGCCTACCTACATTCTTGGTTGACCCTGAACACACAGGTATATTGTACATTTGGGTAAGGGTGCAGAAGTACAGAGAGCATTATGCATTATTGTGCGAATTTTATCTTGCTGGACTTAAAGAGTTGCTGTGTACCTGTTAGTTTATCAAGGCAAGTAGTCTGCCTGTGTAGCTCCCAACTGTGGACCTATCCAGATGGTAGCCAGAGGTTAGCCTGTTATTCTTTGTCTGTGTACCACACCAGTCTTTTCAGCACTGGAACAATGGCATTGTCACAGTTGGTTGCTACTAGTACATGGCTACATCCTTTGGTATTTCAGTGTTGTACTCCTACATAAGGGTATGCTTCTGGAACTCCTTCCAAAGCTATTTGCACAGTGTGTAACAGCAGAAAAGCTGATATGCCTGTGTGTTTCTGCCTCTGCTAGGCCTCTCAAACACTCAGGTACATATTTGAACAGACTCAGGGAAAAGTAGGTAAAAGTGAGGTACACCTTTAAAATATTAGAGACATTAAGTTGAGACTTTGAGAGAACCAGAGCATATGGATTAATACACCTTTTCTGAAGTACAAGCAGTGTCTAACTCTTACTTATTGTCATTATTCATTAAGTGTAATTCCCCACCTTTCTGCCTAATGTCAGTACTTTTCAGAGGGACACAGCTAAAATTTGTTTCAAAATAGTCGCAGTTGGGAAGTATGGCCCCTGCCCTAATCAGATATGCCAGTGTTTGTCCTGCTATGATACTGTGTGGGGGTTGTAAAGTGCTGCTGTAACATTATTTCCTGCTAGAATGGCTGGTTCTGTTATCACAGTCATGCAATGCAATTCCACAACAACTGCTGGCAAAGATCCACAGAACAAGATTTGTGTTATGGCTTTCCTATTTTTCCTTTACATTCACTCATTCTGATGCATGGTATATTTATTTCAGCACCAACGTGTTGTATGTCTACCGTGGCTTAGTGATACTTCATGCAGTGTAGTGTGTACAAGGTCTGGGGTTCGAGACTGACAGAGGTGTTTTATTTTGCTGCTGAGCAGAACAAGGGCCCTGACATACAGAGTGACTAAGGCACTTTTAAGCAGTTGTAAGCGGGTTTGCGCGGGTTTGCGCAATGCTTAGCAATGCTTAGCTAAGCGCAAACAAGCGCACACAGGCGCACACTTGCGCAAACCCGCTAACTACTGCTTAATAGTGCTTACTCCCGCTAACCCCCGCGCTCATTTCTCTGAAAGAAAAGAAAATGGGGAGATAGGAAAGTGGTGAAAAAGGGGCACAAAGAGGGAAAGACAGTAGGGAAAACAGCTCGAGATGTGCAGGACGGGTGTAGGGAAGGTCCATAACTGCCCATTTCTTTAACTGCAACAGCTGTGCATATGCAGTAAATTTGGAGGGAAATATGAAACCTTCAACCCCTGTGAGAAGGGTGAGGACAACAAAGTATGTTGTACTGCCAATAAAATATCAGTTTATGTGTCCAGCGGACATGTGTGCAAAATGGGCAGCTATGTATGGGGCGTAATTTGTTTTTGGAAGCAGATTGCCCTTTTTTTTCAGGCGAGAGTGGAATGTGGGGTAGGGGAAGTAGGTATATTTGGGGAGGTAGGTTGAGGAGGTAAACAGACAAGACAAACAAGACACATACAGGGGTGGAGTATTACACGTGGTGGGTGAACACCATTGACGGGGAAGGATGTTTGGAAATCGCAAGCCGATGAGCCCACAGATGACAACAGTGGAACTGAGATCCCCACCCATGGGCAGTCACCACTGCACCTTCACAGCCCAGAGGGTGGCTGTGCTGGGGGCTGCATAGGAGGGGCAGGCTCACCTGTGAGTCGCACCACTCGTGCCTCAAGCTGGCGTAGAGGATCAGCGACAGAACGCTCAATCTCCCTACACACCACAGCCCGGACCATTCGGAGGGTGATAGGTGGCCCTCCTCCGCCCACGCTTGCACGGGGGGGATGAGCCCCATCCCCTGCAGCGCTTCCACCCGAAGGTGGCACAGGGCCAATGGAGGAGGAGGTCCCAGGCTGGGCACTGGACCTGCTGGTGCCAGGTGCCATCGCCAGCTGAGGTGGGACAGGTGGGTCCGCTGGGACCGGCCTTCCCATACATTCTATGTTTAGGAGGATTTAATGAAAATATGGGTAAGTAACAGTCATCAGCATTCCCAATTAGTTATAACAGCATGCAGAAATATTCCCATTAACCCAACACACCAGAGTTCCAACAGTTGAACAACAAGCATGACACATGCATATATAGAACAACAGTGGACATTACAACAGCATGCAGGTTTAATTGATGGCAACAGGCCACCAATATTGTGGTATTTGAACAGGGCACATACATTGAAATAAATGCAGATATTTATAAACCAATAGGATATATGTCCCAACAATTGTTTTGAGATTAGACATACCCATTGAGGTGTGGAATTGCATTTTTTATGCACATACAGTAGGGTGGAAGATGATAGCTCCATTAACAACTTATATATTCTTCTAGTTTACACTACATTCCTATTAACTGCAGTTATATGTTCCCTACATGTATTATTACACTACCCAATTGTCCTTAAATTGTGAAATGGGTTTTGCTAGATCTTTATATACATGGACTGTATCTGACATACAAACTGTCCGGGATGCAGATGTTACTGCTACATATTTTGTGAGTTGCTCAGACACACTACTGCTGAGATGGTACATTGACAGCTCTACTTTCCTATACTTATCTAGATATGTTTAGGTGAAATTATCAGTTATATGTTAACAGCTCCCTACATTTTCTGCCAGCACAATGACATTTCTGGGGAACACAATACCAAGCTACTCATGTGCCAGACTAACATGTACATGCTGGGCATGAACCAACAGTTGAGGACTGTAAATATGCTTAAAAGCTACTGGCACTCCCTTCATCCACTTTATATGGGCCTACCCAACTGTGTGTTAACAGCGCTTAATACAACAGTACTATTTCTATAATGCAAGAGTACAACAACATATCAAAGAAAATGACACAGACACTCCAGGAATTAAACCTTTATTAAAGACTTAAAACACTTTTCTAGAGGCTCTCTCATTTATTTTTTATAACTATACATGCAGAATAATTATTAGAGAATTATTATACATTTATTTATTGTGTTAAAACACTTATGTTAAGTTGTCAATCTCGCCTTCATTCTTGCTTGATGGGTTCGGAGCCGATCCCTCGGCTCCGACTCGGCACTTGCTAAGCTCGAGAGTCACTTTTACCAGCTCGAGGCAGCCCCATATCCCATGATGCAAGGCGGTAAGTACCTAGATCTCGTTTGCCGCTTCGCTTATGAGGTCCTCCTTTTACCAGCTCCTGGTAAGTGATTCACCTTTTTGATATTTAAGCCCCTTTTTGTAAAAAAACCCTTAATTGTTAGTTTTAAGTTAATTATTTACATGTTCTGACAGAAAATCCCTGTCTCTTCTAATTTTTTTTAGTCAAACTTTACCCATCCCATCCCCTCCCTGTTAGGGTGTGTGTGTTTGTTTTATAGGAATACCTTTTGGTATTTTATTTAAGTTAATTTTTTGACTGGTGTGTGTGTGTGTTTTTGTAAAGCACCATGTCAAAGGAGAGGGTCTCAGGTTTTAAGAAGTGTGACTCGTGCTGTCAGAAGATGTCTGTGACAGACGGTCACACTTCTTGCCTGTATTGCCTGGGGCCTCTTCACCTGCAGGACTCCTGTGGTATTTGTCATTCCTTCAGCCAGAGAGTCCTGCAGGAAAGACGCAACAAGCTGATACTTAGGGGCCTTCTTAAGCCGGAGGGCTCTCCAGCTAAGTCGGCTCCATCAAAATCAGCTAAATCTTCCAAGGCCCAGGCTTCTGTGTCTAAGCCTGCGGCCTCGGCTCCGACTCGTCCGAGTCGAGATCGGCTCCGGCTGGAGCCGATTCTGGCTTAACAAAGCTTTCGGCACCGATGGCCATCGGTGCCAAATCTGCATCGACCACTTCGGTGTCGGCTCCGATCGGTTCTGACCCCCATGTGGCACAGGCATCGGTGTCGGCTCCGATCGGCTCCGACACCGTTACTTTGGTGGCTGTATCGGCTCCGGCTGGAGCCGATACATCGAGGCTTCCTGTCGGCTCCGATAAGTCTTCGGCTCCGACAGGATCTATAGTATCGGTTCCGATGGCTCATTCCAGGAAGAGGTCGAGGTCTCCTTCCTTGGAGCCGATACTTTCGGCTCCGGCTTCACCTCTTCTTCGAACGGAGCCATCGGAGCCGATCTTCAAGGTCATCCAGACTGTCAGACCATGACCTAGAGAGAGTGGTCAGCAGATTACTTAAGTCACAGGTACTGGCCCAAATGTTACATAGTCCGTCTCAACAGACGACTGTTGGTCCACACCCGTTACAGTTCCTCCTTCAACTCTACCCCAGAGCTTGGAGTTGGAGTCTTCGAATGGTTACTGCTACGGCTGGAGGACGGATACCCCTTCTGTTCCTTCAGCCTCTACTCTTATCTCCTCTTGAGACCTTCCTTAGAGGGATTCGTGGTCGGGCTTCCATGGTCTCCTCCGAGGGTGAGTGGCATCGGACCCTTGTCCGAACCCGCTCTTCCCCTTGGAGCCTCGGCCTTGGTGAGCTCGGCTCCGACATCTGCCTTGAGACTTCCCTTCGGTGGTCCCTGGAGTTCCTAGTTCTTGAACGGGTTCTCTCGGACCTGCCTGGGAGGGGAGCATTCGAGGTGATGAAGAGTGTGCTGGCCACTGGTATCAGTCAGCAGTCTGTTCCCGTAGCTCCTCCCTCTATAGTACCTGTTGACATCTCTGCCACTTCTCTTGCTACAGGACCCAGAGATCCTCCGCCTCAGGTTTCCCCATTGGGAATTTCCCCTCTTCCGAGGATTCTCCTGATGTTTCGGGAGATCCTCCTAGGAAGAGGACTTGTAAGAGGAAACATGTAGACTCCCCGAGTCTGTCACTTGGATACTGACTTTGATGAGTCAGAGGGATCCCCTAGATCCCCTCTGAGGATGTCTCCTTCTCAGACATCCTAGAACTCCTTAAACAGAGGGAAACTGGCCCACCAACAATCCCTCTGAGGATGAGTCAGTATACCTAGAGGCGTTTGGATCTCGGCCCTCCACCTCCTGGGTGTCTCCGCCTTTCGACCCCCTTATGCAGGTTATCGCACGAAAGGCGTGGGCAGCTCCTGACTCTGTAGAGCCAGTCCCTAGGAGGCCTTCAAAATTTATCACTGCCCTGTGACAAGCAATTCCTCACTAAGGGTGTCCCGCTGATGCCATGGTGGTGGCTGCGGCCACCAAAAAGGAACTTGCAGATCCTTCTGTACCCGTCCATCCTCCTAATAAGGACTCTAGGACCATGGATAGGTACGGTAAGCGGATGTTTTCCTCAGCGACCTTTGCTATGCTCGCTGAATTACCTATGTCACTTCACCAGACTCCAGAGGGATATCCTTAAGGAGCTGGGTGAAGTAGTTCAGGATCCTACAGCTGCAGGGGCTCAAGAAAAAATTGCTTCGCAGCTAGGAACCCTCAATTCCATTGCAAACTCCTCCATGCGGCTAATATCTTATGCTGCTGATGGAGCGGTAGAGCCGCAGGTACAGGTGTGGCTCTTAGACGCCAAGCCTGGATGCGGCTATGTGATTTTGCGGATCCCTTTAAGGCGTCCTTCACAAATTCTCCCTTTGATGGGTCAGCTTTGTTTGGCCCTCAGGTGAAGGAAACTTTGACCAGGTGCGAACAGGACGGCAAGACTCTTTCTGCTGTAGGAGTCCGTTTTTCCACCCCTTCTAGACCTTATCCCAAAGGACAGAAAGGTGGGAAAATGTGGTTCCGTAAATCCCAAGGAGTCACGCCGATTCACGTGGTCAGTTTACCCCTAGAGGCAGAGGGGTAACAACAACAGACGCCGCTCTAGAGGCAGAGGGGGTCCGAAAACCAGGGAAACAGAGAGCCTCTCTGACAAGCCCTTTCAGCATCCCTGAGATGTTGCCCGGCTGTCCCTCCTTGGAGGCAGTCGGGGAAGATTATCACTGTACCCAGAAGCCTGGCATTCCCTCACACAAGACAGATGGGTACAGTCGATCATATCCAAGGGTTACATAATTCCTTTCGAGGAAAGTCCCTTCCCTCAAGTTCCCTTCCAGATGTACCACCCGGTCTAAGGGAAATTGCAGAGTTAGAAGTCTCAAAACTACTGCAAAAAGAGCCATTCAGCCAGTTACAACAGACCATTCAGAGCCCGGAATCTACTCAAGGTTCTTTTTGGTCCCCAAAAGACGGGAGACTGGAGACCAATATTGGATCTCAGCAGACTCAACAAGTCTGTCAGGAAGACAAGATTCCGAATGGTCACTCTTCAGTCAATTCTGCCCTTCTTACAGAAGGACAACTGGATGTGCTCAATAGATCTTCAGGATGCGTACTATCACATCAAGATTCACAGACGCTCCAGGAGATTTCTCCGCTTCGGCTGGGGTCCAGTCATTTCCAGTTCAGAGCCCTGCCCTTTGGTCTCACTACAGCCCCAGAGTGTTCACCAAATGCATGGCAGTGGTCACGGCTCACCTGAGACGTCAAGGATTCCAGGTGTTTCCGTATCTCGACGACTGGCTCCTGTCAGCCACCACCAGGCATCAGCTTATACAAGCCAGGGATTACACAATAAACCTTTGTTCTCATTTGGGCATCTCGATCAACTTCGAAAAGTCATCCTTATCGCCCTGCCAGTCTATTACCTTCATAGGCGCAAATTTAAACACTGTTCGGATGTCAGCTACTCTTACAGATCAAAGAGTTTCAGACATTCAGAGTCATGTCAGAATCATTCTGGCCAACAAGAAAGTACAGGCCAGAACGGTTCTAAAGGTTTTAGGTCTCATGGCTGCGGCCATTACTCTTCTTCCCCTGGCTCGATTCTACATGCGCCTTCTTCAGTGGATGCTGTTCACACAATGGTCATACCAACAACTTCCAATGCGTCACCAGATTCTGGTGACACAGACATGCAAAGAGCATCTTGCTTGGTGGATCACATCTCCTCAGGTTCACCAAGGCAGGTACTTTGTACCCCCATCCCCGATAGCCACTGTCACCACGGATGCCTCCCTGATCGGGTGGGGGGGGTCATTATCAGGGCAGGATGGTTCATGGGACGTGGCAGCCGTTCGAGTACCATCTGCACATAAATGTCCTGGAGATGAGAGCAGTGCTTTTAACGTTGCAAGCCCTCAACGACTTTCTTCCCGTAGGGACAATTGCAGTCCACACAGACAACATGTCTGTAGTTTGGTATATCAACAAACAGGGCGGAACCAAGTCCTACCCCTTGTGTCGAGAAGCTCAGACTATGGCAATGGGCGATCTCCTCTCATCGGTTTCTGGTAGCAACGCATATCCCTGGGAAAACCAACATTGTAGCGGACAGATTGAGCAGAGCTATTCTCATGCCTCACGAGTGGTCTCTCAAGCAATCTATAGCGGAAGAGATTTTTCTGGAATGGGGTCGTCCATGGTGCGATCTTTTTGCTACTCCCCAAAACAGCAAATGTCCAGACTTCTTCTGCCTCTTCCCTCCATCAGGCCATCCCCCCAGAGACGCTCTGACCCAGGATTGGCCCCAGGGACTTCTTTATGCCTTCCCTCCATTTCCTCTGATCCCTCAGGTTATCCAGAAAGCTACCGTTTTGAGAGCCAAATTGATTCTCATTGCCCCTTACTGATATCGACAAGTTTTGGTTTCCGTTCCTCCATCATCACCTTTTGGTGCAGCCGTGGCATCTGGACCCAGTGCCAGATCTTCTGATTCACCAATCGGGTCAGCTGCACCGGTCAATCACTTCTCTCAACCTCACAGCATGGTTGCTCCACTTCCTTCCTTAGCCAGGCTTCCTTTGATCTCTAACCCAGTTAGAGACATCATAGTAGCTTCGCTAAAATCCTCTACCAGGAGGATTTATACAAGCAAATGGAAACGTTTCTCTTATTGGGCTAAGGCCAAGAATATTGATCCTTTTACTGCCCCTGTTCAGGCAGTCCTGGACTTCTTAGCAGAGATTTTTCATGCAGGCTCCTCTTCTTCCACAGTCAGAGTTCAATTGGCTGCTATTTCCAATTTTCATGTCGGTATAGCAGATCATAATATTATGTCCCATAGGCTCTGCAGGGCCTTCTTGAAAGGAATTTTCCTACTAAAGCCTCCAATCAGGAATCCTCCTCCTCAGTGGGATCTAAATTTAGTGCTGACATCCTTGATTCTTCAACCCTTCGAGCCAGCTGTTTCTTGTTCCCTGAAATATCTTTCTTGGAAAACTTTATTCCTAGTGGCTATTACATCGGCCAGGAGGGTGTCTGAACTTCATGCTCTTTCGGTTCGACCCCCCTATTTGGTTTTTCACAAAGACAGAGTATCTTTGAGAACTAACCCAACCTTTTTGCCTAAGGTCGCTTCAAAGAACAATTTGAATCAATCCATTGATCTCCCTGTATTTTTCCCTAACTATTCAGATAGAGCTGAACAAAAGCTACATTATCTTGATGTCCACCGTCAACTTAGATATTATTTGGACAGAACAAAAAATTTTAGAAAATCTGATCAACTTTTTGTTTCCTATACGGATAATAAAAAAGGCCTTCCTGTTTCTAAAGTGACCTTGTCCAGATGGCTTTCTTCGGTCATCTCTGAAATTTATCTGCTCAGGGGAAAACAGCTGTGCTCAAAACCTAAAGCACATTCAACTAGGAGCTTAGCTACTTCTACAGCTTTTCAAGCTAGACTTCCTTTAGACACTATTTGTGCAGCGGCCACTTGGGCCACTCCTCACACTTTTGTTTCCCATTACAAATTGGACTTGGCCTCCAGGGACAGAGCTAGTTTTGGCTCTACAGTCCTCAAGAGTTTGTTCCATTGAGCCACCCAGGATAGAGGTGCTAGGACGGTCCCATCAAGCAAGAATGAAGGCGAGATTGACAACTTAACATTAAGTTATGTACCTACCATAACGCTCCATGTTAGTTGTCTTCTCGCCTTCTTTCTTGCGACCCTCCCTCCTTCCCCCTGGCCTGGACAGACCTTGTTATAAGAAACTGTTATGCTGAAGACCATTCAGACCTGGTCCTTCTTCTATCTGTAAGTTTTTCTTTCTTCCTTTTGGAAGTATTTTATGCTTGGTGCTGTTGCCCTTTGTCATCAAACGAGATCTGGGTACTTACCGCCTTGCATCATGGGATATGGGGCTGCCTCGAGCTAGTAAAAGTGACTCTCGAGCTTAGCAAGTGCCGAGTCGGAGCTGAGGGATCGGCTCCGAACCCATCAAGCAAGAAAGAAGGCGAGAGAAGACAACTAACATGGAACGTTATGGTAGGTACATAACTTCTTATTTTCAGGCTCTCTCATTTATTTTACATAACAGTGCAAGCAGAATAATTACTAACCTGCGTGGTGGCACAGCCTTAGCAGCCTATCTGCATAGGCTTGCTGATTCGCAGCACGGACACCTGCAGCTCTGAAGTAAATTAAGTGATATTGAGACATACCTATCCATAGTATACACTAGAATAGCAATTCTTACATACTTAATTCCATGGCTACTTACTCAGTAGTGGGGCATTTTCCATCCCACGGGCCTCCTGGATACACTGGTCCAGTTGATCCGCCTTGCGTCTCTTCAGGTCTGCATGGTGGTGTCTGACCTGCTCACCAGTCCGAGGGACACCTGTGGCACTAGTGAGTTCATGAGCTAGACAGTCCCTGGCTTCTGCTTTGTATTGGGTGCCCTGGTACTGGCCCCACAGGAGTCTGTCCTCATGATTATGGACAAGGAGCCAAACCATTACTTTTGACTCCTCAATGCCCCAACGTTGCGCTCGAAAATGAGAGCCCTGTCCAGCACCGGCCATTGCTGCCTGCAGATGGGAGCTACAACCAGTTAGGGCAAGTATTCCCGCCTATGGAGCTTAAATATGCATCATTTCCTGCACTTATTTGTGATTGGCCAATTTGGAAAAAACTCAGCTGAAGGCACACCTGCTTAGCAATGGGTAAACTTCCATTGATATGTATGTGTGTGTTGAAAGTGGTGCATGCTTATGAAAAGCTGTCATGGCTTAGTGGTTCAGTACTGTGATTATGGTGCACAGTATCCCGGGTATGAGGCCTGTCGTTGCTTTTTATTTTACTACTGGCCAGACCGGCTAGGAGGTGTGGCTGTGTTTTACCGACTTTGCTCAACTTTGCCCGACATTGCTCTACGTTGCTCGGCATTGCTCTACGTTGCTCGTCGTTGCCCGACATTGCGCTGGTTAGTGCAGAGCGCAACTCCGCACAAACAGTTTGCACTAGTTGGCGCGATGCACAGCTACGCGCAAAACCATTGTGCTAGTTAATGCAGTGCTCAGCTTCGAGCAATTACATTTAAATATGCTTAATACTGGTAAACTTTGCTTAGCAGTGCTTAACATTGCTTAAGATACGTTACTTATGCATCCATCAGTATGCATAGCCATTTCACCTTCATATATATATATATATATATATATATATATATATATATATATATATATATAAAATTTGTTCACTACTACATAGGCCATTTCAATGCTTTTTACTATAATTTAAATGATAAATGCCAGGAATTATTTTTATATACAGATTTCCCAACAGAAAATAGAAAGGAGAGTGGTGGGACTCGAACCGGGAATGCCACCTCTTTGTGTGAAGGCTCTACCACTACTCTATCGCTATTTTGCTTAATTTGCATATAAGTTTCTTATTATCCTCTTCGATGTCTAAACTGCTAACTGTAGCTAAGCAATGGGCAAACCCGCGCAAATACGGGCAGCTATATTGGGAATAATAATAAAAATAAATACAAGTTTTACATTTTATAATTGTACAGGGGTTTAGCATGTGGGGGAGTGTAGTGTTGGGTATGTACACATTTGAGCGGACTTGCTCATGTAAGTTGACATTTCCCGATTGAGAGACTTGCAGGGGCGTGGATTTCTGGACTGCTCGGCAGTCCAACACGCCCCCTGCACTCGTGCATGCTCCGTGTTATCCTTAGAGCTGAGGCAGTGCTCCCTCAATATGCATGGCGAGCTGCCGTCTTACTCTTAGACTAGCGTTTCCGTATAAGACTAATCTAGTCTTACACGGAGGATTAGTGAATCCTGGGGATCAAGTAATATATTATTATTTGTGTCAGAAGCATAAGGTACATTGTATCGAATATGTAATTGTGTGTCAGTCATAATGTAACTGTTTTGGTTTTCCCTGCTTCTTTCTTTCCAGCATATCAACTTATGTGGGTCTATAGTAAGAAACATTATACAACTGGTAAATGATGTTTGGCAATTGTCTTATGATAAGTTAAGTTTTAGCATCTCTGCATGCCACAAAAAGAGCCTTGTTTTAATATCTGATGTGCAGAGATTAAACGTAAAAATACTTAGTTCCCATATGATAAATTCTATTATACAATGACCCCCCATTGATATGCTAAAATGTGCACACTGATTGGTCAGCATGCACGTTTTAAATCAGAGTTATACTAATGGAAAAAGGTCCAGTCGCCCGGACTTTTTCCATTAGTATAACTCTTTTTTTAAAGCAACGGAGAACGCAAGATCTCCATTGCTTTTTACAGAGTCTCGCTATGTTAAATGAGTTTAACATAGCGAGACAGCTTTAAAAAAGTAACAGAGATCTTCCTATCTCCATTGCTTTTTTTAAAGGTGTCTCGCTATGTTAAATGGGTTTAACATAGCGAGACAGCTTTAAAAAAAAGCAAAGGAGATTCTCTGTTGCTTTTTTTAAAGCTGTCTCGCTATGTTAAACTCCTTTAACATAGCGAGACACTTTGTAAAAAGCAACGGAGATCTTGCTTTCTCCGTTGCTTTTTTCAAAACTGTCTCGCTATGTTAAATGTATTTAACATAGCGAGACAGCTTTAAAAAAAGCAAAGGAGATTCTTCGTTGCTTTTTTTAAAGCTGTATCGCTATGTTAAACTCCTTTAACATAGCGAGACACTTTGTAAAAAGCAACGGAGATCTTGCTTTCTCTGTTGCTTTTCCCCACAGCTCTGATGTACTGCGTAAGCTTACACATGCACAGTACATCATAACTGCCACAGAATACCAGGCAGCTGCGGAAGGGCAGCAAGAAGGCATTATACAATGCCATTATTTAAGAAAAGTAATTTTTTTTTCTTAAATAATGTCATTGTATAATAGCAATAACCCACTTCTGGGTGTGGGTAATGCTGGATTCACCCACAGTTGTCTTTGTTTGGTCGCTTGGGCTTCACCCTCGTGACCAAACCACACCAACCGTGAGCAAATCCAGCATTACCCATACCCAGACGTGGGTTATTGCTATATTGCCTGACACTATAAAGTTTTATTAAAACTGTAAAATGATAGTGAAAATACTTTACAATTTTAAACAAGATCAGTTGTTAAACTGTTGAGCTTTTCTATTCTTAGAGAAAATCACAGCCTGACAAGTTAAAGTAACAGTGGAAAATACTTTACAAAATGTTTCTGAACAAGATCAGCAATCATGTTGTTGGACTTTCATATTGTTAGAGAGGATGGCCTTCTTTCTGTGATGCTTCAGCAAGGGTTCTATACCAGTAAGCAGATAGTGGTAATTGAGAGTCACATTTTTTATTTTGCACTAGAAGTGGACATCTTAGTTCTTGCAATAATGCTGGCATGTTAAAGACCTTTTGACACTACTGCATTCTGATATAAGTACATCTTGATGAATCAGCAGTTCTCTAAACCCTTGCCAAGTGATGACACACTAGATCCAGTAGGCACTTCAAAGACAGGTGGGCACTCAGTAAAAGGTCATTTGGAGATCCACAATATCCACAATAGAGGATGCGAGTTAAGAGGGAAGTCAGCCACAACCAGAGGTCAGCAAAGAGAGGAACAAAAAGTTCTGCTTTGCAGAAGAATTAGGACCTGTCACTGTGTTCTGTATTTCTGTTTGCTGAGATGTGACTGTCAAGACTAAATGACAAAAATGATACAGAGACTGTCCTTGCCATTTGGAAGACAAAGTGAAACACTGATCATAATTATACTTTTTGGCTGCTGAAGACCTAGGGGTTTTAATAAATTTCCATATAAAGCTAAATTAGCACTGGTTGCCTTTCTTTTATTAGTGAGATGCCATCATAGCAGCTCGGTGATGATGTTACTGTATCTCAGAGGAAAGACTGGACTGTAAACAGCACATGTAATGAATGCCCTTTCTAGTATGCCATAAGCTATTTAGAAGTGCTTAAATTGTTTTCTGAAGAGTTACAATCTCCAAAATATATTTCTATAAAGGTAATGCTATTAAATATCATCTATTCATATCATCATCTGTCACATTTTAAAGTCTATAACTAAGAAAAATACATATATTATGGTATCTGAAGTTCTTTATTGTTAAAGTTATCCAGTATGCAAGGTTTTACTGTGTACTGCAATCTGCAAGGATGACCATTCCCTCTCATACGGATAAAAAACGACTGACCCTTTTAATTTACAGGCTAAAGAGGAAGACAACCTGATCCTACTCATAGCAATAGACTGTCTTGAGAAGTTAACTGATATGTATTGTTTTTATCTATTTCAAACCATGTTTTTCAGAAAAAAGACACTGCTTATCGCAGTGCATTTAAATATTAAGTGCAAAACCTGTAAACAAATCACATCTTTCTGGTTGCTATCAGTCTCTTTATAAAAGAAGACAATTTTCATTTAAAATTTTCTTACATACAGTATTTTCAAAAACTCTTGCAAGTGTGGCAGTCAGAAGGGAATGCCTGCTTCTGCATTCTCTTGGCAGGGTCAAGAACATTTGCATTAGGCTGGTATTGTTAACCTGAGTATTGTTTCTGTAAATGGTTGGAAGTCCCTTTTTTTCATAAAAAAATGTTTCTGCGAATGGTTTGAAGTCCTTTTTTTTTTCTAAAAAATCTCCCCAAAAAACATGTGTTTCTTCAGTTTTTGTCCACAGTCAGTTAATTACCATGGTCATGCCAATATGCATTGTAAAGCACTGTTGACTCTTATAGAGCAGGACAAATGTGCACATAGGTAATGACAGCAGTAATTGTCATTGCATTGTGCTTAGATCAAATTATTGTGTACATTTCCAAAATAATGCATAAATGAAACATTTGAGAATATGTGCAAAATAAAGCATTAGTAATAGAAAATAGGGTACTTCCTTATTATAGCAGCCTACTTCTAGGGCCGGCATTTTACTTTTCTGCTTATATTTGCATTCAAATACTGAGTGAAGATGTTATTATTTTGCCCTACAGTACTTCTCAGCTGTTGATATTTTTTAGAAAGAGACTGATTTTGCCTTGTATTCTTGCTTTGTCCTGTAAATGTTTACTTTTCTGGTAAATCTTTAAAAATTCCAGTCAGTGATGCCAGACGTTAAAACTGCATTGCATTGAACTTGCTGAAGCAAACCTGTTGTTTTGTTAGCTTTTAAGAGCTTAGGTTAATATCTAAAAAATGTCTCACTTTTGTCCCTTTGTACCCCTATTCCCAAAATAATGTTTGGCTTTGTGCAGAATTTCTAACTGTTGAGAGATATGAGCGCATCTGTATTTATTATGACAGCGTTTGTAGGCTGTGTAGAATAACGCAAACAGTAAAACGGCTGGCAGGAAAACTGCTGAAGTGTATATTTAGTTTTACCATGCCTCTCCAAGTTCCCTGATATTACACAATGTCTTCAAAAAAAGTGTGGTTTTCTGCAACTTCTGGAGGACTGCAGTCACTAATTAGAGACATTTCACTTTCATACTTGTCCTTCTCCAAATGTATGCTACTGCATTTTTAGCAACTCTTTACATAAATAGAAGTGAGAGCTTTGCAATTATACTGGTATCTGTAATCTGTTATATAACCACAGATACATTCCAGTTGTGGTTCTTGCAAAGTATACATAACATATGTAATCCCTGAACTGCATCGCCCAAGGCCGCTGTTGCCGGGGTCGCTATAATAAGGTATTTCCGAAAATAGGATCATGTCATAGATTACTAATGTTAAGAGGAAGTCCACATAAGCATTTGACTGTTATATAATGTATGAAATGAAACTGTCATCTGATGATAAATATCTACTATGTAAAGATAATTTTGTGCAAAGGCCAAGCGTGCACTTCAAAGTGTATACTTTACTGAGCACATTTCAAGTGACAATTTGATCTGAGTATACATACTCAGGATTCACACTTGTACAGACTAAAATAATTGATACAAAATTGCTGCACAGATGACAGATTTGAGAAAAGAAAATAAGAATTTTTTTTCTACAACAGTCGATAGACTTATTGTTTTTATTTGTACTGTTATTCATAACTGATTGATTAGAGGAGATTTAAGTTGGAAAGTACAACACTCAGGCTGACTTATTGAATAAAGGTGGGAAGGATAGCCAGGACCTGAGTCTCAAAAAAAAAATCCACTTTTTTAGAAAGGCTGTGTTATTTCAGGCATTTCTTTATAATCTAGCAATTACTTTTTACAGAATGTGTAACACATTTGTAGTCACTAATACTTTTAGGATTCTCAGACTTAACAGTATTATTCACTACTTTTATTTATTTATCTTTTGTTGACCAGGTTAGTCCCACTGAGCTAGAAGCCTGAGGTGGTATTTTTACTATTAGGTGAACTTTAGCCAGGGCATCAGGGAACTTCCCCACTCTTTTCAATAGGTGCCATGGGATCTTTTGCATCCACTTTAGCTACCACCGACTTAAGCAGATGGGGCCTCAGTTTAACATCTCATCTGAAGGACAACACATACAGGAGTGCAGCACCCCGTTATGCTGCACTGCAGTGTCAGCATTTGATCTACATGGTGTGGGAACTGAACCCTCAGCCTTCTGCATCAAAGGTGAGTGTGCTACATTGCTACATGGTGTGCCACTGATGCTACATTCAGTTTAAGTCAGTGGAAACATGATCTAACAGAAGAGACAAGGGTGAATTTAGCTTAACAGCTGTACTGTCATAGTGCAGTACGAGAAGGAAGTAGCTTTAAAGAAAAGAATATCATGGTTGGATGTTTGCCTCTATAGGGGTATTCAGGATTAGAAAACAAAATTAGTAATAAGTAGGTGTTCATCATTAGATCACTGTCATCATTAGATCATATGGGACATATCATGCCAAAGCTTTGATGTCCAGCCAGCATTGAAAGCTCCAGGGCAACTTCCACACACCTATACATCCATTGCGAGTGATCTGCTGTAAAAGAAGAAGATGAATTGGGCACCAAAAGTCAAATCTTTCTTGCCACTGAAGCTAACACCAAGTCTTGCAGATTTCTGTCTTCTGATTTTGATCTGGACTCTGCTGTCCACAAAGCAGCTTGGATTACACCTCTCAGGTTTCTACTCCAGAAAATTGAGAATCTGAGTCAGGTGAAAATATATTTTCTGATTCTCCAGTGGAAGAAGTATCCTTTTCTGATACTATTGGCAGAATGAAATAGCTATTTACATGTGAACACAAGGAGATGTCTTAGACGTGGCAAAAATACTATTATTTATTACAGGTTGAATCTCTACAACCAATGGCTACTCCTCCAGTTCTGGCAGTCTTGGACCTGCAAGATTCCTTTAATGCAGCCAACAGTTTTCCAGATAGCCAGCCCAGAGGAAATTTGACAAATTATACAAGGTCCCTCAATCTTTCAAGTTCCTCTTTAGAAATCCTAGGCAAATCTTTCAGCCATTTCCTTCTCAGAGTCAACATATTTTTCAACATCTCATGGCTTCCAATCCCAGTCCTTCAGATGAAGATGACAGAGCCTTTAATAGATATGGAAAGAAAGTGTCTACTACCTCTACCTTGGCCTTCTGACAGTTAAGCACATATGGCAAAGTTTTTCCTAGCTGCCTTTCACAATCCCAAAAAATTATTGCTGATACTCCTTCAGAGACTAAGGCATTTTTAAATTCTTTACTTTCCTTAGTGTCTCGGTTCGCAAAACATTCTCTTAGATACTGTTATACTGCTGATGCTATTTCCAGAGCTGCTGCTGCAACTGGCTCAGTTATGCGGAAAGTTTCTTGACTGTAAACACAGAATTCACCAGGGGTTGTTAAGGCAGAAATTTTTAATTTTCTGGATAAAGATGTTATGTTTGGATCTTCGGCTGCTGAGTTTATTAAGAAATTAGATGAAATAAAAAAATAAATTGGATGAAGTAGGTAAGTTAAACAGTGGGTTAAACAGATTTTCCACCCCCTCCTCAGATATAGCAGGAACTTCCCTTCTAGTCCAGGGTGCTTTTATAGGAAGTATTTATAGAAATCACAACAAAAGACAGGGAAAAAACAAACATTTAAACAGCAAAAAGGTTCCAAAATGAAAGGATGACCTTCCCAAGCCCAAAGGCAGTCCAAGAAAGCAAATTAACTCTGTCCTCTTATCAACATTCTCCCCTTCCCCACCCTGGCATCCCTTTAATTCTTTTTCAAAACCTATGTATGTGTTGTCATTTTCACTTTTCCTCAACATATGGGTTCAGATCTGATCCTTGGATCTGACTTGGCTACATATTCCAGACTTCAGATCCACCTCTCGGGCTCCTCCCTCTACCCACAATGCACTATTCTACCCCCATTTCCTCTGGTCTTGTGTGCTGCCATTGCAAACAGATGCAGGATCCTCTCTTGAGCTTTCATAGAGATATTTTGTGAGTTTGACAGATTTTTCTTTTACTATTCTTGAGAGATATTTCTCTCTATATTTATCATTAGTATCCTCCCCCTTAGTTTTGAACAGTCATTAGGAGATTCTAGTTTCTTTACTGTCAATACTATTCCATGTAGTATCTCTCCATACCATTGCTGGTATTTTTATCTAATAATTACCATTGTTTAATAGGGTATTTCTGTAGTCTACCATTGTTGGTAGTTAAACTCTTTATTGTTCTCTTTTCACTTTCCTTTCAAAAAAAAAAAAAACTTTCTTTGTCTTAAATACTTTGCAGTGCTTAAACATATCGGATAAGCAGACAAGTTTCAAAAAATGCACTTCTTGTGGGCATAAGATCCCTAATTCAGATGCCCACAAGGAGTACGTGTACTGCCTTGGTGCTGGGTACTTGGATACTGCATGTGCAATTTGCTCTACTTTTAACACAAGGGCCTTGGTGGATAGGTAAAACAAACTAATTTTGAAAGGCCCACTACCAGCTACTTCTTCTTCTGTGGCTCAAAACTCTCTAAATCTAGCAAGTCCCCTCCCTTGGAACATATGAAATGTTCCCCACCAATGTCCCCAAGGTCTTTGTCAGAGCCTCCCACAAAAACAAGAAGAATCTCAGATCCGACATTGTCAAATTCAAAGATTCGATCCTCGGATTGGAAACCCCTGGATCCAAAGATTTTGGGTCCTGTTGTTATCTCAGCATCTGCTGCAACACCACCCACCATCAGATCCTAAGTCCTCAGATCCAAAGACTATTGCATATAATACTAGTCCTACTCACGAATTCCATATTAAACCCAAATCACCCACCCTACCTGCTCAGTTGTTTCAGACTCCCAAGGAACACTCCAGGGCTCCTGCCACAACTTCTTTCAGGTCCTCCAGAAGTTTATCAGAAGCAGATGTGGATAGGATGATGAAAAAATTTCTCAGAGTTCAGTTCCAGATGGGTGTCTTACCACCTCCAGCCCCTCTCAAATCCATGAGTATCGGACAAAATACCACTGGCAAGTATGGCACGTGCAAATGGCCAAACAAAAGCACAAGTAATCAAATCAGACAGCCAGCACCAAAGTGTAAAAAGCACACAAATGTTTTATTAGTTAACTCATAACATCATACCGGTTTCGGCATCCCTGCCTTCTTCAGTGATGAATAACATAACAACAAAACCAGCACAGAACCATTTATATAGAGAAACCCTTCCACCTTCTTGTTAAGTCACTTCCTATAGTCTTCCAATTATTAGTATATTAAAGTTCAGGAGAAAAAAAGCTCCCCTAATTTAATAATCCAGTATTTCTCCTTTTTGTTTAGAATGGAGTGCCAGCCAAGCTTATTACTTCTATGACCCTGAATTTGGTCAATAATAATAAAGTAAAATTTGGCAGTGCTATGGGTGATGCAGTGTCTGTATAAGGCATTGGTTAATCTTTTGTTACGTATATCACTTAGATGTTCAGACATGCGAATACGTAGGGGATGAGAGGTTTGTCCTATGTAGAAAGCTGAACCGGTGCAGGAAGCCAAATATACTACCCAATCACTTCCACAGTTTGCAAAAAGTTAATGTCAAAGACTTGACTGGTGTTTTTACTGGATAACTGTTTATACTTGTGTATATGCTTAAACAGGGTACAATGTCCACATGCGAATGAGCCTAACAATTTATCCCCAGTGATAGTCATTTGATGGCTGGTAGCTCCCCTTGTGCAGTCATGTTTAAAATGTGAAAAATAAGATCCCAAAGTTTTACCTCTCTGAAACGAGTATTTACATCTAGGACCAAGGGCCTGATACAATTCCTCATTGGCCATCAGCATATTCCAGTTTTTAGATACCACTTCCCTAATCAAATTGATGTTCTTCCCATATGTTTTAACAAATCTGATGGTATCTGAATTATTGTCCTGTTTTTTGTTTTTATATTCCAACAAATGTATTCTCTCTTGTTTGGAAGCCCAATTACTGGCAGACTGGATATCCTGTTGTTTATAACCCCTAATCACGAACCTGTGAATCAGGTCCTGCCAAAATTAAATTTAGTCCTCCTGTGTTGAGCATATTCTTTTAATGTGCAAAAACTGATCTGGGGGTATATTTCAGATGACATGTTGTGGATGTAGACTAGAGGCATATAACAGGTTGTTGTACTGGGAATACTTTCTAAACACCTGAGTTCTAAGTGTGTCATCTGGGTTCCTTATGATCGTGACATCCAGAAAGTTAATTTGTTGGACTTCACAATTCAGTGTGAATTCTATACCCCACTTGTTATCATTTAAGTATTGTACAAACTCCAACAGGTATTGCCTGTCCGCTTGCCATACCAACCAACAGTCATCTAAAAATCTCCTCCAAATATCCATTTCATTCAGGTAAATGTTATGGATATGATTATATATTAGATGTTCTTCAAGATATCCTATAAACAGGTCAGCATAGATGGGGGCGAATGATGCCCCCATCGCTGTGCCTTGTGTCTGCCAGTAACATTCTCCTTGAAAATTAAAAAAAAATTTTTAGATAAGACATGCTCGGCCATGCAAATCAGAAGTGTATTAAAGCCCACTGGATATATATTGGCCCTCTCTAACCAATATTGAAGCGCCTGTAGGCCCACCCAATGGGGGATACTGGTATAGAGAACCTTCACATCCAGCGTACAAAGTAGCCATGTTGGTTCCACTTGTGTATCTGATACAATTTCCAAAAATTGGGTTGTATCCTGTATCCTAGTTCTTATTAGATTCAACAACGGCTTCAAGTATTGTGTCAAAGATGCAGATAATGGCTCCATCAAAGAGCCAATACCTGAAACAATAGGCCTACCCAGAGGTGTATCCAGGCTTTTGTGTATTTTAGGCAGTAAATACAGAATCTGTTTCTGTGGGTACCTCACCATCAGGTGTTGCATGGATGTATCCTTAATGACTCCTTCTTCTACTGCCTGTTTGTGAAACAAATTAATATCCCTCTTGAAATTGGGTGTGGGGTCAATAGGCATATGCATATAATGTTGAGGGTTAGACAACTGTCTACTTCCCTCATCCAGATAATATGTTCATAGGTTCATAGGTAGGTACTAGGCTGTCTGCCAGAGGGCATTTATAAGCCTAGCCAGAGTGTGTCGGCTTTCGCCGCCCCATTGATTAATTAACTGATCTTCTGTCAAGCAGAGCCAATGAAGTGATCCCAGGGGTGTATTTTCTGTTACCCATCCACTTGTCAAGGTTTCTCGGAGTGTTAGTGAGGGGCTCTGCCTGATGTAATTTGGAATTTTGTTCCAAAGCATGGGGAGTCTGTGACAGGAATCTATCCCTCCAGTATGTTCTATTTATCGTTGTGGTGAGGTTTAGCTCACTACAGCTCGTGGTTTGCAGTGACTTGGATTTCTTTAGGTGGAGCATGTCCATCAATTCTGAGTTGGACATGGCTTTGTAAGTCAGGCAGAGATCACCTCTGAGTAAGCTATATGCTACTGAGTACAGCCAGAGTTTTTTCAGTCGGGCTGCATAGGACATATGTTTGAGACCAGTAATCCTCTTGGTGAGGTACTTTTGTGGTCTTTCCAGCTGCTGGAAGTGTCTTGTGAGGTACATCCCAAATGGGGCATTGTACTCTATGATGGGTCTAACGAGTGACAAGTAGAGGGGCACTATAACCTCTTTATTTCTAGATGCGAACCCTTTAGTAATTAGATGGGCCACATAGAAGAATTTCCTAATTACTTTGGCAATATGATTGTCAAAGGAGAGAATACTATCTACCTGGGTCCCCTGATCCCTTATTACCTCTTCTGTATTAAGGGGGCTGCCACCTATGTGGTAATGCGTGGGTGTTTTGATTTTCCCAAATGGGATGACTATGCATTTTTTGGCATTTAGCTTGAGGCCATGACTTGACACCAGGTGTCCTTCTCAGTAAGGCCCTTTTGAAGGATGCCCGTGTCAGCCGGAGAGTCAGTTATGGCTCCTAGTTTGCAGTCATCAGCGAACTTGGTTAGCCATAGTCCTCCTGTGTTTGCCTGTACTTCTGAGAAGTATATGTCAAACAGTAGGGGTCCCAGGTCCGAGCCTGGCGGGCCACCAGTTGTGACTGGTTTAGAGTCAGACCTGGACCCCGCTATTCTTACCGTGTGAGTTCTGTCTGTAAGTCAGTTGTCAACCCATCTCGTGGCGTAGGGGTTTATGTTCAGGCTGGTGAGTTTTTCTGTAATACCCGAGTGGGGAATGGTGTTGAAAGCCTTGGCGAGGTCAAGCTAGGCTGTGTGAACCACCTTTCCCTCGTCTATGGCCTTGGTGACTGTCTCGAATAAGTCAGCCAGGTTTAGTAGGCATGATCTGCCCTTAACAAAGCCAAACTGGGTTGGGTCAAGTGATTGGAGGTTCCCAATGTCTTTGTTAATGAGTCCCATGATGATGCACTTCATAGCCTTGCAGACCAGGCTAGTCAGGCTTATGGGGCGATAGTTACCAGGGTCAGTTGTGGCACCTTCTTTGTGGAGAGGAATAACCATTGCTGTGCGCCATTCTATGGGCACATAGCCTGTGGAGAGGCTGAGGTTGAACAGTGTGTTTAGGTGGGGGATTAGTGTGTTTTGTAGTTCGTGCAAGACGCAGACTGATGCTGTGTTTTTGGCTTTTGAAAGGGCTGTTTTCACCTGTGCGTCTGTGATTTTTGGGACACTACACTTTTCCGGTATTGTTGTGGGCCCTTTTGGAGGTGAGAGGGGCGTGAAGTTTGTACTGAATATATCTGCTAGGATGTTGGCAATATCAGTAGGTTCAATACATTTTGTGCTATTTTGCACTAGTTCAGTGCATATCTGCAAGTTGCCACTTAGATTCTTAGCATAGCTAAAGAAGAATAATAATCCATATTCATAATGACAACTGCCCCACCCTTGTCAGCCGGTAATATGACAGTGTTTTTGTTCCTTTTTAATTCACTCAAGGCCTGTTGTTCACCAACTGTAAGATTATGGGCAAGCATCGGTTGACACAACTTGAAGTGTAGATCTTTGAGTACAGCTTGCTGAAATATTGATGCATATTTATTCATTGGAGGAGAAAATTCAGACTTCAAAAACCTGAAATTAGTAGATCTATGACAGGAATCCCTAGTACCAAAAAATAGTCTTAAATTAAGTCTATGGCAAAATTCTAGAACATCATTAACCATATCATTCTTATCAGTAAAGAAACCAGGAACATAATTGAGACCTTTATTAAGTAAGTGTTTTTGTTCATCTGTTATTTCCAATGAGGAAATGTTATGGATGTTATAATCATGCTCTACTGGGTCATCAGTGTTTGTAATAGACCTTCTACCACGAGTCTTCTTGTGTTTTCTCCCACCCCTACACCTGCCATATCCAAAGGGTGGTCCAAGCTTCGTTGTTTCTTGGGGATGGGTGAATCCTGTGTGTTAGGACCCTCTGTGTCCATGGCTGACGAATCTTCTTCCAGGGTACTACTATAATTAGTGCCTGTCTTTTTGAGGATACATCTGGATCTTTTCCTCTTTGATCCTACCAGTAATTTATCAGTATCCAAAAACTTAACATTTTTTTGATATTCAAATGGTTTCCCCTTCTGGTAGTCCCCCATATCTCTATTGAACTTAAGGATCTTTTTCTCCATTTGTTTCTCAAAACTCAGTAAGTCCTTTGCAAGCTTGTTCAGGCATGTAACATAATGGGTCTGCCCCTTATGGTCCTTTAGTTCCTCACATACCACTTTCACCTCCCTGATATTCTCATCAATCATTTGTTCATAATAACTGGTTAAAACCTGAACGAATGTCATCAAGGCATTTTGTTGCACTAAGCCCCATTCTTTTATTAATATTTCATCCATCTTGCCCACCAATGGTTGTATTTTCACCCTCAGCCCCCTCGGGGTAATATTTTTACTTTGATAAGCTTTGAATAGTCTGAGATGCCAAACATTCGTACATACTGTTCTCATGCTTTTGCCCAGTTTATGAAATAATTGATTGTAGCCGTCAACTGGATCCATCTTTTCTTTATCCAAATTCCCATTATCAGGGCTTGTCAGGCCAAATACTTGTATGTCATTCTTATTGGCACAAAGGCCCTGGAATGTAGTGTCCAGATCCATGAAAATAAGCTTCACAATCAATAAATACTTCAGTCGTAATTAGAATATAACACTACAATAATACGCATTAATCAGACATCCCGTAGCATATGCGCCACCAAGGATTAGTCAGTACTCTCTACAAACAATTCAAATCTATCAACCCCAAAAATACTGTATAAAACACCAGTAACGTATATATAAATAAGTACCCCCGGGGCCTATTGGCATTCAATAAACCATTGGTGAATATCCAGATGACGGACTATGCCCCCATAGAATATTAATTCTTATAACGGGGTAAATTTAGTAGACTTATTCAAGAGCTGTCTGCCCAGATGGCAGACTCCTAACAACCCCAGATAACTATATACTATATTAACCAAGCAAAGGCCTATGGTTTTCATATCCACCAAACAACATTATATATTAAATTGTGACTACAGGTCTTTATACAAGCCCTATTGGATGTTAACAAAATCTGTATGTGTTGAGATTAATATAAGTCCATACAGATACACATTTTAATAGACCAACAAATACCATATATTTAAACACTTGGTCAATTCCGAAAAAAGTGGCATATGGAACTAAATTTTATAAAAAAAATACACCAATTTAGTTTGCAGTGGCCTTACAGTTGTTCAAATACATTCCTATTGGTCCAGACAATAAATCAACTTGTTCCACAATAACCTTGCACCAAGAGGTCTAGATATAAAATTATATATCAATAAGCATTTCCTATGCATGTGTATAATATGAGACCTCAATCTCCATAAACCCCTGATTGGGCTTAAGGTACAAATGCCTAATATTCCTTAAGCTTCAAATAACATTTAGATGTCCCAATAGCCTAAATAATATTTATGCTTGTTCAACACTATCACCTAGCATGAAGCCGTTCCTATTTATGTCTTCGCAGCTCAACATTTATATCAAGAGAAAAAATGTCCATTGAAATTAGGATGTCGTATATAATACCCAAATACGCTGTTAAACATCTCAATCGCACATACATTTGTGTTGCCCGCAGAAAAGTTTTTATAGTTTTGTAATAAGTCCCATAAAGGACATATAAATGTAGAATATTTAACACACCTAGTCAGACCTAAACTTGATGTTGTTAAACATATGAATACATTCAGCTTAGAAAATCCGTTTCACTACCCAGCCGGCAGTTATTCAGCTAGATAGTACATAAACTTATTCCACATTAGCAATCTAGCTGAAAAAACACTTATCAAGGGGTATTAGTACCAATTCCCTCCTAAGTCATAGCCCTTCATTCAGTAAAATAGTACACCTAATAGCAAAGCATACTAGGAACATGCACATGTACATTATGTTAATGTACTAGGCCAACCATCATTGGCATATATTCCAAGTACAACATTAGTATTTGGCAGTTCATATCCCTTTCAGTAAATGTCCATTCTTTCATACAAAAAAATTCGATAATGCCATTAATTTCCGCATAGATCAGTTCTTATGTTGAGAATAAGTCCCCACATCACTGAGTATCGTCGCAAATATATTCGTACAAAAAACTGCACAATCCAAAACACTAGTCATAATTCAAAAGTCATTCTACTGCAACTGTCCCAAACACAATCCATTACACCGCCATCTTAGAGATGTATTCCATCCACATAAAATGAACCAGTTCCCAAAAAAAGATACGCTGGCCCACCAAACAATCAGAAAAATGGTGGTGACAGTACCTGGATGACAGGCCACAATTATTCTTTGTAAGCCCAAATGCATATCGCACAGTTCTGGTCACCAAACTAACATCCACCATCCATCCATCGTCACAAAAGGCCTACTGGTTCCCCAGACCCAAATTCAGGGTCATAGAAGTAATAAGCTTGGCTGGCACTCCATTCTAAACAAAAAGGAGAAATACTGGATTATTAAATTAGGGGGGCTTTTTTTCCCCTGGACTTAGTGATAATTTATAATATACTATTAATTGGAAGATTATAGGAAGTGACTTAACAGGAAGGTGGAAGGGTTTCTCTATATAAATGGTTATGTGCTGGTTTTGTTGTTATGTTATTCATCACTGAAGAAGGCAGGGAAGCCGAAACCAGTATGATGTTATGAGTTAACTAATAAAACATTTGTGTGCTTTTTACAATTTGGTGCTGGCCGTCTGATTTAATTAGAAATCCATGAATATGCCTACAACATCCTGGACCATTCCATCTCCTTCTCTGATCCATCCAGTGGTTTCAGAGTCCCAGGATCCAAAATCCTTGAGAAGTCTGGTGTCAGATCCAAGGGAAGCTTCTTCTTTGACTCTGACTTTATCCTTGACTAGTTCTGCTCCGATACCCTCAGACCAGAAAGAGTCCTGTAGCTGTTAGTGTCAGATCTGAGGGGATATGTTCAGCTCTGATTTTGTTGGATCTGTCCCTTACCTTCAGATTATTGGCCCTGGACAGTTCGGATCTGATTTTATCCTTGAGGTGTGGATCCGAGAGCAGTTGAGACCTACCATCTTTGGAAGTTTCAGCTCTAAGATGGCAGGTTGAAGCTTCTCTGGGTCCATCGGCTTTCAAGGTAGTGGAAAGGGCTTTTGCTCTCCCAAGAGAACAGCCCTCTCACTTTTTGGGTCCTATCCCTTTTCTCTTATTGGTTCTAAGCCGATCAGACCTACTCCACAGTGACAGCCAGTTCCAATTAGTGTCCAGTAGAAGAACAGAGAAGGTGCATCAGAGGAAAACATGAAAAAAGAGACACATTGACTCCTCGATGGAGTCAGTCACGGAAAATTGATGAAGAAGGGCCCCACGGATTACCACTGAATTATCTCTCTTTTGGAGATATTTTAAAAATCTTAAAATAAAAGGTGGCTGGGCTTCCTAAAACCCCTCTTCAGAAGAATCAGTATTTTTGGAGCTTTTGGTTCTGGCCCATCTATTTGGTTTCCTGCTGGGCTTGAAAGGAAATGAATACTGTTGAACCGATCCCAAAAAGACCTGATAGATTTTTAGTCCCACCAGCAGGCAGACCCCACCAGAATAAAGGAGTCCCAGTTGAGGCTATGGTGCTGGCGGCAGCCACCAAGAAAGACCTAGCATAACACTGATGTTCTGTCCATCTGCCAAACAGGGAGTCTAGAGCACTGGACAAATTTGGAAAGTGAATCTTTGCCTCGGCAACCTTTGAGGTCACTAAACTACTTAGCATACTTTACTAAACTTCAGTGAGATTTGACCAAAGAACTATAAAATACTCTGGTTGGAGTCCATGTCTGCAGAGGAATTCAAAAGAACATCCTCACAACTGGCCAATCTCTTATCCATATCAGACCCTTCAATTATGTTGATCTTTCACACAGCTGAATGTACCCCGTAAGCAGCTTGTTCAGGAATTGCCATGAGGAGACATGCCAAATGGCCAATCTCTTATCCATATCAAACCCTTCAATGATGTTGATCTCTCACACAGCTGAATGTACCTTATGAGCAGCTTGTTCAGGAATTGCCATAAGGAGACATGCCCAGATGTGGCTATGCAACTGTGCCATTTAAAACGCCCTTTGTCAATGTCCCATTCGATGGTGCTTCTTTTTTTGGCCATTAGTTCAAAAGATTCTTACCTGCACAACCAGGATGGAAAGGACTTTGTCTGTCATAGTAGCTAGTCTTCTACACCTGAACTAACCTTTTTCCCACTTTGAATCCAAGCAATTAGAATACATATGTAAAGAAATCAAAGTTCCAGATGGTTACAGTACATTCCATCCTACCCTTTCTTCACAAGGATGATTGGATGTGCTTGATAGATCTTCAGGATGTGACTTTCATATCAAAATAGACAAACATTCCAGAAGACACTTACACTTTCAGCTGGGAGCCAGTCATTACCAATTCAGAGCCCTGTCCTTTGTACTCACCACAACCCCCCAAGGTGTTTACCGAATGTATGGTGAATGTATGGCAGTGGTAACAGCTCACTTGAGACTAAAGGATTCTGGGTATTTCCTTATCTAGACAGCTGGCTCCTCACTACCCCCACCAAACATCTCCTTCTACATGCCAGGGACTACTTGATTCAGATTTGCAAGTCATTGGGTATAACAATAAAATATGCCGAATCAAACTTGACATTAGTCCTGAGCCTAGAGTTCATTTGGTATGTTTCTGGATACAACAACACAGCTAGCATCTCTTCCTCACCATCATATTTCCACTATCAGAAGTTAAGTTCATCTTCTCCTTTCCCATCCATCTTCTGTAGCAAGATCAGTACTTTAAGCACTAGGTTCCATGGCAGCAACCATTGTATTACTTCCTTTGGCACATGTTTTTATGTGTCATCTTCAATGGACTGTAGCTGTGCACTGATCCATTCTGCATGTTTTCCTGTCAAGATTACTCCAATTTGCAAGTGGCACATCCACTGGTGGATCCAGTTGTCAATATTCATCTAGGCCAGTCCTTTGTTTTACGTCCCCCAATGGCCACAGTGACCACGGATGCTTCTCAACTGAGGTGTGGGGAGCACTTCTTGGGAAGAATGGTCCAAGACATGTGGTCCCTCCAACAGACCAATTTGCATATAAACATTCTAGAGCTGAAAACAGTCCTAGTTGCACTGCAGGCATTTCAAGATACTCTCCCTCTAGGGACTATTGCAATTCAGACCGACAATGTCTTTGGTCTGGTACATCAAAAAACAAGGAGGAACTCAATCTTATCCCCTCTGCAGAGAGGCCATGAGAGTGTGGGAATGGGTGATCTCATCAGACTGCTAATTGTGACTCACATTCTGGGGAAAACCAACATACTAGCAGACAAACTAAGCAAGTCCATTTTGATAATGCATGAGTGGTCTCTTAATCAGTCAGTGATGGAAATGATCTTCTGTCATTGGGGCCAACCTTGCTGTGATCTCCTTGCAGGTCTCCAAAACAACAAGTGCAGCAGGTTCTTATTCCCCTCAAGGGGAGTCACCGAGAGATGCTCTAGTCCATGCTTGGCACTCATGTCTCCTATAGGTGTATCCCCCTCTCCTCTTGATTCCCAAATTTCTGCAGAAAGCAAGTCAGCAGAAGAGCTCAGTAATCCACATTGTGCCTTTCTGGTCTCGGCAAGTATAGTTCCCCTTCCTACAGTCTCACCTCTATTATCTTCCATGGATACTGGAGCCATTTCCAGATCTCCTCTGTCATCCAACAGGGATCCAACATCCTAACATATAGGCCCCCAAACTAACTGCATGATTTCTCCACTTCCAATAATGGTTAGACAGCCCAGACTGTCTTCTTCTGTACTTGACATTATTTTGGCTTCTCAAAAAGAATCTACCAAAAAAGTGTACAAGACCAAATGGAAAAGAGTCTCGCTTTGGGCTATGAAGAATGAACTTGATCCTTTCTCTGCTCTATTTTCTGCAATTCTTCAATTTTAACAACTCTTTTTGAAGAAGGAATAAGTTTCTCTACAATTAAACTTCAACTTGCAACAATTTCTAATTTTCACACAGAGGATAGAAATTGTTTGCTAGCTTTGTCCAAACTATGCAAGGCCTTTCTGAAAGGTATTTTTCTTCCACAACAATGGAAACTAGTGGCAAGAGCACACACTGCACCAACTACAAATCCACAAGAAACAGACACTGTAGGGGTGCAGTAGACCACATGAACACCAACGGGCAGTAATAAGAGCAAACAGCCTTTAGTATACTACAAGTACCACAAAATAATAAAAATACAAAAAATATAAAATGCTCAACTTAATCACTATGTTTTTCATCCTATATGTTGGGACTTCTTCGGACAATAAAACCCATTAACCACTGTCATTAAATACTTATGGTGATTAACACTCCGTAAATTTCCTAATTACTAACTTGAGTTCACTCATTATGTTAACAAGAAACCTATACAAAAAAACTTATATAAAAGACTATAACTATAGTTATGAAAGAATGTCGTAAAGTTTTTAAATTACAAACTAATAGAAATGGAACCAGTTCAATCTTCCCATATTAAATGTTAATATATAATATGTAAAACCCTGTTAACTTGTTTAAATAAATAGAGAATAATTAATGAATGCACTGTAAATACATTGAAAATAATATATATATATATATATATATATATATATATATATATATATATATATATATTGCATAACTATCTTGATTAAATGAAAAATACAAAATATATACCTATAATATCAAAAATATTAAATTGTGTATAGTAATGAATGAAAACACCAACTCTTTTCCTTTGCTGCCATCTAGTGACCAATTTATAATTTAATTTCTATATAACTGCTATGTTAAAAATAACTGTAAAAATCTGTATTATAAAATTCCATATTAAAAATTTAAATTTTCTTTAGTAAACACCTTACCAACATATGAATAAACAGGTACACAGACAAAAGTGAATAAGTAATTTCTTACTAAAATAACTATTAAACCATGTTATTAAATTTTTTAAGTAAAACGTTCACTATGAATGGCTTACTAAAATAATACTTGTGACTAAAAAGCTCCTTGACAGTGAGCTACAGTCTCGCGGATCTCAACTTTAATACTGGGGGTAAAGAAATATTTTCATTTAAACTAGAGGACTCATTAGCTTGCAACACTAATTGTTGCTATAATTCCCCATACTCTATCTTTTCTTCCCATAGCCCCCTCTAATATCCTGAGAAACCATTTCTAAAACAAAAAATAAAAATCTAGCATTTTTTCCAAGTTGCCATGTGTTCATATAAAGCCTTAGTTCTATTCTTAGTCTTTATATCATATATATGTTCATCTATCCTTCGCTTTAGGGCCCATTCTGTTTTCCCGACATAAAACATCCTACAAACCACACAATAAGCTAGGTATATCATCCCCTTACTCTCACAATTGTAATACAGCTTAGCTTCTAAAACTCTATCCTTACTAGGGATACAAATGTTACTTGCATTACTAACATAACTACACTGTCTACACTTACCACACTTAAATGTTCCTACTTTCACATTCCTATTATTTAGGTTAATTCTGAACTTATTTTCCAAAATGTTCTTGATATTGGGGCCCTTTATATCACTAAATTTAATAGGTCCATTAAATACATTATCAGTATTCATACATCTCCAAAATAATACACAATACTTATTAATAATACTTTTGATAGTATTTACATTTTTGTTATAATTTAAACAAAACGCTCCATTATATTCAGTTCCCTTTTCTTTATTAGTATGGGATCCCTCATCTCCAAATTCTTTGACTTTCTTCAGACTCCCTATTAATACTTCCTAAAATAGGAAAATATTTGCTCTTTCTCATCTTCCTCACCTCTTTGATCACCTCATCTATTATTTTTTTTGGGTATTTTCTATCTGCAAACATATCCTTCATCTTGTTACATTCTGTATAAAAATCCACATCCTCTGAGGTCATTCTAGAGACTCTAATTCATTGCCCTTTTAAAATACTCCTTTTCTGCCTGTTTGGGTGTGAACTTGTGTAGTACAAATATGAGTTAGAAAATGTCTCTTTTCTGTGTATAGTAGATTTAAAATGTTAAGTTGTCAATCTCGCCTTCATTCTTGCTGGATGGGTTCGGAGCCGATCCTCGGCTCCGACTCGGCACTTGCTTTAGCTCGAGAACTCCTTTTACCAGCTCGAGGCAACCCTATATCCCATGATGCAAGGCGGAACTACCTCAGATCTCGTTTGCCGCTTAGCGAAAGAGGTCTCCTTTGCCAGCTGAGGTAAGTTTTTTCTTAGTCAAGTAAGAAAAAGTGTAGTTAGGGGTTTATTTTCCCTGTTAGTGTTAGTGTAGTCTGTAATTAGTTACAGCCCACCCTATTCCCTATTTTTCAACCTTTTTATAAACTTTTTATAAGTTTTGTCTAAAGTAGTTTAGTCAGGCCTAGTCCCTTTCTGTTTTCCCTTCCTGTGTGCTTGTGTAAGGGATTAATTTGTGTGTTTGTTGGGACTGTTTGTGTTCTCTCCTTCTAGGATGTCTAAAGAAGGCAAGGTCTCAGGCTTCAAGAAGTGTGACCAGTGCTTTCAGAAAATGTCTCTGACAGACGGTCACACTTCTTGTGTTTATTGCCTGGGGCCTTTGCACCTGCAGGACTCCTGTGCGTTGTGTCATGCTTTTAGCCAGAGAGTCCTGCAGGAAAGGAGGAACAAACTAATCCTCCGAGGTTTACTTAAACCTGAAGGTTCTCCTCCTAAATCAGGGTCAGGAAAATCTCTTAAGCCACCGAAGGTTCAGGCTACAGTGTCCAAGCCTCCTCCGGTGGCTCCGGCTCCGTCGGAGCCGATATCGGCTCCGGCTGGAGTCGATACTTCTTCTCGAGTAGTGGGTTCGGTGCGGCCGGCTCCGATACCCTGACTACTATGGCCTTGTCGGCTCGGCTGGAGCCGACACTTTAGTCAGTATCGGAGCCGAGAAATCCTCGGCTCCATCTGGAGTTCTAGGGACTTCGGCTCTGATGGCTTCGACCCGTAAGAGATCTCGGTCCCCCTCTATTATGAGTATCCATTCGGCTCCGGGATCTCCTCTTTTGTCGGAGCGGAGCCATTGGAGCCGATCTTCGAGATCTTCCAGGCTGTCTGACCACGACTTGGAGAGGGTGGTAAGCAGGCTGTTGAAGTCTCAGGCACTGGCCCAAATGCTCCATAGCCCGTCTCAACAGACTTCGGCTATAGCCCCAATTCTTGAACTTCCTCCTCCGACTCCACACCGGAGTTCGGAGCCGGAGCTTCTTGGGACAGCGACTGTTTCGATGCCGGAGCCGATACATCCTTCGGCTCCATCGTCCTCGGCTCCGATCTCCTCCTTGAGACCTTCCTTGGAGGGATCCGGTCATCGGGTTTCCACTGTCGGCTCCGAGGGGGCTAGTGGCATCGGACCCTTGTCCGACCCCGCTCTCCCTCTCGGGGCTTCGGCTTTGGTAAGCTCAGCGCCGACATCGGCCTCGGAGCCTTCTCTCTCCTTGGAGCCGACCATTCCTGTTTCTTCAGAGCGGGTGTGTTCCGGTCTCCCGGGGAGAGGAGCCTTTGAGGTGATGAGGAGTGTCCTGGCCTCTGAGCCTGGTCAACGGTCTATCCCTCTAGCTCCTCCCTCATCAGTGCCTGCAGATGCCTCTTGCCAGCCTCTTGCTCTCAGGCCCAGGGATCCATCGCCCCAGGTTTCCCCACTGGGAATTTCCTCCTCTTCCGAGGTTTCTCCTGACCCTGCAGGGGAACCCCCTCGGAAGAGGACGTGTAAGAGGAAACACACAGACTCCCCTGAGTCTACTACATCTGATACCGACTTAGATGAGTCGGAGGGTTCCCCACAGTCCCCCTCTGAGGATGTCTCCTTTTCAGACATCCTTGAGCTCCTCAAACAAAGGGGGAATTGGCCCTCCATTGACCCCTCCGAGGATGAGTCGGTATACCTGGAGGCTTTTGGATCCCGACCCTCCACCTCCTGGGTGTCTCCACCTTTCGACCCACTCATGCAGGTAGTGGCTCGAAAGGCGTGGCTCCAGATTCTGTGGAACCTGTCCCCAGGAGACCATCCAAGTTCATTACAGCCCCATCGGATAAACAGTTCCTTTCCAAAGGTGTCTCTGTGGATGCTATGGTGGTGGCGGCGGCCACTAAGAAGGAACTGGCGGATCCTTCAGTACCTGTCCATCCTCCTAATAAGGATTCTAGGACCATGGACAGGTATGGAAAGCGGATGTTTTCTTCAGCGACCTTTGCTATGCGTTAAGCTGAATTACCTTTGTCACTTCACCAGGCTTCAACGAGATATTCTCAAAGAACTGGGTGAAGTAGTCCAGGATCCTTCTGCTGCTGGGGCTCAGGAAAAGATTGCCTCACAGCTTGCTATCCTGAATTCCATATCTAACTCCTCTATGCGGCTCATATCTTATGCAGCCGATGGAGCGAGCAGGGCCGCAGGCACAGGAGTTGCTCTTAGACGCCAAGCCTGGATGCGGCTGTGTAATTTTATGGACCCCTTTAAGGCGTCCTTCACTAATACCCCCTTTGACGGTTCGGCTTTGTTCGGGCCTCAAGTGAAGGATACCTTGACCAGGTGTGAGCAGGACGGTAAGACTCTTTCTGCCGTGGGAGTCCAGTTTTCCACTCCTTCTAGACCATATCCCAAGGGTCAGAAAGGGGGGAAGATGTGGTTCCGTAAAGCCCAAGGAGCTACACCGGACACACGTGGTCAGTTTACCCCCCAGAGGCAGAGGGGGTAACAATAATAGACGCTGCCCTAGAGGCAGGGGGGGTCCCCAGAACCAGGGCAACAGGGAGTCTCTTCCTGAGAAGCCCTTTCAGCATCCCTGAGGTGTTGCCCGACTGTCCACCCTTGGAGGCAGTCGGGGGAAGGATTTCACTGTACCCAGTAGCCTGGCAATCCCTATCTCAAGAGAAGTGGGTACAGTCGATTATATCCGAGGGTTACATGATCCCCTTCGTAAGGTTTCCCGTACCTCTACAATCCCTTCCAGACATCTCACCCGGTCAAAGGGATTTGGCAAAACAGGAGGTTTCAAAACTCCTAGAAAAAAGAGCCGTCCAGACAGTGCCGGCAGACCAAGTAGGATCCGGCGTCTACTCAAGATTCTTTTTGGTCCCCAAAAGGATGGGAGAGTGGAGACCAATATTAGACCTCAGCAATCTGAACAGATTTGTCAAAAAGGCAAGATTCCGGATGGTCACGCTTCAGTCCATTCTGCCCTTTCTGGGCAAAGACAACTGGATGTGCTCTATAGACCTTCAGGATGCGTACTATCACATAAAGATTCACAGGCGCTCCAGGAGGTTTCTCCGCTTTTGGCTAGGGACCAGTCATTACCAATTCAGAGCCCTGCCCTTTGGCCTCACTTCAGCCCCCAGAGTGTTTACCAAATGCATGGCAGTGGTCACAGCTTACCTGAGATGTCGAGGATTCCAGGTGTTTCCTTATTTGGACGACTGGCTCCTCTCCGCCACCACCAAGTGTCAGCTTCTTCAGTCCAGAGACTACACCCTACAGCTTTGCAAGAATCTGGGAATTTCAGTAAATTTCGTAAAATCTTCTCTGCTGCCTTGCCAATCTATCACCTTTATAGGCGCAGAGTTAAATACCGTCAAAATGTTAGCCAGACTAACAGATCAAAGAATTCTGGACATCCAAAAATTTGTTCGGCTTCTGTTACAAAGCAAAAGGATCAAAGCCAGGTTTGTCCTGAAAGTTCTAGGTCTAATGGCTGCGGCCATTGTTCTTCTACCACTGGCTCGCTTTCACATGCGTCTCCTACAGTGGATGCTTTTCACACAGTGGTCATATCACGATCTTCCGATGAGACACGAGATCTTAGTGACACAGTCTTGCAGGGCTCATCTGGGCTGGTGGATATCCTCCCCTCTTCTTCATCAGGGCCGACCCTTTGTTCCCCCTCCTCCAGTTGCCACAGTCACCACGGATGCCTCCCTGATCGGGTGGGGGGGGCATTATCAGGGCAGGATGGTCCACGGGACGTGGCAACCCATAGAATACCATCTGCACATAAATGTCCTGGAGATGAGAGCAGTGCTTTTAACGTTGCAAGCCCTCAACGACTTTCTTCCCATGGGGACTATTGCAGTACAGACGGACAACATGTCCGTGGTCTGGTACATCAACAAACAGGGCGGAACCAGGTCCTATCCCTTATGTCGAGAAGCTCTCAGACTTTGGCAATGGGCGATCTCTTCTCAGCGGTTTCTGATAGCAACGCACATCCCCGGCAGGTCCAACCTATTGGCGGACAGGCTAAGCAGATCTATTCTGATGCCTCACGAGTGGTCTCTCAATCAATCTGTAGTGGATCAGATTTTTCTGAAGTGGGGCACTCCTTGTTGCAATCTTTTCGCTACCCCTCAAAACAACAAGTGCCCAGACTATTTCACTCTATTTCCCCTTCCAGGCCAACCCCTGAGAGACTCTCTAACCCAGGATTGGCCGCGGGGACTTCTTTATGCTTTTCCTCCTTTTCCATTGATTCCACAAGTCATTCAGAAAGCCACCGTTTTGAGAGCCAAATTGATCCTCATTGCTCCCTTTTGGCCTCGACAGATTTGGTTTCCGTCTCTGCATCGTCACCTTCTGGTGCAGCCCTGGCATCTGGATCCAGTTCCGGATCTTTTGATCCACCAGTCAGGTCAGCAGCACCGGGCCGTTCATTCTCTCAACCTCACTGCTTGGTAGCTCCACTTCCTTCCATAGCCAGGCTACCAATGATTTCTGACTCAGTCAGAGACATTTTAGTGTCTTCTTTGAAGTCGTCCACTAGGACTATATATGCTAGCAAGTGGCGACGGTTTTCGATTTGGGCAAACTCCAGAAATATTGATCCTTTTACTGCTCCCGTACATTCTGTTTTAGATTTCCTAGCGGAGGTTTTTCATTCGGGATCCTCGTCATCTACAGTCAAAGTACAACTGGCTGCCATTTCCAAGTATCATGTTGGCTTGCATGACAATAACATCATGTCTCATAGATTATGCAAGGCCTTTTTGAGAGGAGTTTTTCTCCTAAAACCACCTATAAAGCATCCTCCTCCGCAATGGGATCTAAACTTAATGTTAGCATCCTTGATACTACCTCCTTTTGAACCGTCTGCTTCATGTTCTTTGAAGTTATTGACATGGAAAACTATATTTTTACTGGCTGTCACTTCTGCTAGAAGGGTTTCCGAGATTCAAGCTCTCTGTATTCGTTCACCTTATTTGGTTTTTCATAAGGACAGGGTATCGTTAAGAACTAACCCTTCCTTTCTCCCCAAGGTTGTATCTCAAACCAATATTAACCAATCTATAGAATTACCAGTCTTTTCCCCTAACTATTCTGACAGAGCTGAACAGAAATTGCATTTTTTGGATGTCCATCGTCAGCTCAGGTACTACTTGCATAGGACTAAACAAATCAGAAAATCGGACCAATTGTTTGTTTCTTATGCAGAAAACAGGTTAGGTCTTCCAGTTTCTAAAGTGACCTTTTCCAGATGGTTGACTTCCACCATTTCCTATGTGTACTCTCTCAGAGGCAAACAACTACCTTCTAAGCCAAAAGCACACTCGACCAGGAGTCTATCCACTTCTGCAGCTTTTCAGGATAGACTTCCCATTGATACCATTTGTGCAGCAGCTACTTGGGCCACGCCTCATAGCTTTGTTTCTCATTACAAGTTGGATTTGGCCTCCAGAGATAGGGCCAGTTTTGGTTCCACAGTTCTCAAGAGTCTGTTCCATTGAGCCACCCGGGATACAGGTGCTAGGGACGCGGTCCCATCCAGCAAGAATGAAGGCGAGATTGACAACTTAACATTTAGAAGTTATGTACCTACCATAACGTTCCATGTTAGTTGTCTTCTCTCGCCTTCTTTCTTGCGTCCCTCCCTCCTTCCCCCTGGCCTGGACAGATCTTGAAGAGTTCCTATTGGTTTGTTTCCTCTGGATCTTTGTTATGAGGACTTCTTTTAGGAAACTTTGTTCCTATTTTGGTTAGGATAACCTTTAGCAGGGTAAGTTAGCTGCCAAACGAGATCTGAGGTAGTTCCGCCTTGCATCATGGGATATAGGGTTGCCTCGAGCTGGTAAAAGGAGTTCTCGAGCTAAAGCAAGTGCCGAGTCGGAGCCGAGGATCGTCTCCGAACCCATCCAGCAAGAAAGAAGGCGAGAGAAGACAACTAACATGGAACGTTATGGTAGGTACATAACTTCTAATTTTTGTTGCTCATCAACTAAATGTATAGTCACATCTAAACATTTTTAACCTTTGACCTATCGATGTTATAAGTAAACCTGAGAAAGTCTGTCGTGTTGTATGTAATCTAAACATTCCATAAGCTTTTCTTCACTGCCATTCCAAAAAATACAAATATCATCTAAATATCGCTTATATAAACTCCAATGTTGTGCATAGGGAGAATTAAAAATATATTTATATTCCCATACTTGTAATATAAGATTGATGTAGCCAGGAGCATACCTAGCTCCCATTGCTACCCTACTTATCTGCTTATAGAATTCCCTTTCAAATAAAATAATATTATTGTGAAGAATTATTCCATAAGTTCTAAAAGTACCCTAAACTCTGTAAAATCAAAATTACCCCACTCAACCAGGCCTTCTTCAAACCATTTTAAACCATGGCTGTGGGGTATACCTGAAAAATGGTCCATAATGTCTATAGTGACAAAAATAATATTTTAATTATATTATCAACCATCCTTAAAAAAATCCATGAGTCTTTAATAATATCATAATACCCAGTCCATAGTTTCTTTAACTTTGTGTCTATATAAATTCCAATAGACTGCATTTTAGACCCATTGCCAGCCACTATGGGTCTTAAAGGTGGATCATCTATAGATTTATGTTCTTTTGGAATACCAAATATAATTAGGATGATGGGTTTATCAGTTTTCAAATAATTATAAGTTCCTATATCTATCAAATCATCCATTAACATATCACATAAAACACAATCTAATTTGCTACATGCAGTATTAATTTCATTTTAGACACCCTTTCATATTTACTACTGTTGCCCAATAAGACCATCATTTTCCCAACATATATAATATGATCCATGATCACTGTGCCTTCCCTCTTATCTGCTTTCATAACCCTTATATTATCATTCCTTAGCTCACATAACAATTTCCTTTCAATATTAGAAAGGTTGGATCCCATCTTTCTCTTACATACAACATTCCTTATTTCTTTTTCCAGAATTAATTCAAAGTTTTTTAATTGCGAGTGTAGAGGGGGGTTGAAAGTACTTTTTCTCTTATGGCCTTCTTTCATTGTGTTGTTGTCTTTTTCTATCTTAGAAAACATGTATTCTAAATTTTTCTTTATAGTAAACATATTAAGGTTTATAATTAATTTATTTACATCATATATCTTATTTGGTACAAATTCAACCCCCTTTTTAAATAGGTTAAATATGTTTTATCTAAAATAATATTACTGTAATTAAAAATCTTATAATTTTGTAGACAAACATATGATTATCCAATTTTTTAATTTCCGTACACTTTCATTCCTTGCGTCTTCCTCTACTTCAGTCTTTTGTTCTAATATATTCCCTGCCTGTGGGAGTTGTATTGAAAAAAGGTATTTTTCTTCTAAGAAACTTCTATAAAGGATCCCTCACCACCTTATTATCTAAATAATTATGCTACAAGGTCTAACTCAGAAGCCTTTTCAACCTTCAGCTAAAACCAATTTAAAAATCATTTCATGAAAAGCAGTCTTTTTAGTAGCCATTAATACTGCAAAGAAAACATCTAAACTCCAGGCTCTTTCTTCGGAATCACCCTGCATCATTTTTCATAAATATAGGGTTACCTCACAGACTAACCCCTCTTTTTTACCTAAAGTGGCTTCTGAAAATAACATTAATCAATCCATTCACTTACCATTCTTCTTTTCAAAATGTTTGAATAAATGAGAGTACATGCTGCATCTCGATGTACACAGACAGTCACATTTTTATCTGCACAGAACAAAAACAAATTAGAAAATCAGATCAACTCTGTCTCTTTTTCACCAAAAAATGGATTGTCCAGTCTCTAAAGTCACTCTAGCCAAATGGATTACAGACTGTAGTTCTTGGATTTGTTCTCAACAAGGAGTGACCCTACCTAAACCTCCCAAGGCTCATTCAATCAGATCCATGGCTGCTTCATCTGCTTTTGGTAAAGAACATCTATTGCTGATATTTGTGCTGCAGCTACATGTTCCAATGCTCATACCTCTGTTACTCATTACAAATTGGATATTTCTAGAAACAGAGCCGCCTTTGGTTTGGTGGTACTCCAGAATATCCTTCCATGAGGGCCACCCAAGGTCAACGTAGGTGGGGACTCTGTCCCATACATTGAGGAAGAATGACAAGAACAGTATCAGGTTTAAAAGTTATGTACTCATCATAACTAGGCATCTTTGCTGTCCATTTTCATTCTTCTTCAACTTCTCTCCACCCATCGCCCATGCATTTTTTTTTCTGGAGAGCTATTGGACTGTATTTGGAACCTACAGGTCCAAGTTTGAGCCCTTCCTTTCTCTGTCAGCTATACCTGTCTCTGTTTAACTATAGGGTTATATGGCAACAAACTCTGTCTGAGGTAATGAGGATGGAATAGTGCATTATGAGTAAGGGAGGCGCTCAACAACTGGATTCAAAGTCTGGTATATGCAGCTGAGTCAGATCCGAGGATTGGATCCAAACCCAAACTTTGAGGAAGAATGAAAATGGACTACACAGATGCTTACACATAACTTTTAATTTTACCTCCTTCTCTGGTACTATGTTACTTCAGATTCCTGAATTCTAGAAATAATAAAGAAAGAATACAGCTGGCAGTGAGTCTTTCTTCCTCCATTTTAAGACACTCCTTCCCATCCCATCAATCAAGCCTTCCTGATGTTCTTCATATTGATTACTGCTGCAGTAGTCTAAGCTATAGGATATAACAGCCAGCCAGCTTCCAAAGCCTCAGGGCACCTTCCAAGCATCCAAACCACTTGACAACTCAAACTGAGCTGGCTAAGAGATGGGTGTGGACACCAAGCCTTTCAGAGCTTTCCTGCCACAAAACAGAGCACTCCTGGGCTTTTGAGGATCAATTGTTTTTTTACTTTTTGAAAAGAAAGTTGTTAGAAGTAGTTAAACTATTTTTTTCTTTGGAGAAACTGTGTTTATGCTACTTTTGGGGGCTGGGGATAGTGTTTAAACTGCTTTTTACTGTGCTTTTTTGGAAAAAAAGTTAAATTTTTACAGGTTTCCTGTTTTACAGATTATTGCAGCTAAGCTTCCAGGGAAATGAGCATAATTTTCGGCTTGACCAAGGAACAAAGTATCATTCACTCAGTCAGATTCAGATCTTTCAGTCAGAAAAACAAAAATAAAGATTATTTAGCAGACTATGCCTCTACAGCAGGCTGGCAATTTGCCCAAACCACAGGTGGGTGACTCTGCTAAGGCCAAAGTTGGTTCCTCAGACCACTCATCTTTTTCTTTGGATCTCTCTGGTGTCCATACAACCACCATGGGCTAGGAGTTAGCCATGTCCTTTGCAGCTGTTGGGGTCTCCCTCAGTGGGTAAGAGAGAAAGAGAGAGACACACACATTCTTTTTGGTCATGCTAGAAGGGGCTGGACAGGGACAGGGGATGTGCCTCTTCTAAGCCAGAATGATCCCATTCCTGGGGAAGATGTTGCTGACAATACTGGATTTGTTTTTACAAAAACTCCTGTCAGAAAGAGACAGAAAATTAAACATTTATCTTCTGCATCAGTTACTCTGAACAAAAATAATTTATTAGGCTTGGCTCAGGGTCTTGTGTAGGCTGTTGACCCTTCTAGTAAAACAGTTTCTGGAAAAAGAAAAAGGGATTCCTCTTTCCATGAAGTGTTTTCAGAAGTAGAATCTGCAGAGGATTGTGGAGTGGCAGTTGCATTTTTTTCCTCCTCTGACTTGTGTTTATGATTCTCCATTATGAGGGATTCTTTTTTTTTTTTTGTAAGACTTTTTCCAAGATGACCCAATGTTTTAATTCGGATAACACTGAGGTTTCTTAGTCTCTTATAACATATTATGGCTTGTTACAACTGGAATTTCCAGAACATTCTCTTATTCCCCCAGTACTGTCAGGCCTGGAGGATGTTTCTGTCACAGCCTCCTATGTCCCTGATGGCCAGCCTGCTGCCCCGAAAAAAGCAGATAGATTGTTTAAAGTTCCTCAGTCTTTCAACTTTTTATACATCAATACCAGACCCGACCCAATGGCTATATCTTTAGTACATCCAGCTGCTGCTAAACATTGTGTTGAGGATGGGAAATCTTATAATAAATTTGTGAAAAGTGTATGCTTCTGTAACTTTGAATTTAAGAATTCTAAACTATTAGGCTCATGTTAAAGTTTATACTGAATAACTGGTGAATGTTTTGGCATCAATTTCTTCTTGTGAGGAAACATCTGCACTGCATACTTTAATTTATTTTCTTTCTGAAGTCACTACCCATTGTTTAAAATGTGTTTATGACTCTGTAGATACTACTTCTAGGGCTGCTGACACTGGGACGGTTTTAAGTAGGTTTGCCTGGCTGCATTCTCAGTACCTCCCGGAAGATTTCAAAAATGAAATCTTGGGTTCCCCCTGGCATAGAGATTTAGTTTTTGAACCTTTCACTGCAGAACTTATTAAAAAGTGTGATGAAAGGAGAAAATTGATTTAGGGAATCTCAACATTTTCAGCCCTCCTTCTCTAAGTTTGTCAAGAGATTCCCTGCTCCCTCTTCTAACTTTGGTAAAAAAAAAAAAAAAAGAAAATACACATTCTCAGCAGAATGCTGGTAAGCAGTCCTTTACAAATCAGTGGCGGACTGTTTCCAAAAAGAAAGCAGGGCTACCCCCCAGAGTAAAGATAAGTCAGAATGACTATATGAGGGACCTTGCCCCACCCTTCCACCACCATGGCAGTAGTTTGATCCTTCTAGACAGTTTGTGTTTCCATTTCTCTTTCTGGCAACTGACTGTTTCAGACAAATGGGTCTTGAATGTGATCTGTCTACGGCAGTAGGAAGAAATCACTTCTTTTCAGAGGATTCCTCCGCCAGATCAGTCTCTTCTCTTTTCTCTTGTTTTACATAATTTGCTGTCACAGTACTCTAAGATTTCAAAGATGCAAATCATCACATTCGTAGCCATCCAGATATTAGGTGTTTCCTAAAAAAATTTTTGTGCCTGGATCATATTAGCAGTTCTGTGTCTTACCTTTTGGACTCTTCATTGCTCCAACAGTATTCACAAAGTGTCTAGCTCCTGTGGTAGCTTACTGCAGGCTGCAGTATATCCAGATTTTCAATACATATATATATATATATATATATATATATATATATATATATATATATAGATCTATTATGCTTATCTTTGCAGAGTCTTTTGTAATGTGCCAGGCATCTCTCTCTCTTTTGGGTGAAGGATCTCACGTTCATAAGTCTCTTCTGACACCCTGTCATAGGATTGTGTTTCTGGGATGTCTGCAGGACACCACAGTACAAAGAATGATTCTTCCACAAGAAAAAATATATCTATATTTAGATCTTATTCAGGGTTTTTTCCACTCAGACTTCAGTATCAGTGAAAGAATACCTCACATACCTCTCAACTTTACCATATTCCTTGGTATTGACCGGTTTTTAAGTCAAATAATGGAGTGCCATGAATTCCCGAGTGGCTCCCTTCAATTCCGATTTTTTTCCTTTTTTTTTTTTTTTAATTTTTATTTACCAGTTTAAATAATGGCTGATGTCACCACGCATCACAGCAACATCATCAACATGCAGGGGCGTGGGTGGTGACATCAGCTTCCTGAAGCAGAGGACTGCCTGTTGTCAGACTCGTTCAGAGACTCTCAGAATGTCTCTGTAATTTGGCTTGTATTAGCACAGCAGCAGTGAGTGAGCAGACTCAGCGGACCAGACTCTGGACTGGAGCTGTACTGTGTGTGTACTGTGCACAATTTTATTTAAGTTAAGTTAGTTAACTTCTGCAGAAGGAAGAGTCAGTCCACTCATGCCCAGCGCCCACCCACCCATGTCCTCATTACACGATAGAATCCAAATCCAATCCTTTCCATTCCTAGGTCAGGATGAGAAGAGTTACTTTCTTCTCCTCCTCCAGGTAAGTAAAAAGGGAAAAAAAAACACTTATTATGCGTATCGTTGTCCTCATTACAATTAATGATCAATATATATTTTTTTTCTTTTAATTGGATCTGTCTTACAGTTTTGTCTGAGATGGAAAACTAAAAGCTATTTGCAAATAATGTGGCTATGCTGCAGAATGTATGGAAAGCTCAGTATCTGGAAGCAATGGTGCTGGTTTGGGGTACCAGTGGTAAATCTAAATACTTTATTTAGAGCTGTTTTAAGACTGCTTAGTAGCTACTGAGCAGATATTGCTGATATGGCAACTGTGGAAAAAGTATCTACTATTTCTATTCTTTGATGTATAGAAAAAAAATTCTAGTTTTATTTACTGATTTTTGAATTTGTTGGGACAAAATGTACTTAAAGTTTGTACAGCTGCTAAGCCCCCCTCCCTTGCACACACACACCCATGCACACACAGTGAACTGTTGATTTTTAAATTGTCCATTCTTACCCTTTCATAAACAGTGTGACTTTACCTTTTTCAAGATCGTTACAGCGTAAACCTATTGAAGGGCAAAAGCTTTATTGTGTACTCATTGGCCTAAAAGAGTATAGGAAATGCATGTCACAAATTGCAGTTTGGAAAACTGTTCATGCTTAACATAATTCTGAAGACCAAGATGTAGCACAGTGAATACGGAAAGTGATAAATTACAAAATCAGGGAGAAAATTATTCATAAAAGGAGTCTGTTCCCACTTAATGGCTTAGCACAAGCCCAAGGACAGACCGCCTTGGGTTCTAGAATAAATAAGATGAAGAGAGGCCCACTGCTGAAAAAGTGTGGAAAAATGTGGGACACCAGAGAAGAATTAGGCAGATTATACAGTAGTATTAAATAACTGCAAAACGGCCAGATACATGTGACTGTCTCCAGTCAGACTGCCTACATTTGCTGGAACATACACCGCAATTGTTCGAGAAGACACATTGACAGGGCAGTAGTAATTGGTGGTCACTCTAGCATTTCTGTTATTGTTTGATTCCCTTAGTAGGGCATATGTGGTTCCCAGAAAAATATTTGTTTCTGAAACCAGTCATCTTGCAGCACAACTCTGTTAAGACGGACTCTGTTATTCATTTACAAGAATACTCTGATAGATTTTCAAACAGCTATTATAAACTTAAGTATATTGAGCATTTATAAACATCTGTCATAAAGCAGAGGAAACAAAAGCTTTTCATTCTAATGCTGTTACTATTGTGTGAACTGTATACTTTTAATTTATATGGTATCTACCCCATAGAATACTGCATTAAAGCAAATAGTACAAATTCACATGCCTACTATTTTTCTCTAGTATAACTCAAATTATTTGACCTGACTTTTTTTTTTTAGTTATCATGACTTATCATGTCCAATGTATCCAATATTATGGCAAATGAAGATGAACAAAGATTTTAAAATGCACTTTGCATCTGTCTGTTTCACCTGTATTGCTAGACTGAGCCTTCTCTAGCCCTGTGTTTTGTGTCTTCTGCAACGTTTCACAAGCAATATCCTTGAAAACATTCACAGAAATCTGAAAGGCCTTCCCTTGCCTATGTCAGCTGTTTGGAGCCGAGGTTGTTGGCGGTGTTGAATTAAATCAAAAGCAGGATACCCGGAAATGTACAAAAACAAGCTGGTTCTTGTGTTGAATTAAATAAAAAAAAGGTCTAGGAGAGGCATTCTGACTCCAGTGTATCTGCAAGGCTGAGTATAGCCAAACTCCCATGGCATCCCTGTCTTGTTTCTCATTCGCATGCCAAAGAGAGCCGTGTGCCATCAGGCACTCTGCTTTGCCTCTGCTGCCCATCAGGCACTGAGCACAGGTCCTATTAATCAGCCTCATTTGCCTTAGTTCCTGGTGTACCACAAAGTAAAGTCAAGGAGCAAAACAACATTTTCTTCTTTGCTGTGTGTTAACAAGCAGTTCATTTTATTTTTATAAAAGAAAATTGTATTTTAGTTTGGCACAATTTCAAAGTCTGATACAAGTTCAAATATTAATATAAATAAAATAAAATACTAATAAGTCCAAAAAACTCCAGTTGTTGTCCAAGGTCAATGAAGGCCACCTCTGATATATATCTTATACTTTTATTGTACAAAAACGCACACTAACACCATAAAATACACTTCTCCAACAGACTTAGCGCTTTCGTTTCCTAACCCGGAAACATCATCAGAGTCAACTTTCTCAAATAGACCCAACACCTTTCCCATTGGTCATAAATTAATTGAGACTCATTTTTTAAAATAACATCACCCTGCTTAAAAACAATTGTGCTTATTTAATTTTATATAACTTTTTATAAAAAACTTTTTATAAAATACTTGCATAAACACACCATGTTAAATAAATAATGCACAAACCATATATATAAAAATACAAAAATACATTCCACATATTTAATCACTTTTTACATAGTATAAAATAGCTAATACACCAGTATCTATGTATTACTGAATAAAAAATATTTATTGTTTAATGTTTTATATCTGTTTGCTCTAATTCTAAGTGCTGGCACAAGTGAAATATGTTCATTAAAGCCTGGTGGGTTACAAGCATCCAAATGTAATTGCCATATTAACGCCCTTAATTCCAGTTGGGTTTCCCAATCCCCACCCCTTTCATTTCTTTTGATCTGTTCAATGACCCAAAACTTAAAATCAGCTTGAGGACGTGTTACTGTATGTCTGAAAAGGGCATTAGTTTCTCTCTTTCTATTAATGTCATACATGTGCTCATATACCCTATGTTTCAGACTCCGCTCAGTCTTCCCTATATAGTATGAATATATAAAACACTACTGGTTTGTTTATATTTTGTGTTTTATATTTTGTCTGTTCGGTTTGCATTTAAAAGTTTATATCCCATAATTCATTTGGAGTGGGTGTGGCTACATAATTATGCATTAAAATTTTATTTTAATCAGCATACATGTTTTTGGTCAATTGTGCCTATGTTTCTTGGATCTCTGTCCAGATTTTTGACAATTCCAGGACGAGAGATGTGATACCTCATGCTTGTAGGTCTCATGGCATTCACTATTCTCATGGTACCTCTTGCAAGACTTCACATGAGAAAGCTACAGTAGTATCTGAAATCTCTTTGTTCCCAGCATCAACACCTATTGTCTTTTCATATTGCAGTTCATGTTCCACAGAGGTTCCTCACCAAACAATTACAGGAAGTAAGCAATATGGGGACCTATCCCTGTATTTTGTCTCCTACATGCTGTTGAGGGGAGATCTATAACTGTCATTCAAGGCATTGTCAGACCCCGCCCTGATGAACCTCCTGCATATCCACAAAACAAACAATATTAGAATTATCCATTCTAAAGACTTATACCTTGCCTGTGATATAAATAGGACTTGCTGGAGAGACAGGTATGTATCGTAGAGGCTACCCATTCTCTGAAACAGGCCCCCACCCATGTGAAGCAGAATCCCTCCCTAGCCCAGTTCAAGTGTAACTTGGAGATCTGGATGGGGAACAGGAAATTCTTCCCTGGTTTGACACCTATGTCCTATCAGTCTCACTGTACAGACATTCTACATTCCACAAGAGCAAAACTGTATGGCAGACAAGCTGAGCAAGACCAGGATGTACCCTCATGAATAGAAACTGAATTGGATGATCTTCCAAGGTTTGATCTATTTGTGGGGAATTTCTCAGGTAGACCTTTTTGCTTCCTGTCTAAACAATCCACTGGCAAAATTCTGTTCCAGTATTCCATGCAATAAGGCCAAGAAGACAAATGCCTTTCATTTTCATCTGGTAGAAATGTTTCCATATGCTTTTCCATTGATATCTATGGTACTTCTGAAGATTCAGAAAGACTCCCCAAAGATCATTGTGGTGATTCCCTTTTAGCCCAGGTAACAGTGGTTGCCCTTTCTTTTGGAAATGGCCATGACAATTTCCACAAGCTTCCTCACAGACTAGATTTACTCACACATGATCAGGGGTGTTTGATACATTCTGACCCCAGTGAACTGCAACTGACTGCCTGGATGATAGGGTCTTAATATCTTTTAGGCACCTGTTTTCTGAGGATGTGCAGCAGGTACTAATGGAGGCAAAAATGCCTGCTACTTATAAATTGTATATTAGCAAATTTATTTATTTATTTATTTTACATTTGTTAACCGGGAAAGTCCAACTGGATACAGGTCCATTTTCAGTGGAGGCCCGGGGAGAAAAGCTCCAAATGTACAAAAACAAGTGTAAATACAGTGAAATTATTACAGTGAGTTATCACAAAAACTGAGATTTGTTTAACGATATGTACACAGGTACATGTTTTTCTCACATACACACAGCAAAGGTTGGAAGCAAGTAGCTGAAAAAGAAATAGTTAAAGATTTCATCTGAAAAAGGAAAATACATATATTAAAGGTGGTTATCATACATGGTGTAGTGTTAACTTTAAATCTTTCTAGTAGGTGGGTGATACACAGAATTTTAAACAGTTAGAAAGTCAGAGTTTTATTCCTGTAATGAGGTTCTCATTTATGAATTATGTTTGAGTGGGGGTTAGTCAGGGTTTGTACAGGGACAAAGCCACTGCATTTTTATGTATTTCCTAAGGGATTTTTTGAATTGGGATAAGGAGGGGTCAGTGGTGAGTTCAGCAGGAAGTAGGTTCCAGTTTTTACCAACAGAATTGGAGAATAGTGATTCACCAGCTGAATTGTTGGTTTTAACAGTTGCACTAGCAATTTTTTGGAAGAGCGAAGGGATTTTAGGTTACTGTAGGGGGTAATACTATTTTTCAGTCTGGGTGTACTGTCTGGTTGGTAGAGGATTTTGTGAACAACTATTAGTTGGTTATATTGCAGTTGATAGGGTAGTTCAAGCCAGTCTAACAATTGAAGGTTAAAGCGATGATGGGTTCTATAAGATGATCCTGTGGCAAATCTGGCATTGTTATTGTAGCACCTAGTTAATTTATTGAGGTTTGATTTGCTTAGGTTTACGAAGATGGGTGAGGCATAAAGAAGGGTCGATAGCAGATGTGTAAGGACAATGACAGTTCTAGCAGATGGGGTTAGGAATGGTTTAATCCTGTATAAAGAGCCTAATTTTTTTATTAATTGTTTTAATAGTTTTGTCTATGTGAGCATCAGAAACTGATCACTCCCAGTAGTTTATTACTAGGTTCTGGTGAAATTATGATACCATTGTTAGATATTATGGTGAGAGGTGATGAGGGGACCTTGCAAGTGGGGGAGAAGAGTAATAGTTTGGTTTTATTTGGGTTTAATAGTAGCTGGCGACCAGTGAGCCAGTTCTGTACTTTGGTGAAAGTGATTTGGGACAAGGATTGTAAATCTGTGAGGGAGGTGGCAGAGCAGATTAGGGTTGAGTCATCTACATACTGAATACAAGTTGCATCAGGGATGACTTTGTACAGGTCATTAATGAATATGGAGAATAGGAGGAGACCTAATATAGATCCCTGTGGGACTCCAAGGGTGACTGGTAAAAGGGACGATAGGTTATTCTTCCATAGTACAGCTTGTTGTCTGTCACTTAGGTAAGAATGAAACCAGGTAATTGCTAGGTTATCTATGGAGAGTGATTTTAATGTGTTTAAGAGTAGTGGGTGATTTACCATATCAAATGCCTTGGATAGGTCAAGGAAGAGGGCTGAGCAGAGCTTGTTGTCATTACGGTTTTGATTTATTGTATGGGAGAAGGAAAGAAGGGTTGAGGTTGTACTATGACAAGGTCTAAATCCATGCTGGGAGGGGGCTAGGAGAGTGTTTTGATTCCGATAGGCAAGAAATTGCTTGTGGATACATTTTTCCATTATTTTAGCCAAGGGACACAGAATGGCTATAGGCCTATAATTTGAAAGTTCAGTGGAATCTCCCCCTTTATGAAGAGGAACAATGTGGGAGATTTTCCAGATATGGGGGATATAAGCTTCGTGGATAGTTCTATTGATTAAAACTGATATGGGGTATGCTATTTCATTAGCACATTTTTTGGAGCTATTCTGCAGGTAGTAAGTCTGCTGATAGGGTGGTGGGTTTCAGTTTTTTAAGTTAATAAAAGATGTTAGTACTGGATCAAGCTTAAAGGGGATCTTATTATCAGGTGTGGGGTTGGTGGTACTTGGGGTTTAGGGAGATAGCTTACTGGCTAGGGATTGCACAGTTTCTGTAAAGAAAGTGTTAAAGGTGTTAGCAACAATTTTAAGAGGCTGTTGGACGGTAGTTAAGGGGTAGGGGTAGTTGATTGGCCTGGGTGGAGAAGTTTGTTTATGCCTGACCAGAATTTTTGTGGTTGATTTTGGTGCTTTTGTTGCAGATTACAGTAGTAATTCTTTTTGTCTAGCATAATATACTTATTTGCATTATTTTTCAGCTGTTTATATATATAAGGTGGTCTTTTGGGGACTTAGTGGTTCTCTAGGAAGTACGCACTTTGTTTCTGGTAATATTTTTTTGTCTTGTATCATTGGGCAGCCATGGTGCTACTTTGTTATTGGTTCTGATAGTGCATGGAGGAGCATGGTTATCCAGGATAGCAAGAAATGTAGAGTTAAAGTATGAGACCGCTTCTTCTAGTGGAAGTAGCCATAGGTTGGACCAGTCACATGTGTTAAGTTCATTCTGAAATTTAGTTTGAATAAAGTTCTTACAACTTCTAATGGTTTTAAAGGAAGATTGTTGAGTGATGTCATTTCTTTTCCTGATTATATAGGTCTGGAAGTGATCACTAAATTCCTCAGATAGGGTGCCTGTTTTATATATCTGGGGTAGGTTGTTTATTAATATACAGTCTAGGATAATTTATTTTTTGTTAGGCGTATTGATTCTGGTTGGGGAAGATATCATCTGGGAGAAGCCATGCAAATTTATATGGGTGGAGGGGAAGTCTGAAGAGCAAGTATTCCAGTCAATATTAAAATCCCCAAGAATAACAGTTAGTGGAGAGCCATTAGAGGATACCCTCCAAGGTATTTGTGTTGTCACATGGGGGAATATAGATACATGCGTTTGTTGAGTTGGACCTTTGTGATGAGTATTTCTGCTTTGTAAACAAGGCATTTGGGGTACTAGTTTTGGATACTTCCAGAATGGATTTATACAAGATGGCTACCCCCTCCTTTCTTAGAGATGCGATCAAGTCTTAATATATTGTACCCTGGGGATATAATCTCATTATCAATGGCAGTAGGCTTCAGCCAGGTCTTGGTACGGCATAGTATATCAGGGGAGTGGACATCTAGGAGGGCATGTAAGTAGTGAATTTTCTTGTTTATACTTCTAATGTTTAGGTGACACACTAGGAGCAAGTTGGGGGCATTATTTGAGTTTTGTAGGCTAGTATGGTTGTTATTTGTGGGGCTGATAGTAACAGGTGGGGTTAGACCTGGGTTAGGGTGGATGTCACCATCCACTATGAGGTTAGGTAGTAATCTAATAGCAAGTTTCTGGAGTTTTAATAAGAGTTTGTGTAGCATTTAGTTCTAGGATTAATATATGAAGCAAGAATGGGATGTTGAGTTTTTGCATTAGAAGAGTTTGATGAGAGGTGGGGTAGTGGTTGGTTAGAATTATGTGGCTGTTTAGTAGAACTTGTTTGGGTTCTAGGGTAGTGGGTGCCAGGGAGGGGTTGGTATTCATAGGCTGTGAAAAGATAGAGAATTATAAGTGGGGGTATTAGGCAGTAAATTGGCTTTGAATTTGAAGATTTATTAAAAGTATATGGAGGCATTGTAGGGGTATTTGAGTAATTCTTGTTTAAAATAGAGGTGGGGTGTTTATAATTAGCATATAGTGAGAGACTGGAGAGAGTTGGAGTAATAGGGCTGGGTCCTGTGAGTGATTGGTTAATGCTGATTGATTCTGATGAGTGGGAGTGGTGTCAGATAAGGGGGAGTGGCAAGGTGATAAGTGAAGGACACCTGGGGTGGGTGGGAACTGGGGGTAGGGTAGGGGAGCGGAGTGAGCCCGCAGGGCAAACGGAGTGGGTAGAGCCAAAAGAAGAAGAAGATCAAAGAGAACAATCAGTGGAGTGCTGAATTCTGAAAGTGTGTTGAGATATATAAGAAGGTAAGAGGCTTAAAAAATAAGTGGGATTATAGCAGAGTGATATAAGGAAATATTTCTCTGGTTATACTGGGACCATAGTGTGAGAGAGAACAATAACAAAGAGATGAATAAGAACTGTGTTAGGGGGATTTGATGAAGAAGAGGTAAAGGGATTTAGAGACCCTAAAGCTAATAGTATAGAGCCACCTAATGGGCAGGGGGGCACTTGGATGCACTAATAGCATGGAGCCACTTAGAGGGCAGTGGGCAACTTGCATGCAAGCACACTACTGGGGATTCCTATGAAGCAAGGCAGAAAAGCTAAGTCAAAAGATGGTGCCTTTCTACATCAGGCTTTTTGATACCTCTGTAATTAAGGAGGAGTGGGTGGGGAGGTGTGCAGGTTCAAGGTGGGGGAAGGGATAGACACAAAGTAATGCAAGGTTGAGAGTCAGTAAAACTGGACTAGGCCAGCGGCTAAAAAGAAAACAGGAAAATCAAGCTAAGTTAATTGCAGGTCAGTGTGGTACAGTATTTACCTAATAACTACAAATGTTATACTACTAATCTAGTACAGAGTGGTGAAAAGGACCACCACTTCTGCAGGGAAAAACAAAAGAAGTATGGGCATGCAGGTACATAGGTAAACTTTTTCAAAGAGAAAGTAGTTTTAAGTAATTGACCTAGGAGTACTATAGGAACAGAGAAATGGGGGGGGGGGACCAGTAGTGTGCATGCGTACAGTGAAAGGGGAAACGGTCTTCAGTTTGGAGGACAGATTAAATACAACTCTAACATACACTATTGTAGCTGAAAGCACTTTAGTGTTCCACCGACGCAGGGTCTCACAGTGCAGGACAACGAGACAGCCTTGGGTTGATTGGAGGTTGGCCAAGGCACAAGATGTAACTTTTGCTGTGGGGACAGGAAGTAAAAAGGAAAAGGATGTAAATATTAGGTCTGAAGTTTTAAAACACTCTGATTACCAGGTAACTGAGATAGAGAATGCAGGGGTGGAGCAGCATACCTTGTAAGAAACAGCACAATTCTATGAACAACACAAAATGCAAGGATAGCAGAGAAAAAACAAAACAAAAAGGTAACTGCAGTTGATACCAAGCTATTATAACATACACTACACTATTATGTATTGTTATAAAGGTTATGAAGACAAAAATAGTAACTACTAAGCTGCTACACACTATTTAGCATTCTCCACTAAAAGTCAGGAACAACAGTGGTATGCTACAGAAACACAAGTAACTTCTAAGATGCTACACACAGTTTAACATTCTGCATTAGAAGTCAGTAATCAGTGGTGTGCTACAGAAACAAGTAACTACTAAGATGCTACATTCTCCAGCTAACAGTCGGAAATAACAGTGATGTTATGCAGATACACAGAGTCAGTTGTATCCCTCGGAGGTTACAATAACTTCTACTCTAATTGCCAAACAGGTTACTCAAAAATACACATATCAGGTGACAGTATTCACATTATTGAATAAAGCAGCTTTTTACCTGTTATTTAAAGTCACAATATGTTATAAATACAATTCTGTACTGGCACAACAAAAACACTCATATGCAGGGCAAATAGAGTAAATGAAAAAAAATAACAAAAACGCTCTTGAAATGCAACTTCAGAAAACAAGTGTCCAGATGGAGCTGTTATCAACCAGAAATATGCATGACAAAATATACATACCATGTGGGAAACTTCTCAAAAATAGCAGTAAGAGTCACAAAGAAAAACAATACCAGGTAGTACTTACATGCGAGCACACTACCGGGGATTCCTATGAAGCAAGGCAGAAAACCTAAGTCAAAAGATGGTGCCTTTCTACATCAGGCTTTTTGATACCTCTGTAATTAAGCAGGATTGGGAGGGGAGGTGTGCAGGTTCAAGGTGGGGGAAGGGATAGACACAAAGTAATGCAAGGTTGAGAGTCAGAAAAACTGGATTAAGCCAGCTGCTAAAAAGAAAACTAAGCTAAGTTAATTCCAGATCAGTGTGGTGCAGTATTTACCTAAGAACTACAAATTTTATACTACTAATCTAGTACAGATTGGTGAAAAGGACCACCAGTTCTGCAGGGAAAAACAAAAGAAGTATGGGCTGCAGGTACATAAGTAAACTTTTTCAAACAGAAAGTTTTAAGTAATTGACCTAGGAGTACTATAGGAAGAGAGAAATGGGGGAGGGGGACCAGTAGTGTGCATGTTTACAGTGAAAGGGGAAACAGTCTTCAGTTTGGAGGACAGATTAAATACAATTCTGACATACACTAGTGTAGCTGAAAGCACTTTAGTGTTCCACCGATGCAGGGTCTCACACTGCAGGGCAACAAGACAGCCTTGGGTTGATTGGAGGTTGGCCAAGACACAGGATGCAACTTTTGCTGAGGGGAACTAGTGTAGCTGAAAGCACTTTAGTGTTCTACCAATGCAGGGTCTCACAGTGCAGGGTAACGAGACAGCCACGGGTTGATTGGAGGTTGGCCAAGACACAGGATGTAACTTTTGCTGAGGGGAACTAGTGTAGCTGAAAGCACTTTAGTGTTCTACCAACGCAGGGTCTCACAGTGCAGGGCAACAAGACAGCCTTAGGTTGATTGGAGGTTGGCCAAGACACAGGATGTAACTTTTGCTGAGGGGAACTAGTGTAGCTGAAAGCACTTTAGTGTTCCACCGACGCAGGGTCTCACAGTGCAGGGCAATGAGACAGCCTTGGGTTGATTAGAGGCTGGCCAAGACACAGGATGTAACTTTTGCTGAGGGGAATGCAAGCACACTACTGGGGATTCCTATGAAGCAAGGCAGAAAAGCTAAGTCAAAACATTGTGGTTTTGTAGTTTGTGCCAACAAAAGATTTAACACCCATTAAGGCTAGTGTTTCTCCAGTTTAACAGTATTTGTGTGAGTTACTCCTATATCAAGGTACATTTGTAAGCCATTTCAACGTGTCTGCTATGGATCCCCTTTTCATTGCAGTCTAATGTGAAAATGTTTTTGAAAGGGGTGCTACATAAGAAGGCTCAGAAAAACAGTGGCTGTGCCTTGAGATCTTAATTTTATGGTTGACAAACTAGTACTTGCTCCATTTGAAGTGGCTCATCTGACAAACCTGAGGTTCTTAACATGGAAAATATTTTAATTGCTCTGACCTCTGCAAGAAAAGTATCCAAGTTGCAAGCTCTTATGGTGAGCCAACCCTATCTCATTTTCCACAGAGAAAGTGTTTTGTGGAGTACTTATTCTTCTTTTATGCCTAAAGTGGTATCTATGTGTACTTTAAACCCATATATTCATCTCTCTGTGTTCTTCCCTCAATCCCAAAATGGGGAAAGAAAGGATACTTCATACCCTGGAACTCCACAGACAGCTCATACAGTGTCTTGACAGAACAAAATCTTTTAGCACTTCTGATCAGTTGTTCATGTCTTGTGAAGGTAAGAAGGGACAACCTATATCAAAACAGACTATTTCCAAATGGTTGTCTATTACCTTGTGTTCCCTCCACAATAAAACTATTCCAGACAGTGTCAAGACCCACTCAACCAGGGCCTTGGCTTCCTCTATGGCTTTTTGTAATGGGCTGAACTCTAGAAAAATTGTAGAAGAGTAACTTGGTCATCTATGCATACTTTTACAAAGCACTATAAATGAGATTCATTCCTAAGGTCTTGGACTGGCTTTGCTAAGACAGTTCTCCAGGGGCTCCTTCTCCCTTCCCCTTCCATCTCCCAGTTGATCTAAGTGATAGTAATCCACCCATATAGCTTAGGCTACTGCAGCAGTGATCAATATGATGAACTTAGTACGGATGTGGAAGAAAACTTTCCTCAAGGCTGGTCAAACAATATGACATGCTTGAGCTACTCCATGTCCAACTAACCATGGGAAAAATCCATTACCATATTCTTGCTAGCTATAGGCCCCCCCCCACCATGAACCAGGAAACCCATACATCATACCTGAAGTTACTACAATCACTCACTGTCCAGCCCGATACCATACTCATGGGTGATATTAACTACCCCTCAATTAATTGGGAGGCCTACACAACCACTTAGGCCCAAAGATTTCTTGACTTTGTAAATTCAAATTCCCTGGAACAGCTAGTCTGCACTCTCACTAGGGGAACAAATATCCTAGCTGTGATACTCACAAATATGGTAGAGTGCAGCACTCCCCTCTAGTGCGATGTCCTCACTGGCAAGATCAGATCACAATGTGGTCTCCCTTGAAATAAAGGTAAAACTAGTCTCCCCACCTAATCCCAAAAACTAAATTACCCTCTATTGAGGGATAGCATAGATAGTTTCCAAGCTCCCCCAAATCCAGCAAACACAGAAACCTCTCTGCAGAGGTATACAAAAAAGCTCTGTGTGACCATATAAACAACTGCATAGAAACATTAGTACCAGATTGAAATAAACTCAGATCAAACCACAAAAACAAGCCACCCTGCTTGACCCCTGGTATTAATAGGGTGTAAAACAAAAGAAAGAAAATCCTGTTGAGAAGTAAGAGGAAATGTGCACAACAGAGCAGAAAGTCCCTCATTAGTCTAAACAAGTGAATCGGGGAACTAGTCAATCTCTGAAAGCAAACTTTGAGGTAAAAATAGCCTCCAAAGCTAAGGATAACCATAAGGCATTTTTCAGTTATGTTTGCATTTTTAAGGGCACCAACCAACAATGTGCAGAATTACTTGTAGATGGCATCACCTATACTCAGCTGGAAGATATAGTAAATCTGTTGGCTGACAATTTTAGCTCACATTTCACCTCCTCATCACTCCCAGTTCTCCTCCAAGAAACACCCTCCACCACTCCACCAATTATCACCAAAGAACAGGTTGCTACTGTGCTCTCTAAAACTAAAAACAAGGCTTCAGTAGGGCATGATGATATACCAGGTTGCCTGTTAAACAGCTTAAATCAGGACTAATCAGGCCCATTAGGAGTGATATTTAACCACAGCCTCCAGACTGGCTTTGCCCTGATAGAGTGGAGGGCAGCAAAAGTGATCCTTCTGCATAAAGGGGGACCATCTGTTGACCCGAGAAATTACAGACCCATAACTTTGACTAGTCTTGTATGTAAGGGCATGGAAAGGATAATTATGGACCAGATAAATAATGACATAGGAAACCTCCAAACAGTGGACCCAACTAAATTCAGCTTAGTCAAGGGCAGGTCATAAATAATGAATCTGGTTGATTTCTTTGAGAAAGTCATTAAAGCCACTGATGAAGGTAAAACAGTATGTACCGCCGGGTCTATATTAGAAGCATGAATGGTCAGAATGTCGACAACCTCTTAATCGACATGTATGGGTCGAATGACCATTTCAGCAAATTACCACATCATCAACTTCTTTCCAAGGGAAAGAAATCGATAGGCCAAATATGAAAAGCACAATATAACATACACTATAAAGTGGGGGGCTTCACCTCTCCAACACCCCTCCCCACTGTGGGAGTTGTGCCCCCAACACCCCCCTAACTAAATATACTAACTCTGAGATCGCACTACAGTGGGGAAAAGGGCAGATTTAACACAACAAACAACCGATTTCTTTCCCTTAGAAAGAAATCAATGATGTGGCTGTTCGCTATAATGGTCGTTCGACACATACATGTCGATCAAGAGGGTGTCGACATTCTGACCATTCGTGCATCTAATGTAGACCCATACCGTCTACCGTGACCTGGCCAAGGCATTTGGCACAATTCCCCACTCAGGTATTACAAACAAAATTCACACGACTGGGCATAAATCCCTGCATCACCAAATGAATAGCTAATTAGCTCACGGACAGGACAAATGTAGTTAAAGCGATGAATCCAGATCCAGCAAGAGGCCAGTTACTAGTGGTGTGCTACCAGACTCAGTGCTGGGACAACTCCTGTTCAGAATATGCTTCTCTGAAGTAAAGGCTAATGTGGAAGGCCTCTGGATGACAAAGTTTGCAATGACTGCAAGGGTCTAGATCAGACAAATTATTGGTGCCAGAACCATGGCCTAAATCTAAATGTAAAACAAATGCATTATCATACCCTTTGGGAAGTCAAATAGCCCAATAGCACACCCCAAGAGTAGACTCAGATGTGAGAGATCTAGGTACACAGATAGATAGTACAACAACTAATAGATCCAAAATTGATGACAAAATCAAGGAGGAGGGGATATGATCCTGGCATGGTGAGTGAGGCGGAACTTAGAGTATGTGATGGGATTGGGAAACATAAAGGAAATTTGATTGGAAAAAAAGGAGGTATCGTAGAATTTCAAGGTACTCTAGATGAACAGCATAAAAAAAAGAGCAAGTGTACTTTGTGTCTATGTACAATATTAGGAGTGAGGAAATTGTAAATATGGTTAAATATTATTGGAGGTTTTTATTGCAAAATAAATTCCTAGCAAATATATTACCTGAATAGCCCTCTCTGTCTTATGTAAGGGGTAAAAGTATAAAAGATATGTTAGTACATGGGGTTTTTGTTTTGCCTAGGATAGATATACAAAGATTCCCAAAGTGTTTAGGCACTTTTAAATGTGGTAAGTGCTCAGTTTGTGCATATATTATAAAGTCTTTTGGGTTTATTAAGAATGTTAAATTTATGTCTAAGGGTTCATTTACATGTGAGACTAAAGGAGTTGTATATGCTTTAAGTTGCCCCTGTAATTTGTTTTATATCGGGGAAATGAAAAGAATGTTCCGAATTAGATTTATGGAACATTTAAGGGACATAAAACTTCAAAGGGAGGATAAAGTGATTTCTGCACATTTTAGAACAGCACATGATAGTAATCATTTATTGCTACAGGGAAGTATTTTGGAACAAATTGTTTCTGTGAAACTTGAAATATTGTTGAAGGAAAAGCTTCTGTATAAGGAATGTATTTATATTTTAAAATACAACACATTAATCCCTATGGGACTTAATAATGAACTAAACTGGAAAAGTTTGCTTTAAGCATACTTTTTTTTAATTGCTTATTTGGATAATGGCATTTGTTTATTGATGTTTAGTATGTATAAAAGAAGTGTTTTGCATTTTTTAACTTGTATTCCAAGAAGGTGGTTACACTGAGGCACTAGAAGTGAATAAAACATTGGCTTTTGTATAGCTTGGCCGTTTGATTTTGTCATCGCTTTTAGATCTATTAGTTGTTGTGCAAATTTGGAGTGTGGTGGTGTTGTTGCAATACAGCTAGATAGTAGCCTGAACTTTGACTGCCATGTATCCACAGTGGTGAGGAAGTCCTTTTATGTGGCACAATTTATACATAAAGGTATGGTGTTCAGATTCAAAGAAATTATAATCCTGCTGTACTCAGCCCTCATTAGATCAGTAATAGAGTGCAATGTACCATTTGGCATGTACTTGACTAGGCACTTATTGCAGCTGGAGCAAATTCAGAGGTTCCTCACAAAGAAAATACAAGGTGCAATAGCATGAACTATGCAGCTACACTAAAAGCCATATCCCTTTAATCTGTATCCTACCCAGTATTAAGGCTGATCTATGCCTCACCTACAACACACTCTCAAATCCAGCTCTGATGGAGCTGCTACTCATCCTCAAGTCAAACATGGCTTGCTCCAGAAGGTAATAGCAGCAAAGCAACTACAGCTGAAACACTTGTAATTAACAAATACAAGCAAGCATTACCTGATGTTATTAAGAAGTGGTGTTTTCCTGTTGAAAGAGTAATGTGGAAAATCTGTAGGTATGACTTGCCTAAAATAATTGACAACCTTGTATCTAAACCAAAGAGGGCTTTTTTCAATACTTTGTGTTTTAAGTGCAGAAGAAAGAGACACAACACATGTATATGCCAATGAAAACCATGAGTGCAAATTTAATATAAATAGTAAATATGTTGATGTGAATGCAAATAACCTGGAATAAATAGAGAGTGACAAGAGTAATGCCAGGCTAAAAGAGACTACATTTTGTTACTGTGCCATCACTAAGCTTATATTAGATGCAAAGGACATATGGAGACTACTAGATTCCAGTAATATGATAGCCTTCATTAAGGGGGGGTTGCTCATTTGCAGACAGAAAACCAATTCCTTTAAAAATGTAGTGGTTGAGTGCATTCACAGGAATAATAAGATTTACTAAATATCACTAGAAGAAATTCAGAGAGCATTTGGAAAGGTTTTATACACTGTAACTGTAGAACCATACCTTACCAAAACTCTGATTACTGGGAAATATTTCCATGGAGGCAGTGGGAGTGTGAAAGCGTTACTGACATCCCTAGACCACAACCAGGAGGAAAAACACCTCATGGACCCCAGGTTGTGATCATCCTTCTTCACAACCCCAAAGTGAAACCCACTATTATTGCAGCTGACAAACCAGGAAAATGTTAAATAGCCCTCAAGGAGTAAAAATATAAGTGAAAACCCTGAAAACCCTGTAGTTCTGGTGGATACTAAAGGAGGGAGTCAAGAAAGAACTAGAATCATGGATGGTATAGAGGGACAGTAACAGATGAGTAAGGAAAAGACCAAAGAATAAGATGTGTATCCCACTCACAGCCTGGTTGAAAGTCTGGGGAGATAAGGGACCCTGAAAATAAAGAAAGGAAACAAAAAAAACATGTAATGCACTTTTTTGAAAAACAGGATCAACGAAAACCAACCGAGGTTGTGTATGTAGATCATGGCACAGTGGTTTAAGGGAATATTCCTTTTTCCCCACTGTAGTGTGATCTCGGAGTTAGAATATATGTGGGGTGCAGGGGGACTTGCCCTCCTGCATAAATGTGTTTAGTGTTGCCATTTTTTATTTTGGTTTTTCGTTGATCCTGTTTTTCATGAAAATGCATTTTCAGATAAATGTACTTTTGGAAAAGACCGGGTCGTGAAATTACGTTTCGAAGAAATGTAATTTTGGTGGGTCGAGGTAGACCTATATATATGACCTATATAGATATATATATATATATATATATATATATATATATATATATATATATACACACACACACAGTAATAGTAAAGTTGAGTACCTTCAGCCTTTGCAATATTCTACAACCAGAATGTTCATGAATACCTTTCCTCATGTCCTCATTACACCTGTATTGTGAAATCTGCATTGGTTTACTGTATCATCAAGGGCTCATTTCAAGGTTTTGATATTAATGTACCCTACTCTACATTAGCAAGATTATTCACTACCATCACTGTATTATCCTTTATCAGGAAGCTCATGATTTGTTTCTGATACCTTTTCACTTATGTATATCTAACATGTGTTTTTACATTAAGAAGGGTGGGACTGTAATTCTAGAGGGAGTAGAAGGGTAGCCTGGTCTGTCTGAGTGGGGAAACACACAAGGGAGCTTATAGTGACAATTATTTGTGTAGCTAGTTGATACCTTTTCACTTCTGCCCAACCAAAGTGTGTTTCTTTAACAGGACTGGGACTGCTATTCTAGTGTCAGTAAAGTTGCCTGGTCAGTCTGAGATGGAAAATACACAGGAAGGCTTAAAGTGAGATTGTTTCATCAGCCAAATGGCTTTTTAGGGAGGTAGTTGAGCGTTAATCTGCACTTGAGAGCTACCTTCGCTCTGCTTTTACATTAAGAAGTTCCAGGATCATCCATCTTGTTGTAAAATGTGTTTGCCAGGTCTTTCTGAGTTGGGAGGCACTCCAGAAAGCTTAAGGTATAGTCATTTATTGACCAGAGGACATGGGAGTTTGTTTTCTGCTTTTTTTGTCTGCTATAAATTAGGCAGTGTTCACTGTTCGGTCGTTAGCAGTATCCTTCATAGTAGCAAACCTATAAAGCTAGTTCTTAGAACTTTAATCCATAACACAGTAAGGTTTTGTGTGAATCTAAGCCTATGGCAGCTAGATAGTATCATACAGCACTAAGATGACACCATTTAGGTAACCCCTGTAAAACCAAGTCCCTAAACCATAATAGCCTAACCCTAATACAGGTCCTGCCAACATGGATTTACAATTTCCTAATGTCTGTATGGCTAGCTTGGTAGAGATGGGCATCTCAAGACAATGTAGCAATTATCTCATGTACTCAGGCAACGTTTTACTCCTTAAGGAAACTAATACAATATTCCAGAGATATACATACATAACTTCCTTAAAGGCAAAAACACAAGCATTAACTCCTTCACACATACCACTTACCACCAGTGGTGGCTGGTGACTTCAAATTAAAGGGGGCTGCAGGAGACAGTTAAATGGGTGAGGGCAATGGAAAGGGGTGGGGCCAACTAGAAAGGGGTGGAGCTATTCTCAAAACCACAACAACTGGAACTTTAATTAAATACGCTGCCCTGGGTGACAAACTGTCATTACAAGAGTCCAATCAAGACAAAATGAAATATAGAAGAAAAAATATTTCAGTGCATTGGCTACATGACAACTTGCTTAATATCTAGATGGAAACACAAAGGTTGTGAGGCATGAAAAAATAAATTACTTTTTAAATACATTACTGGAATGCCAGTCAAAATCAAGTATAAAAAAAAACAAGCAGCACTCAACTCAAACCACTTCTCCTCGCACCGGAGTTCTAATTATATTTATATTCAGCTTTGCAAAATTACCAAGTAACATGCTGAAAGTAGCAATCTCTGTGATACCCCCACTTGTAAAAATGTTTCTTATCCAAAAAAGACCTGCTGCCTGACACAATTATCTACTTGTTTCATGGGGAAGACATGATCAAAGTAAAAAATGAACAGCAAACAAGAGACAAGCTCAAGATAAATTGCTTAAAGGATTACTGCACAAGTTGTGGGCCACACATGATAGATTGGCATTCTGTTTAGATTATGGGTAAAGCCTGCAAAGATGACTGCAAGTCTCCAACAAATGTAATGAGCTTCTGAAAATACTGTAATCCTGTCCTTTATTACTACAAATACTGTCATATGCATTTCAATACCTAAGGCTTATATGTTATCTAATTATGTAAATATTCTCTGCATGGCAACAACAAAAAGGCTTTCAATGTTGGTAATTCTTTAACAGTATGCTTATTAAAGCTTACTTGCACCTTACAATCTTTGACAAGCTTACCTGATGGTCATTAAAGCATTGCTACTTAAACACAGAGCAACAGGTCACTGCGACAGCATGCATTTTCTGAATAATAAGAAGCATAAATCAACAGTATAAAAATATGACAGAAAACCAGAACATTCTGCAAAATCAAGGACAGATGGAAAGCCATGGTCATACTTGTGGTCTACCATGGATGGGGGAATACTCTGCACACTTACACTGCATAACTGCTCCTTGCCTTGCTTGGACACATTCAGAGCCACTAAAATGGGGAGTGGAGTGCAACAAGTAGGTCACAGTTTGAAATGTCTCTGACTGACGGTGATGGCTCTAACACTCATACCTCTCAACCTTAGAGCAAGAAATCTAGACAAAACCATACATAGAAGTGGGACACAGGCCCAAAAATAAGGACAATTTTTAAATATTGCTCTTATAAACTTAGAAAGATAATAGAATAGTAGTAGGTCTTGCATTAGTATGAATTTTCTGAAGGGTGTGAAATCTGAAACTCAAATGTCTGCCATTATTTTCTAACTTCAGTCTTTAATGACTTGCCACTAATTTGCCAGAAAACCACAATTTTATGAAAAACAGACCAAAAATGTAATGCAAATATATAAAATTGCCACACAATACAGCTGGGAACCAGTCAAAAAAGGGACACCTTTTTAATATTAGTAATGTTAACTTGAGCAGCTGACAAAATAAGAGCATCTGCACGCATTTCTGAAATAAAAGTAATCTATAAATCTGATCATTACAGTTATTTATAATTGTAAACCCGCCACGTTTTCTTCCAAAATTGCCATTTTGCAGAGGAATTATAGTATAGCAACATGTTGAGCCAAAATTGGGGACAGTTGAGAGGTTTGGGTATTCCTAATTCTATAAAGCGATTTATTTGCAAATACCTCTCAACCTCTTAATGCAGGAAATCTGGACAAGGCCAAATATATTGGAGGAACATACAAACAGTACTAAAAATTGCTCTTATATAAATTTAGACAGTTGATAGAATAACAGGTCTTGCTTTAGCATGCATTTTTCTGAAGGTTATGAAATCTGAAACTCAATGTCTGTCATTATTTAGTCACTTAATTCCTAAATGATTTGCAAGAAAACCACAAATTTTATGAGGAACAAACCAAAAATAAGAAGCAAAAATCTATTCATTCTGCAAAAATCTGGACAGTTGAGAGATATAGTTCAGCCAGGGCTGTCTTTGAGTTTGCCGCCCTTCCCCCCTCATAAAATCATGGTCGAATGGAGCCCTCCCCTGCAGCCATTCCAATGTCCCATTACTTGGCTATTTCACCCCATTTACCATAAACAGTGTAATGTGCATACTGCTTTACTTCTGTGATGATTTGGATTTTATTTGAAAGTTTTATTTTGCAGTTTATTACCACTGCCCCATCAACTATTTAATTCATTAGAAATCCAGAAACCACAGATTTATGAGGAAAAGAACAGAAAAAAATATGAGGCAAAAATCTGCAACAATTTCACAAATGGTGGTGGGTAGAGAATTCAGGCTCTTGCTACCTGAACCCCAAGGTACAGGGTTCAAGCCTGAGGTATTCCCTCTAGCCACCAGTATATATCAACTGGGGCATTACACACACATTGGGACATTACACACACATACACACACACACACACAGATACACACACACACACACACACACACACACACACACACACACACCTGCCAGAAGAACAAATGGAATGCAGCAGGTTGGGAATCAGAGTAATGAAGGTAATGCAATTACAGAAGTACATACAATGAATACAGGTGTGCAAAGTTGAGTGTCATTGCACAGAGGTGGGTGGAACACATGCTCAGAGCAATGACAAAAGAAAAGTGGGTCTGAGGTGCACTTTTTCTTGCTTTACACACAACTATACCACTTCAGATGATCAGGCCTGGCCTGTCTCTAGTCCCACTGTCAAAAGCAAGGCGTGAAATAATAAAATGGAACATTAAAGTAAATTACATGAAAATACAAGAGGACACTAACAGTCTGTTGTCCTACGTCACAGGTCTTTAACACTGAAAATCTTTGTGTCTTTACTATAGTAAAAGAACACTGCTGCAATTTTAACATTTTCAATGGTCATAAATAAATAGACAGTGAAGTAGCGATGTTACTTTAGAATACAGTTTCAAAAAGTGAGGCGTTACAAAATTCTGAAACATTTGAAGATGTATATAACTAAAATCATGTCATTCCCTGTTGGACTCCTTTTCATTTGTGTTATATTCACATTGCTTTTACATGCCTTCTCCTCATAACTACCTCCTCCAACGTCAAACCTAACCGTGTCAGCATAAAGCCACCTTGATGGCTGCTTACCAACAACTAAACAAGCTCAGATTCTTCTGCCCATTAACCATTCTCAAACTCTTCCTCTGTGGTAGATAATAATTAGTCAGTCCATGAACATTTTTTTGTTTCTATTCATCTTTCTACCTCTATCCACTCCTTTCTCTTCCTGTTGTGGCCAGATGGAGCCTCCATGCTCTTAATACTTCTCACTGCCTTTATCATCATCTATTTTACTAAAAATATGGTTTAATTTCTATTCAGTATTCATTTTGTTTAATTCTGGTGTACCCCAGCTTGCAGATAAAAAGGATCACACACACACACACACACACACCTCTCGATCGTACACCCTACCTGTCTCACGGCCAGGCGATCCGATCCTGCAGCTCCTTGGGCTGGCATGCAACAAATCCATCCTGCAGCTTCTCGGTCTTCCATGCTGGCATGATCCTGTAGCCCGCGCATACTCTCCAGCGAGATGTGAGGAGGCTGGAGCCTCCTGCTATTGGTCCAGACTGCATCGCCTGCAGTTTGGACACCGTCTTGTTTATGCTGTCATCTGTGGCTTGGAAGGGAGGAGTTTACTCCTTTCCCTATCCGGACTGCCTGACTGAGCAGTCTGGAGCAAAGGAATGCCTGAGCATGCGTGCTTGGTGTTCTGGTCTGCCTAACACAGCAGCCAGGAACTAAACATGCATGCGTGCAGTCCGAGAGATTTTTTATTATTTTCATTTTTAGTACTGCGGGGACTGGGGACTTTATTTCACAGGTGGGAGGGCTGCAGTCCCGCAGTCCTATAGCACGAGCCGCCCCTGCTTACCACACACATAGACCTTTCCATGCTAAGTCACTTAAATGAAACCTCTCTAAATCTCAAAGACCTCCTAACCCATCAAACTGCAATGCCTACCCTCAGCAATTACTAAAACACACAACAACAGCAACACCTAACATTACACATAAGCCTTCACCCAGTGATCCCCAAGAACAAAGTCCATAAGGGAATCAAATACTTTACCTAGTACTCTTGCCATAGAGGATTATATTGTGTAACACAGATATTCCTCTCACCAGGCTAGACAAGGAGAAGATTATGGTTAGTTGCCTATCTGAACCTAGGACCTGCAATATCATGCATGTACGCACTCCCATCACTGCGCCATAGGTACCAATATACTTCTATCATAGTTCATGTGGTGTATGTGACTTGAGGCATACTTCACTGGACTATATGAAAAAAGATATTATGGATCTCTCTAAATATGTCACACCTACATGTAAGTGACTTGCATTGAACAGCATTCTACCTTCACCAATGATGATGTTACAGTATGAACAGAAAATGATCAATTTTAACAACTGGCTTAGTTTTTGGTGTTACTCTAGGGGAATCCAATATCTATCAGCATTGGAGGACATGGTTAACAGACCACTTTGCTTTGCTAAGGATGGTCTGTACCTGCCCCCCCCCCCCCCGTGCTTTTGAATATTTGTTAAAACTCTATCCATCCCCTTACAGACATTTTAGGCAATGTCAAAATGACAAATCTACCAAAAAATTGATTGTAAGGTGCTACTGCTCGATGCTAAGAGTCTAAACAAACTCAACACCCTACAACCTCTCCTCACTCTGCAGAATATAGACATCTGTGCTGATACTGAGAGTTGCTTTAAAGCCACAGAAAGTACTCCAGCAGAGGAAGGCTACAGTGCCTTCCACACATTTAGAACAACAGCAGGACAGACTGGGAGTAGAGCTGGAGGTGTCTTATCTATGTTAGCAGCAAATACAACTCTAGTTGGGTTAAATAGGATGATGCTCTGCAGTTCATCCATATCCAAGTCTCCATAGACAAGATTTCCTACCTTGTACTGGCCAGCTACAGGTGACCCTCTATGACCCACAAAGCTCACAAATCATACCTAGACCTACTAGAGGCACTTGCCAACCAACTAAATACCCTATTTCTGGGAGATTTTAACTCCCCATCTATAGACAGGGAACCGTACACTGCCTCTAACTCGCAGGCACAGCATTTCCTGCACTTCATCAACACAACCACCAAATAATGCACTCTCCAAGCAGAGGATCAAACCTATTGAATCTAATACTCACCAACATGAGAGATCATTGCACCTCCCCCATTCCACATCCACATTGGTGAAGTGAGACAACAAAGCTTTCTCCCTCAAAATAAATTTCAACCTAGAAACCCAGCTAAATTTGTAACAGTAGGAACTATACTAAAGCAAACTATATCCAGTTAAGCAATGGTTTGTCAAAATTCACAGCTCCCCAAACTCAGAGAACACAGCTACCTATGCAGACTTATTTACAGAACCCTGTACAAATATGTAAATGGCTGTATTAAAGCTGTAGTAACTACCAAAATAAGCCCAGATCTAACACCAGAAACAAATCACATTCGTGGAATCCTTACATCAACAGGCTATAAGTCATGGCCAACTTCAGAAGGAGCAATCCTCATAGAAAGAAGAGCTCTCTGATTCAACTAAATAAGAGGTCTAATAAAGTCCAACAAGGCCAATTATGAGGTCAGGATAGTCTCCTAGACTAATTACAATTACAAGGGCTTCTTCAGTTATGTCAGGAATCTTAAAGGTAATACTCAACTGTGTGCAGAACTAGTGGTAAATGGCACAATCTTCACTGACCAGGGTGCCATAACAAATCTACTGGCTGATAAATTTAACTTCACCCCCACTACCACCTGTTAAATCCCTTATAGCATATCCCCCAGATATCAGCAGGGAGCAGACCCTGGAGGTGATCACTAAGGCCAAAAGCACTGCTCCATTGGGCCCCAACAATATCCCTGGTTACCTCGTAAATAGCCTAAACATGACCTAGCAAGACCACTCGAGGCACTCCATCTACAGCCTCAAAACAGGTTACATGCCAGGTGAATGGAGGACTGCAATGGCCATCCCTCTTCATAAGGGTGGGCCATTAACTGGCCCTGGGAACTACATACCCATCAGTCTGACAAGTCTAATAAGCAAAGCCATGGAATGAATTATGAAAATGATCAAAAAAGAAAATTGGCAACCTACAGACACTGAACCCATCCAAACTTGGCTTTGTTAAGAAAAGTTTTTGCCTACTTAACCAGATAGACTTCTTTGAGAGGGCCACCATGGCTATGAATTAGGGGAAAATGGTGCATACCTCTTACTTTGACTTGGTCAGGGTGTTCTGTGCAATACCTCGCTCAGGTATAGTTGACAAACTCTCAGAACTAAGCAGAAATCTCTGCATAGCTTGCTGGGTTGCTAGCTGGCTCACAGATAGGACCCAGGAAGTCAGGATAATTGAGACCACCTTCACCAAGAGAGCAGTCACTAGTGGAGTACCCAGCGGCTCTGTGTTGGGCCTGTTCCAGTTTGGCATCTAATTCTCAGAAGTCAAGGCTAATATCAAAGGACTCTAGCTCACCTAGTTCACAGATGACTGTAAATTGGAAGCTATCATAGATTCCCTCCATGACACCAACATTCTAGAATCGGGTCTAACACAAACAAATGACTGGTGAGAAAGCAACAGTGTAAAGAAATGCATTGTAGTGCCTTTTGGGAAAGTGGTCACCCAAGCTAATTACTTCATTGATAAAACACCCTAAGAGTTGATGCTATAGTTAGGGATCTGGGAGCATATGTAGACAGTAATCTGGTGTTCAACCAACATGTAGCCAAGATAGCAAGAAAATCATTCTCCAACTCATAAGCAAGGGTATGACATCTTGGTCCAAGGAAGTTATAGTACCACTCTACTCTGTCCTTATTAGACCCTTCATTGAGTACAGTGCTCCTCTGGCATTTACCTAGCCAGGCACTTGCAACAGTTGGAACGCCCACAAAGGATCCTCACAAGGGTAATCCAGGGTATGAATAACGGTAACGTTTTTGGATTGAGATTGTGGCAGTTTTACTTCCTATACAACTCTTTTGTGGATGAATACCCTGTCCTACACAGATCGCCTTAAGCTCCTATCTCTGTACTCAGTCTCCTACAGGTAACTGAAAGGTGATCTATGCCTTGCGTATAAGGCGTCCTCATTTCCAGCTCTGATGGATCTATTGCACATCCACAGGACAAACGACACTGGAAACAATAGATCCAAGGACCTGAACTTTATCTGCAACATGAATAGAACCTGCTGGAGGGACCGATATGTGTCTCAAAGGATCTCTGTGCTATGGAATAAGCTGTCCATCTACATGAAGCAGAGCTCATCCCTGACCCTGTTAAAAAGAAACCTTAATCATTGGATGGGAAATCGTAAATTCACCTCCGGCCTTGACCCCATATCCCTGATGGACAGAGGTCAACAGTAAGTAAATTCCCAACTAACATACTACCCACAAACATAACCCTTAGCTGCCTCATTAATGACATACCCCACCATATAGGTGTCTAAGGAACTTTGGGAGAAAATTGGGTTGAGTTGCACAGCTAGGCTTTTAAAGACCCCGGTGCTAATTAACCTAGTATGAACCTATGTGATCAGTTTATCTGCCTTATGTAAAGGCCATCTCTTCTAGACTTAGAGGTGCAGTTGCCCTGAGAATCTTCCTACATTTAAGTTATTGAGCCTATAGTCAACAGTAGTTAGGACAGATTGAAAAGGGGCATCTGCAAATTATTAAGGGGTGTGATCAGCAGATCCTGATCTGCCTTCAGTGCAAACTCAAGCATATGAAAATAAATAAATGCTGGTATTGCTCTTTTTTTTAAGCTGAGGAGGGCCATCACGTCAAGGGACAGTACCGGGCTGTACTTATGACCGCCATGTATCCAAACTGAGGATCTACTTATGGAGCTGTTTGATTTTGTGAGATTCCATTGTTTTGCTATTTCTGTATTTAACTATTTCTGCCAGTCATAGGTTTCCTATTAATTTGGGATATTGTTGTCACATCTCTTGATTATAAGTTGTGGTCCATGTTGATTTTAAGTTGTACTTGCTGCTCACTTGTAGCCAGAGATATAGTTATTTTTGTTTTTTACTTCTAAACCAAATTACTCTTGTTAACTGGATAATCCATTGAGGGCACTGCTGAACTGCACTTATTTGAGTTGAGTTACATCTGACAGTGTGTGCAATGTGATTGTTTGATGGTAAAGACAACAGAGTCAGTCTTACACAAACAAATGATTGGTGCCAAAGTCATGGCCCTAAACTCAATGCAAAAAAAATGTATTAGCATCCCTTTTAGTAAGAGCGATGTTCCTGCTAACTGCCACATAAATGGCAATACCCTAAATATGCACTCAGTGGTGAGAGACCTGGGCGCACAAGTTGACAGCAATATTACCTTTGCTCACCATGTCTTCACAGTGGGAAGAAGGGCATTCTATATTGCTCATCTGTAAGTGAGGGCATTGACTCCAGAAAAAAAGAAGTTATAACCTCCCTGTACTCTTCCCTCATCAGGCCAATAACTGAGTACAGCACTCCTTTTGGTATATACCTTTCCAAGCAACTGAAGAAACCACAAAGGTTCCTGACAAGGAAAATTCAAGATCTTCAGCATCTGTCCTGTGTGGATTGTCTGAAATCAGTGTCACTTTATTATTTTTCATACAGACTACTCAGAGGAGATCTCTGCCTTGCATATAAGGCAATATTTGACCCTGCTTTATTGGAAATGCTACATATCAGTAATTCAAATGGTACACAGGTTAATCACTCTAAAAATCTTAACCTAGTATGTGACATTAATAGAACCTGCTGGATGGACAGATTTGTCTCCCAGAGGTTACCACACCTTTGGAACAGACTCTCACTTCATGTCAAACAGAGCATCTCATTGGCCGTCTTCAAACACAGTCTGGATGATTGTATGGGTAACTGTAAATTCACCCCGGGGATTCCACCTGTGTCCCTCTTGGACACTGGCATAGGTGCTGATCATGGAAATAAGGGTAGAACTTGGCTTGGCTTGTAAGGGCCCTAAGACCATTAGCCTAGTAACATCCTATGATCTTGTTTCAATAACTTCTTAGAGAATTTCTAAGTAAGTTTTTTATAAGAGATGAACCTAATTTAGGAGTGGCTTTTGAAGTTTGAAGGCCACTGAGATATGCTGCTTGCAGGGATGTAGCCATTTTTTTCAGAATGTACCCTAAGATCCTGCTTTGCTACTCCCCCTGCATCAATGGAAGTCCACCTCCTGAAGTCAGAGATAGCATTAGTTGAAATGTAGCCCTAGGCAAAGGACTTCATGCCTCCTGCTCCCCAAAGTTCCTGCTGGTTTGTCTACATCTTGGCCTTCCAACATCATCCAGATAATATCTATCTGTATATATATATGTATATATATATATATATATATATATATATATATATATATATATATATATATATATATATATATATATATATTTATATATATATATATATATATATATATATATATATATATATATATATATATATCTGTGTGTGTGTGTGTGTGTGTGTGTGTGTATGTATACAGATTTACATCCGGATTCACAAAACTACTCACTGAGTTTGTGTAATGGTTCGCCATGCACCGCATATGTGTGATTCAGAAAACACAGCTAAATGACATTGCTAGCCAAGAAAACATGCTCAGCTGTGTTATATACTAGTAATGTCTTTCAGCTTTTCCCAGTTAGGGGTCGCCACAGTGGAACTCCGGTCTGCTAATGATTGGCAGTGGATTTTTACGGTGCTGAGTTGCCAGCCTGATGCCCAACCTTTCAAAGAAGGCACACCCATTCACTGTAAATGAAGTATGTTAATGAGGTAGAAAAACTGGAGGAGCAATTCTGAAACAAGATATGAATAAAGCCAGATGGTCATGTTCAGCCAGTGTAAGCTATTGAATAATATCAGGAGTTACCACAGCTATTGCTAACTTGTATGTGCAAGAAACTCTACAACATAACTTTACAAGTTAAATATTGCAGCATAACTGTACAACAGCTGAGCAGATACATGCAGAAACACCAGACTGTGCTTATGCATACATAGGCTGGCCACTCTATGTAGCAGACATAGGCAACCCAAATAACAATGCACAAAGGTCAGGGCACAGTTATCATCATTTACACAGGTAATGCACGTCTTTCACAGAGACATGTGTGAGTGAGAGCACAGAGGTGCATAAAAATAAAAAGTGTTTGTAGGGTAAGTGTCAGAAACAATATAAGGGGTTTAATGTTGAGAAAGGCCAGGGTTACTGGAAGCATGGAATATGCTGGGGCTGGGGTGGTGTGTATCTATGCCTGCAGGGACAGAGCCTCAGCACATGATACAGCTCTGTCCCGTCACCTATTGGACATGTCCAGACATGCCAAAGAGAGGGTTCAGCTTCCTATGCACACCTCTATCCATGAGATCTAGCTCTGCCAAGAGTGGAAGTAGCTATCCCATGACCTTGGTTTGATGTTGGTGTGCTATCTGACTATGACCACTGTCTGCTGGAGGATGTGTCAGCATGACAGTGAGCATGACCACAGGGTTGAGACACAACCACAATTGATGGTTCAGTGGATGTGACAGCACTGTGGGAGCAGGATCTTCCTCTTCTACAGCCAGGTTAACTAACATCCAAGGACATCACAGATGTCCTTGACAGACGAGAGAGAGTAGACTTTCCAATTTCTGATTCATTCTATCCAGTGAACCACATATACATTGTATGCAGTCTGCTATGTCAGCATGCACAACCTGGATCAAACTCACAGCCTCAGTCAAGGCTCTGATGGAACTTGTCTGTGGTCTCCACGGTGGCTCTGCACATAGTTTGGGTGACACATCAACCTCAGGGGGATGTGGTGTCCATACCTCTGATGAGCACCAGTACCATTCCCACTTTGTGGATCCTCATGCCCATGAACTTCTAGGGGAAGGTTCAGGTATATCTCTACTGGGGGCCAACAGACTTCCCTGATCCACTGTGTCATCATCAGTCTATCCACTATCAAATTATACTGTATCCTGGATGTGCGCAGGCATAGAGACTGTGTCCATAGTCTGAGGAGGGCATGTGGGGGTGTCACACTCTGTTTGCCCAACACATACTGTGCTCCCCCTGACTATGCCAGCTTATCCCTGTCATTATCATTAGAAGCTAATGATCCTCCAACATTAGTTGGGCAGAGGGGATAGCTCCACAGTGCTGGTGTCAGTCAAAGTTTCACCTGTGAACCAACCCACCAAAAGAAAACACTGTAAATATGTATGATATTGGGGTATAATCATGCCCATATGTTGTACAGGTGGCGGTTGTTCTTGGATGCAAGATCTACCTACATGACACAAGTGAGACAGGTATTTTCTACACTGTAATGTGAACAACAGGTACAAATAATGGCAGATAGTAATAGTAGGACTACATATCTGGAACATCATCAGTGGAAATTCTTTGGGGCCTATCCATATCTACCTTGAAGTCCGGCACTAATATGTAAACTCTGTGGAAGTGGTACTGCTGTTAAGTGAGGTCAAAAAATCCTCCATCTCTGTTAATGGTGGTACTGTAAATAGCATACCACCTGTTGGCCTCCGTTCCCATGACACAGTTTCTGTCCTACGGGTAGCAGCATGGGTCATATTTGTCACATGCCAGCAGTCCATGTCATCATTTCAATCCTAACCATCAATGGGATTTACATCGGAGGCAACTTCATAGCAAACATGGTCATGGAAATGATGATTGGCAGAAGTGGAAACAGAGACTTCTACCATGGATACAGAAGCCCTGTTGTACTACCTGGTTTTCCACCTCGTTAAATTCGGGCTTGTATGTGGATGTGGATTTCTGTGCTAGTTTCTTTAGCATATGTCTGGAATTAACAGCTTTGGCCTCATATGGGTTTTGCTAATCCCAACAGATATCACTATAATAATAGTCAGGCTACTGCAAGCTAGTAGGAAATGACACTACAATACATGCATATACAAAATCGTGTACCTGAATTTCAGCCATCATTTGTGTCACACACACAATGCCCCTCCTCCCTCACTATATAAACACCAGCACATGGCTGCAAGTTAGATCCGCAGTGGTGGTGCTGCGGTAGCGTTGTCACTTCACAGTGAGACGCTGTCTGGTTCGATTCTCAGCTAGAGCGTCTTCTGTGTGGAGACATGCATGAATGGGCGTACCTTCGTTGAAGGTTGTGCGTAAGGGCTGGCAACTCGGCACATAAAAATCAACTGCCAATCATTAGCGGACCGGAGTTCCGCTGTGGCGACCCCTAACCGGGAAAAGCTGAAAGACACAACAACAACAACAACATGGCTGCAAGTTAATAATCACAAAACTTAAGCACAATGATCATTTGCGATAACCTTGACAGAAATTTCACAAACTGTAACCACATACATGAAAGGTACAGAGAATTATTACAATGTTGTATGACATACCTTTAACACTGTAACTGCTTTTTCCTACAGTCTGTCCACTTCCCATGTACCCCATAAGAAAGCATTGACTAATATATATAGATTTACTGACAAAAACTAAACCCCAGTTCTAGGCTTTGTAGTGCATAGCACACATTTTATTTACTTGTACATCTAAGTAACTCTAAAAGCTCTAAAAAGAAAAACATGCCTTATTGAAAGAGATTATGGTATTTTATGCAGCAACAGATACCTGGGATACCACTGTATTCTGACAAAAGTGCATCTTCCATACTGTGATGATGAGCTGTGGCTCCAGCCATGCTTTTTGTGTGTAAATTACCTCCTCTGGACACAGTGAGTATGCTGATTAGGGATCATCTCATTTTTATTTTAGAATCACTCAATTTGCACAATGAATAAGCCTGGTAAACATCATATTGAGCTCTACGTAACACTCTGTACACACCTGAGCACCTGTGGTGTGCTCTGTGCATGCATGGGAAGCCCAGATGAGAGGGACTGGGGAGATTCTAATGCTCATACATCTCTAGTGTTCATCATTATGTGAAGTGTTCCTCAATTTAAGTTTTAAAGAGCCATGTTCCTCACATTTTCACCTTGAAAGGGTCTGACACACATTCTAAGCATTTTTGTAAATGACATTAATAGTAAATTACGTTGAATAATATGAATTCATCAAAAGAACATTTTATAACTGTAGCATGGCATGTTAACCTTGCTGTGATCTCCCTAATTAAAGTTGTTGGTAAGCTGTTAGTAGGTGCACCTCATGTTGCTTATTTCTTCAAAATTACATACACATGGAAGGGTAAGACCAGTGTTCATGTTACCTTTAGCCATATGATGATGGAGCCTCTGTCGAGCATTTAGTCTCAGTAGCAAACACGGAGATGGAGGACTGCCATGTTTCACACCTTAAAGTGCCATTAGAATCCCAATAACATAGTCCCTATATTTTATTATTTTCCCATCTATCATGCAAATGAGGTGCCCATTGGTGTACAAAGGCTGAAACATGAGAATTCATTTGGTTGCTAATCCCCTGCCATTTTCCTGAGATCTTTGAGGGTGAGACAAGTATGACTGGAGAAGGTGAGGGTAGTGACCCTTTTAGACCACAGAGTTGGTGCAAGGAAGATTCCAAGATTTTCCTGGATATCTTCCATAAGTAGTTCAAGTGGAAGCTCCTGAGGGAGGGATATACTGGGTCGCAATATAAAGCTGATGTCTATAATAGTTTCTTCAAAGCTTTCACCCATGCTAATGGCATCACACGCATGAGGGAGCAGTGCTCTTACCATTAGAGTTACTTATGTCACTGAAAACTTGATCTCCTTGGTTAATGGGAGCCTGAAGTTGAAGCTTGATCACCCTCACTTCTGTAAGTATATCATCTTATAGCTTAATGCATAACTTGCCAATGCATGCTACCATCAATTGTATCATTAAGGCCTTCTTATATCTCCAGCCCCTGAACAGTTTCAAAAGGAAAGAGAGATGCATAAGAACAGACTGGAGCATCTAAGAGAGTATCTGAGTAAGTATAGCTTCTGGTGTGAAAGATGTGTCTGTTTGTATGACAGGTAGCAGTAAAAATAGTAAATTACATATATAGAGCTGGCCACCTGTCAGTACTGGCATTCCTTACCGGAATTCATATAACTGTGTGCAGTTAGACTTTTGAGTCTGCATACAACCCCAATCTCTATGTAGCCTGAGACGTTGTTAATCATGTTATGTCTGTGTATACTGAGATTGTTAAGATGTTTGTGGGTTCACCCCCCCCCAAAAAAAAAAAATTGCTGTTGTCACAGTCCAATTCCAACTGACAAAAACAGTTAAACTATTAAAAGTTTTAAATAAAATGGGTTGTTGTGTCTTTCGGCCTTTCCTGGTTAGGGGTCGCCACAGCGGAACTCCGGTCCCCTAATGATTGGCAGTTGATTTTTACGTGCTGAGTTGCCAGCCCTAATGCACAACCTTCAAAGAAGGTACGCCCATTCATACATGTCTCCACGCAGAAGACGCTCTAGCGGAGAGTCGAACCGGTCAGCGTTTTACTGTGAGGCGACAACGCTAAATGGGTAACATGTTAAAAAATCTATATTGGCCCTATTAATACAATATTAATTTCCTTCCCTGTATTGTATGATTATGAAAAAATAATTAAGAATAAGAACAGTGTATATATGTATACACACACACACACACACACACACACACACACACACACACACACACACACACACACACACACACGCACACACAGACACACACACACTCTGTGAATAATGCTGTTTTGGCAGTAATTATGGATGAGGCATTTATAAATCCCCAGATCTTGTCTATATACATATACATATATTTCTATACATATACAAAAGCACATATATATATATATATATATATATATATATATATATATATATATATATATATATATATCTACATACACACACACACACACACACACACACACACACACACACACACACACACACACACGCACACACACGCACACACACACACACACACACACACACACACACACACACACACACACACACACACACACACACACACACACACACACACACACACACTGGATATAAAAAGTGTACATACCCCTGTTAAAATGCCAGGATTTTGTGATATAAAAAAATGAGACCACAATAAATCATTTCAAAACTTTTCCCACCTTTAATGTGACCTATAACCTGTACAATTCAGTTGAAAAACAAACAAATCTGTTAGGGGAAAAATATAAATAATAAAAAACGTACAATAAGCTGGTTGCATAAGTGTGCCCACCCTTAAACTAATACTTTGTTGAAGCACCTTTTGATTTAATTACAGCATTCAACCTTCTTGGGTAGGAATCTATCAGCATGGCACATCTTGACTTGGCAATATTTGCCCACTCTTCCTTGCAAAAGTGCTCCAAATCTGTCAAATTGCGAGGGCATTTCTTGTGCAAAGCCCTCTTCAGATCACCCCACAGATTTTCTATTAGATTTAGGTCTAGGCTCTGGCTGGGCCATTCCAAAACTTTAATTTTCTTCTGGTGAAGCCATTCTTCTGTTGATTTGGATGTATGCCTGGGGTCATTGTCGTGTTGAAAAGTGAAATTCCTCTTCATCTTCAGCTTTCTAGCAAGTGCCTGAAGGTTTTGGGCCAAAAGTGACTGGTATTTGGAACTGTTCATAATTCCCTCCATCTTGACTAAAGCCCCAGTTCCAACTGAAGAAAAGCAACCCCAAAGCATAATACTGCCACCACCATGCTTCACTGTGGGAATGGTGTTCTTTTGGTGATGCAAAGTGTTGTTTTTACACCAAACATACCTTTTGCAATTCTTGCCAAAAAGTTCAGCCTTGGTCTCATCAGACCACAACACATTTTCCCATATGCTTTGGGGAGACTTGCTGTAGTGTGTTGCAAATTTTAGCCGGGCCTGGATTCTTTTTTTTTTTTGTGTAAGAAAAGGATTCCATCTTGCAACCCTACCCCATAGTCCAGACATATGGAGAGTGAGGGAGATTGTTGTCACATGTAGTACACAACCAGTACTTGCTAGAAATTTCTGCAGCTCCTTCAGTGTTGCTGTAGGTCTCTTGACAGCCTCACTGACCAGTTTTCATCTTGTATTTTCAGCAATTTTGGAGGGATGTCCAGTTCTTTGCACCATCTCTGTTGTCAGATATTTTCTCCACTTTTTGATGACTGTCTTCACTGTGTTCCATGATATATCCAATGCTGTGGAAATGTTTTTGTACCCTTCTCCTGACTGATACCTTTCAACAATGAGATCCCTTTGATGCTTTCTAAGCTCTGCGAACCATGGCTTTTGCTGTAGCAGGCAACTGAGTAAATGTCAGGAAAATCTTACTAGGACAGTTGAACTTTATTTGGGGTTAATCAGAGTCTCGTTAATTGATAGCAGATGTGTACCCCAAGAAGACTGAATGCTGTAATTAAATCAAAAGGTGCTTCAACAAAGTATTAGTTTAAGGGTGTGCACACTTATGCAACCAGCGTATTGTACGTTTTTTATTTTTTATATTTTTCCCCTAACAGATTTGTTTGCTTTTCAATTGAATTGTACAGGCTATAGGTCACATTAAAGGTGGGAAAAGTTTTGAAATGATTTATTGTGGTGTAATTTTTTATATCATAAAAACCTGACATTTTAACAGGAGTGTGTACACTTTTTATATCCACTGTATGTGCAGCAGCTACTTGGGCTACTCCTCATACCTTTGTTACTCGTTATAAATAGAATCTGATCTCCAGAGATAGAGCATCATTTGCTTCAAATGTGCTCAGGAATATACTTCCTTGAGTCCACTGGGCATTTTAGGTAGCTGTGGACTCTGTCCCATTAGTTGAGGACAGAATAAAAATTGACAACATCAGATAAAGAAGTTATGTGCTCACTATAATGTTCCATCTTTGTTGTCCATTTTCATTCTTCCTCAACTCCCCAGCCACCAACCCCATCCTTTGCAAACTTCTAGAAGAATGACTGGTTAGGGGACATCACTGTCCTTTATACTGAGATCCAGATATAGTCTTCTCTATATCTGACTGTCCCGTTTTTCCTATGCACTGCTAATATTTCTTTCTAGTAAAATCAGCAAACAAGATCTGAGGTGCTTTCGCCAAATAAATTGGCTTCTTCAGAGTTAATGGGAGTTAACAAGAACACTTCTTAAATAATCACAACACAAATTAATTAACAAATCACAACTTCACTCTTATAATTAATTGAATATTATTAAAAAATGCAAAGTGCAACCTATGGCTCATATGTAAAAATATATAAATATTATATCCGAACAAGATAATCATGAGTACATATATATTATATTTAAAATAAATGTTTCATATAATAAACTTAACAATCTTTTTCAGGTGTTAATAAATAACCAAACAGTGATTAAATTTCAGTAGCCCTTTGCTTTAAAACTGGCATAAGAGAAAGGTTGTCATTCAGACCAGGGGGGTTTGTTGCATTAAGTCTGATTTGCCACTTATATTCCATTTTTTCAACCCTAAGTTTATCATCCTCACCCCTTTCACCTGGAATAACTCAATCAACAACAAAGAAGATAAATTTCTTAAAATTGGGGCAAGTTGTGCTGTGAATAAGCAAAGCATTATGTGTGTCCTTAATTTTAATTGCTCTGAGATGTTTGGATATTCTATCTTTGAGCCTCCATATTGTTTTGCCCATGTAAAACCCAGAACAGCTGGTAGAAGTAGCCAAGTAAACCAGCATAGATGTATTGCAACAGCATCTGCCGAGCATGGTAAAGATCTGTCATACCCTTGTATTATAACATAGGAGCCATCATTAATGTATTTACAGTACTTATATGCCCCACATTTATACATGATCGAAGTTTGTCTTTTGTTAACTGGCCTCTCCAATATATCTTTAATGTTCTTACCCCTACTAAACACCACCCTAGGGGTCTGCTCCAATCTTTCTTTCATCCCATCATCGAAACCTATGTCCCATACTGTCTTAATCACATCCAATAGTGAAGGTGCTTGATAGTTGTATCTCAATATAAAGGCATCTGATTTTTGGAATACAGCTTTCCTCTGTATAGAGTCACCTCCTCCCCACAATATGGGGGAAAGGATGTACTTCTCCTCTTTGTCACCTCATTAGGCACCTTCAGAAGCAATTTCAAGGGGTAACCTCTTTCTAAGAACATACCAATCAAAGTATATAACTCTTTGAGGTATACCCTGTTGACACTGACCAATCGTGACAACCTAACCATTTGGCCCTTTATGATACTAGTTTGTTGATGAAATGGGTGGCAAATATGATAGTGCAAAAGAGAGTTGGAATAAGTTTCCTTCCTGTAAATATTGCTCTGTAAAGTTAACCCATTTTTTGTAAGGTGGATATCCAGGAAATCTATCATTTCAGAGTTCCAGTGACTGGTAAATTTATAAAATAGGGTGGTGTCATTCAAATGTTCCACAAATAATCTGGCCTCATTCTCGTTCCCTTTCCATAATATCAATATATCATCCAAAAAATGATTGTATGTAATTATTTTATCATTGTAGGAGGATTGAAAAACAAAAACGTCTTCCCAATATAGGAGCAGCAGATTTGCAAAGCCAGGGGCAAATTTCGCCCCCATGGTCACACCTGATATCTGATGAAAAAGTTCACCTTCAAAACTCAAATAGTTGTTTTTCAATACAATTTCCATGAGATACATTAAAATGTTAATTTTATCACCATCTATCTTTCTACTTTTAAGGAGGCTTTCCGTAAAATAATTTAGGCCTTCTTCGTGGGGTATAAAGGTAAAAAGGTTCACCATGTCTATGGTAAGGAAGGAAAAATTATCCAAATCTTTCAAGACACCCAATATTTCAAGACAGTGCTAAGAATCCCTTAATATGTGTTCCTTTTCAGTTATAACCAGTTGTATCCCTTCATCAACAAATGATGCCAGGGGCTCAGTTTTACAGCCCCACGCTGCAGCAATCGGCCTAAAAGGGGGGTTGTTAATATTTTTGTGGATCTTGGAGATCCAAAAAATGACAGACGTAACTGGATGGTCTACACTAAGACAGTTAAATTCTTTTTCATCTATTGCCCCCTGGAAAAGAGCGTAAAGCAAATACAGGTCTATTTTGCTGCAGGGAATATTCATCTCGTTTTTAGGGACTCTTTGATAGGTGGAAACATCATTCAATATTTCATGCATTTTAGTTACATAATCAAAATGGGCCATAATAACAACCCCCCGCCCCGGGTCTGGTTTCATTATTCTCAATTCTTTGTTGTTTGCCAGTTCAAATAAAAATTTCCTTTCTTCTTTACTAAGATTGTCACTTCTATTATTGTTGTTAAAATTAACTGTCTTCCCCAAAACCTTTCTCATTTCTTTAAAACACATATTCTCAAAAATTGCTATGTCCTTGTTACTAGGAGGTATAAATGTACTTTTCCTTTGTAATGTTCTAAATGAAAAGCCTTTGTCATTTTGTTAGTCACTGAAAAATATAATCAAATTCAGCTGCCTAGTGAACAATCATCAGATATCAGGTGTGGCCATGGGGTGAAATGTGCCCCTGGCTTTGCAAATCTGGTGCTCCCATATTGGGAGGAAGTTTTTGTTTTTCAGTCCTCCTACAATGATAAAATAATTTCATACAATTGTTTTTTGGATAATATATTGATATTATGGAAAGGGGATGAGAATGACACCAGATTATTTGTGGAACATTTGAACGACACCACCCCATCCTGGATATCTACCATACAAAAAATGGGTTAGGTTTACAGAGCAATATTTACAAGAACGAAACCTATTCCAACTCTCCTTTGCACTATCATAGTTGCCACCCATTTCACCAACAAACTAGTATTATAAAGGGCCAAATGGTTAGGTTGTCACGATCGATCAGTGACAACAGGGTATACCACAAAGAGTTATATACTTTGATTGGTATGTTCTTAGAAAGAGGTTACCCCTTGAAATTGCTTTTGAAGGTGCCCAATGAGGTGACAAAGAGGAGAAGTACATCCTTTCCCCCTAAATTGTGGGGAAGAGGTGACTCTATACAGATTAAAGCTGTATTCCAAAAATCAGATGCCTTTATATTGAGATACAACTATCAAGCACCCTCACTATTGGATGTGATTAAGACAGCATGGGACATACGTTTTGATGATGGGATGAAAGAAAGATTGGGGCAGACCCCTAGGATGGTATTTAGTAGAGGTAAGAACATTAAAGATATATTGGAGAGGCCAGTTAACAAAAGACAAACTTTGATCATGTATGAATGCAGGGCATATAAGTACTGTAAATACATTAATGATGGCTCCTATGTTATAATACAAGGGTATGACAGATGTTTACTATGCCCGGGCAGATGCTGTTGCAATACATCTATACTGGTTTACTTGGCTACTTTTACCAGCTGTTTTGGGTTTTACATGGGCAAAACAATACAGAGGCTCAGAGATAGAATATCCGAACATCTCAGAGCCATTAAAATTAAGGACACACATAATGCTTTGTTTATTCACAGCACTACTTGCCCTAATTTTAAGAAATTTATCTTCTTTGTTGTTGATCGAGTTATTCCGGGTGAAAGGGGTGAGGATGATACACTTAGGGTTGAAAAAATGGAACATAAGTGGCAAATCAGACATAATGCAACAAACCCCCCATGGTCTGAATGACAGCATTTCTCTTATGGCAGTTTTAAATCAAAGGGCTACTGAAACTGAATCACTGTTTTGGTTATTTATTAACACCTGAAAACGATTTTTAAGGTTATTATATGAAACATTTATTTTAAATGTAATATATATATTCATGATAATCTTATTTGGATATAATATTTATATATTTTTTACATGTGAGCCATAGATTGCACTTTGTATTTTTTAATAATATTCAATTAATTATGAGAGTGAAGTAGTGATTGGTTAATTAATTTGTGTTGTGATTATTTAAGAAGTGTTCTTGTTAACTCCCATTAGCTCTGAAGAAGCCAATTTATTTGGCGAAAGCGCTTAGTTATTGGGAGGACTTTTCTGTCTACATTAAAAGTTGAGTTTTCTGTCTGTTTTTGATTCATTTGTTTGTTTTTCTCTTTATTAGTTCTGACCCTGGCTGGGTTGATATTTGTTTAAGATCTGAGGTGCTTGGGGGTTGTGCATTATGGGTAAGGGAGAAGCTTGAGAGTTTTTGGTTGCCGTGAGCTTTAGCAACATCCAAGTCAGATCTGAAGGATCCAGACCCTTTAGTTGAGGAAGAATGAAAATGGACAACACAGATGGAATGTTGTGGTGAGTACATAACTTCTTTTTCTGCCTGTCATAGAATCTTGGTTATATCATGGCTTTTGCTTGTTCAGTGAGATAGCTAGACACTAAAATGTGTTTATGGATAGTAAACTGATTAGTCTAAATTGCCTCACAGCAAGAGGTTCTCCGGTTCGATCCTCGGCTGGGGTGCCTTCTGTGTGGAGTCTGCATGTCCTCCCTGTGGTCGCGTGGGTTTCCTCCGGGTGCTCCGGTTTCCTCCCACATCCCAAAGACATGCTGCAGGTTGATTGGACACTCTAAATTGGCCCTAGGTGTGTGTGTGAGTGTGCCTTCTGTGGAAGGTTGGGCGCCGGGCTGGCAACTCGACACTGTAAAACTCCACTGCCATTCAATGTGCGGACAAGGTGATCCGCTGTGGCGACCCCTAACTGGGAAAAGCCGAAAGAAGAAGAAGAAGAAGAAACTGATTAGTCTAAATGTTTTGATTCTTCATCTGAGTATGCTGCCCTGATTATTGCAGTGCACTGAGGGCACAAATCTAGTTTCCTCTAGACCTTAGTCAACAGAATCTGTAGGTTTGTGTCTTGTCGAAACCCAGGGAATGCCACTGCATTTCCTTCCAGAAAGCAAACTAGCCAACAGTCATGGCATCCATGATTGGGTAGCCTTACATTTAAGCTACATCACTTAGCATAACATCCTTATATAGTACATAGGCTAGAAATCTCTTCTTACCTCTACCCACTGAGCACACCAAACCAGAGAGGCCCTACTTAAAATACTGTCCTTTGGCTTAGCTATGAAAGGAAAGGAAAGAAAAAACCTTCATAGTGAGAACATTCCTTTACTGGAAAAAAGCTTACATAGTACATCTTCCACCTTGGATATTTGGTCTATTATTTGGTCTAGTATTCCAACTGTTACTTGCTGAGAAAGAGCTCTGCATGCTTGTGTATCTGTCTATCTGTCTCACTGTTTCTCTGTAACGATTATAGTTATAGAGGAAAAAAGTAATTCTGTACATGTTAAGCAATCAATATTGCCAGACAGGTTGTGTGTTATTGTGTAAATAATCCCTTCCCAGGGATATTCTGAGGCCCACAGTTGCATGTGGAGGACCTGTGCACCCCTGGAAGGGCATTATTTACACACACACACACACACACACACACACACACACACACACACACACACACACACACACACACACACACTGCATGGGATATCTGTTAAATCATTAGTGTTTGTTTGTCTTTGTGTTTTTTTTAATTACTGCATATATTTTTTAATAATTTTGATGTAAAATAGTTTCTCCAACTACTGTTTCAAACTTGCTGTAGTATATGCTGGCAAATCTTTGGGGGATGAAGTCACTAAATAATGAGTTAAATTTGAGTTTCTGACTTTATTATTGCTCTCAATAAATTATGGACAGATCTCAACAGAATCAGGGACAAATCCAGACATAATCAGCAACACTTATTAGTATTATTAATTTGATGGAATAAGAAAATGAGAATTAATATACATATTTTGAAGTAAAAAGTCTCTAACCCTCTTTATTGTCATTGTTTATCAAATGTAATTTACCACCTTTTCTCCAAAAGTACTCAGTTTTAGGAGGGATTAAAGGAAGGAGAGCTAAAATTTTAGTCAGAATCAGGGTTGCCCTGAAAATCAAGGATAGGTGAGAGGTATGGACTTCATATCCATCAGAAAATGCATGTTAACATAAATCATGTCATTATAGCAACTTTCTAATTTTGTAAGAGCAATATTTAAAATCCATGCCTATTTTTAAGCATTTGTTCCCACATTATTTTAGGGTTTATCTGGGTTTCTTGAACTAAGAGGTTGAGAGGTATGTATAATTTTTTAAAAGATTTGCATCCACTGCTCCATCAATCTGTCTCTGTCACACACACACACACACACACACACACACACACACACACACACACACACACACACACACACACACACACTCTTCTGCTTTCATGCATGCAAGCACCCATACAGTCGAACACATAAGCATAAACACACTAATGCACAGAAACACTTACACTTTTCTAATTATTTACTGTCCGTTTGTTTTAACTTTACACTCGCTAAACATCAAAAGCACAGCTAGTGAGCATAAAGTAATACCTTGATCGCTCTCAGTCTTACTCATGCATGCATATACTCACACTCACAGAGGCACACACACATGCACACAGATTATTTTTATTTATTTTTTTTTTAATTTTCATTTTGTTTAAATTTTACACTCGCTAAACAGGAAAAGCACTGCTTAGTGAGTTTGAAATAATGGTGGCCGTTATTTCATTACATTCAGGATTCCACTGCAGTTTAATATGCTGCTGTGAAGCATCGGACTCATTTTTCAATAGGCATTACCTGTACACCAACATCCTGCTAGAGAACGCTTGTTCTTCATTCAGAGGCGATGCAATGGTTGCAATTCTCTAAGCATAAATAATATATTTTCCAATAGCAGAATTACCATATAAATATTTTTCATAGTGTTTTATTCTTTTGTACATAAGTTGATGTAATCACTAACCTTATAGTAGTCTTTGCACATGTTGTTGTTCATTGGATCCACATCAGTTCTTTATATTCTTATTTTTTTATTTTCGCCTGTAGAAGGTGGCAGAGTTTTTACAAAATCTAGTGGAACTCTAGTAATTGCAAACTTCACCCAGAATTTGAGTGGACTGTATAGCTGCAACCTTCGCTATATCGACCCTACTATATACACTGAGAGGGAAATTGTTCTCCGATTTATGGTTTATGGTAAGTCTAATGTAAAATGCTTATGTCAATGTTTTGTATGCAGTATGTATTCATAAAGGCAAACAGTGAAAGGGAAATTTTCCTCAGATTTATGGTTTATGGTAAGATGGAAGAATTGCCTGATGTAAAATGCTTTTGTTAATGTTTTTGTGTACAGTAATGGAATATTTATTCAGAGTAAACAACCTTAAATGCTCCACCCTAGAGGAGATGCGGAGAGATGTGACTGAGCTGCTTTGCATGCGTCAGAGGGAAGAAAGACACTTGTCTTAAGTAGTATCTTACCATCTCTGAGAATGATACCACAGTTCCTAAATAAAACAATTAAATTCAACAATTGGCTAATGATTTGGTGTCGCTTCATGTGGATCCAAAATGTGTTATCATGGAAGGTGGTGACTAAGAGGCCAGTTTGTTTCACTAGCATGGCTTGCATCTCTCTCTCTCTCTCCTGATAATTCCACTTGATTAGCTAAGAGTTTTTTCCCCCAAAGTGCTTTTCTTAGGAAAGGTTAATCTCTTGGGCATTGTAATATAGCAAATTCCAATCCGAATTACATTAAAGTGACATTGCTCGATGCTGGGAGTCTTGATAAAAAAAGATGAAATCTGAGGCTTTTCTGACACTTGAACACATGCATACATGAGGAGTTACTGACCGTACTGACCTTATTACTCATTCCTACTGTCTGTCTATAATTACAGTATGCTAATACTGTGTGACTTTAACTACCCATCCAGTAACTTGAAATCTTATATAACAAATATTAAATATGCTCGGAGGTTCCTCAGTTGTATTAGTGTAACTCCTAGGTGAAGTAGCGAAAATTTCCACTAAATGTGGCAAAATGCTTGCCCTCATCCTTGCAAATATGGCATCTGATGTTAATCTTCATTCATTCCTTACTGATGGGTTCGGAACCGAGGCCGACTCGGCTGCTATACCAAGCTTGCGTCAGCCAAAAAACTCTCATACTAAGATTACCCATAGTGCCTCTCTCCCCATCACCTCAGATCTCGTTTGCCATTTACTGGTCAGGATGTGTCAAGACTTTCACTCACAGCTAAGTGGTTTTTGCTTGTTGATAAAACTTTGTATTGTTGTTGAACCTTTATCGTTTGTAGATAATACCTCTCGCTATCCCTTATCTGGCAAAGTGCCTTGTTCTTCCTCCCCCTTTACTGTTTTTTCTGGTATTCCTTCCTACCATTGTTGGTAGCTCCCACCCTTACCCTCTGTGATATTCTCAAGATAACATTGTTGGTACCCTTTTTCTTCCCTTGTCTCTCTCTCTTTATATATTTAAAAAAAAAAAAAAAAAATATATATATATATATATATATATATATATATATATATATAGTGTGTGTTTTGATTGCTATATTGTTATATTTTTGTAAGGTTTGTTGTTGATATTCTGGTATTTGCAGGTGTAGTGGCCTTAACTTTGTGTGGTTATGGTGGAGAAGAAAGGGATCACTCTGTTTAAAGCTTGTGACCAGTATCCTTGTAAAATGCCGAATTTGGACGCACATTCCTCTTGTGTATATTTATTGAATGTACCTCATCTGACTGTTCAACCACCTTGTAATATTTGTGTGGGCTTTAGTACCCTTACACTGAATGAGAGATGCAATATACTTATTCTTAAGGGACTACTCAAATCTCCTTTCACGGAGGCTGTTTCTGCATCGGTGGGTTCTCCCCCTCCCAGAAAAGATCACAAGAAGAGGAGCCATTGGGTTCCCTCTTCTCCTAAAAATCCGGAATCTAAGTCTTTAGAGCCTAGACCTAAATTGCCAAAATTGTCTTCAGTTCCCTCGGCTCCAGGGCTCAAAATCCCTTCCTCAGTGCCGACGGTGGAACCGACCCTGATTATGAGTACTGAATTGCCTCCAACTCCATCGGCAGCGGGGCTTGAGTCTTCTACCTTGATGCCGACTACTGAACCGAAGTCTGATAAGATGCTTTTGGTACAGATTACCTTGGCTCCGAATACCACGGTACTGACCATGACTACACCTGTCCAGATTCCCCATCGACCCAAACAATAGAGTCTTCAATCCGGTCACTTCCCCCTCCCTACTGCATTTTCTACAGGTCCATCGACCTTGGTGTTGAAGGGAGAGCCCATACCTCTGACCAGATACTCCCTGTCGATGGATCCATTCTCAGGACAGCCATATAGTCCCTTCTTGGAATGTCCAGACTCCCCATCGGGGATATCTACCAGATCCTCCAGGAGCCCATCAGAACTAGACATGGTCAGACTTGTGGATCAACTCTTGACCGTTAGAGGGTTGTCTTCTCTTAGTAAACTCTCTATCCCATTTGGTGCAGAGGAGTTCTCTCCACAGACTCCATCTTATACTCCTCCTTTGACCTCTCTGGGTCCGAAGCCCTCTACTCCAGCGACATCCTCATCTGTGGCAATGATGATCACCCTATGGACGTCGACTCCTACGGAGCTGAGCCATCATTGGGTTCATGACTGGGCTGTCGGCACTGAGGGTCCTAGCCCGGTGCCAATTTTTTTTACTGCACTGTGTGCTATGGCCCCAATGACCACAGTGGAGCTGAGTCCCTTCGAAGTTCCTCTCCTTGAGGCGGGTCTGTCAGAGCGGGATGTGACCCTGGTTCCGAGGTTCTTCCTTTTGGTTCTGGGATCCCATCCCTCTTCAGGTGGGCCTGCTCTTCAGCTGATGGAAAGGGCACAGGCCTCTGCAGGAACTCAGCTGGCCCCACAGGCATTGGAACACCATATATACCTTCCTCCTAGACGTCAGTTGATACAGTCTGCCACTCCAGGACACCAGCCGCGGGAGCCGCAAGATACCCTTGAACAGGGCACCCTCTCTCCTGAGTCCTGTTTGGAAGCCCCTGCTGAGGAGGTTCTGAGGAAGAGAATGTGCAAGAGGAAGCACGTAGACTCCCCAAAAGAGTCTCTTCTGGAAGACATAGACTATGATGAAGGGGCAGGGTCCCCAAAATCTCCTCCTGAAGATGTCTCCTTCAGAGACGTCTTTGAAATTTTGAAACAGCGAGGAGATTGGAAGTCCTCAAACCCATCCCCCAAAGAGTCTGTGTTCTTGCAGGCCTTCCATGCCTGGCCCTCTACCACCTGGGTGACCCTGCCTGCTGATGAGCTCATGTGGCTTGTCGTGCAGTGCACCTGGAAAAAGCCAGACTCCATTGAGCCTGTCCCCCAAAGACCGGATAAATTGTTATGTCCCGCCAAAGACAGCCCTCATTGGTCTAAAGGATTTTCTGTAGGCACTATGGTGGTGGCGGTGGCAACAAAGAAAGAGATCGCTGAGGAGAGCCACACTGTTCATCCCCCAAATAAGGAGTCCCGGGTGTTGGACAGACTAGGGAAGTGGACGTTCACCTCTTTGACCTTTACCATTCAGTCGTTGAACTATCTGGCACATTTCACTAGGCTCCAGAGAGATCTCATCACATAGCTCTCTGGAACACTAGCAGGAGCTGTATCTGACAAGGTCTGGGATAAGGTGGCCTTGCAGCTTGCAACCCTAGAGTCCATTTCTAACTCGTCCATGATGTTGGTCTCCCATGCAACTGAAGGGGCGGCTAGATCAGTGGGTGGAGTTGTTGTCATGAGAAGTTATGCCTGGATGCACCTCTGCAACTTTGCAGACCCTTTCAAGGCTTCCTTCCTCAAAGCTTCAGTCGAGCCTTCATCCCTTTTCGGATCCAAAGTGAAAGCCTAACCAGGTGTGAGCAGAAAGATAAGACCCTATCTGCGGTAGGTGTCCATTTTTCCAATCCCCAATGATACTTCTCTAGGAATCACAGGAGTGGGAAAATGTGGCACTATAAGTCCTATCCATGACACACGTGGTGAGCATACTCCATGGGGCAGAGGGGGTAACTCTTCTGGAAGATGCCCCTTTCAGGGCTGGGGTGGGGGTTCGTGCAATCAGGGATCCAGAGATTCTTTCTCTGGACAGCCCTACCAGCACTCCTGAAGAGCAGCCTGATTACTTTCCTCTGGAAGCAGTCAGGGGACGTTTCTCGCTGCACCAACATGCCTGGCAAACTATCACCTCAGACACCTAGGTGCAGCAGATTATTACCAGAGGTTATCACATCCCCTTCAATCTTAACCCCAAATCTCCAAAACATATTCTTGTTGTTCCACCCGGTGAAAGGGAATCTGCAGCTCCAGAGGTTCTAAAGCTGCTTCAAAAAAGAGTAATCCAAATGGTCTCACCAGACCAGATAGGATCCGGGTTTGACTCAAGGTTATTTTTAGTGGCAAAGAAGACAGGGGAACTGGAGACCCATTTTGGACCTCAGTATCTTAAACAAGTTTGTCAAACAGACAAAGTTCCTGATGGTCACGGTTCAGTCTATCCTTCCTTTCCTGGAGAAAGATGATTGGATGTGCTCTACAGTTCTTCGGGATGCATATTACCACAAAAAGATGGAAAAGCGATCCAGAAGATTCTTCCACTTCCAACTGGCCCTTTGGCCTCTCTACAGCCCCCACAGTGTTTACCAAATGCATGGCAGTGGTAGCAGCTCACCTGAGACTACAGGGAGTCTGGGTGTTTCCATACTTGGATGACTGGCTCATCACTGCTCCCACCAAGCATTAACTGATAATGGCACAACAGTACACTCTACTACAGGCACAGTGTTTAGGGATTTCTATAAATATGGAGAAGAGTCAGCTGACCTCGGCCCAGTCCTTGGAATTCATAAGGCAACACTTAACACACTATCTTGCATGGTCTTCCTACCTCATTACAGATTGGAAAGATTTGTTTCTCAGATCCGAGCGATACTCCCCCGAGACAAGGTTCCCACTTGGGCAGTCCTTCAAATCTTAGGGTCAATGGCTTTAACAATAACGATTGTCTCGCTAGCAAGACTACATATGAGAATACTTCAGTGGCTTCTATTAAAGCAGTGGTCAATGTTAACTCACCCATTATCTTTCCAAATTTGTTTAACGAATTTATGCAAGAAGGACTTACTTTGGTGGATGCAGCCAGACATATCCCTATGGAGTCAACCTTTTTCACCCCCACAGTCCAAGGCCACAATGACCACGGACGCTTCCCTGACTGGGTGGGGGGGCATTTTCAGGGACAGATGGTCCAAGGCACTTGGTCATCAGCAGAGGCCAATTTGCATATCACTGTCCTGGAACTTAGGGCGGTGCTTATAGCATTGCAAGCATTCCACCACTCCCTCTCATCAGGGACTGTTGCTATTAGACAGATAACATGTCAGTGGTCTGGTATATCAACAAACAAGGGGGAAAGAAATCCTATCCTCTGTACCGGGAAGTCATGAGAATTTGGCCATGGGCAATAGCTTCCAACCGCTTTCTAATAGCAATGCACATTCCCAGGGATTCCAATGTGATTGCAGACAAATTGAGCAGATATACTCTCCTACCTCATGACTGGTTTCTCAATCCTTCAGTCAATGATATTTTATCACTGGGGCCAGCCTTGCTGCAACTTGTTTGCCTCACCCATAAATCACAAGTGCAGAAGCTACTTTGCCCTAATCCCCCCTCAGAGGAACCCCCGAGGAATGCGCTCACACACGATTGGCCCGCAGGACTGCTCTATACCTTTCCCCCAATACCATTGATCCTGCATTTCTTGAAGAAAGCAATTCAGTTGAGAAGCAGAGTAATCCTCATTACTCCTTATTGGCTTCGATAAGTTTAGTTCCTTTCCTATGGCCTTATCTCGTATGCAAACCATGGATTCTGGATCCATCTTTGGAATTACTGTTACACCCTCAAGGGCTACTCTACCCGAACCTCTCCAGCCTCAAGCTGACGGCTTAGTTCCTCCACTTCCTATAATTGCTAGGCAGAAGAATCTTTCCTCTCCTGTCTGCGACATTCTTCTGGCTTCTCATAAGCCCTCTACCAGAAAATTGTATTGTGATAAATAGAAGAGATTTGGATTATGGGCTCGTGATAATAACATAGATCCTAGTTCAGCCTCAGTCCCTTATGGACTCCATTATCTCTCCAGTCTATTACAATCCGGAGTAGCAGTTTCTACGATTTGGGTTCACCTGGCAGCTATTTACAATTTTCATGATGGCTTCGGGGATACCTCCTTGATTTCTCATCGCCTCTGCAAAACCTTCCTGAAAGGGGTTTCTCACATTAGGCCCCCATTAGAGAACCTATTGAACCTTTGAACCTCATCCTCGTGCTGCAGGCACTAACTAAAGCTCCTTTTGAACCTGCAGCCAATTGTGACATAAAATTTCTCTTGTGAAAGTCTTTTTTTTCTAGTGGCTATTACTTCAGCATGAAGGATATCTGAACTTCAGACCTTATGTGTCAAACATCCCTACTTAATTTTTCACAAGACAGAGTATCACTTTGGACTAATCCTTCTTTTCTGCCCAAAGTAATTTCAGAGTTAAGCATGAACCAGACAATCGATTTACCAGTGTTCTTCCCAAATTTTTCAATTAAGAGGAGTACTGTCTCCACTTATTGGATGTACACAGACAATTACAGTTCTACCTGGACAGAAGAAAATCCTTTAGGAAATCCGACCAACTCTTTATCTCTTATTTTGGGCCTAAAATAGGAGAGTCAGTTTCCAAGATTACCTTGTCGAAATGGTTAAGAGATTCTATATGTTTTGTCTACCTTCATAGTAAATTGCCCTTGCCAAACAAAATTAGAGCACATTCAACCAGATCAATGGCAACCTCGGTGGCCTTTCACTCTAGAGCTACCATGGATGATATTTGTGCAGCAGTAATGTGGGCCTCTCCACATACCTTTATTAATCATTACAAATTGGATTTGGTCTCCAGGGGGAGAGGTGCCTTTGGCTCAATGGTACTTAGGAATATTCTTCTATGGGGCCTCCCAGGAAACTAGGTAGCTAGGGACTCTGTCCCATCAGTAAGGAATGAATGAAGATTAACAACATCAGGTAAAGAATTTATGTCTCACCATAAAGTTCCATCTGTGTTGTTCATCTTTATTCATTCATTACGTCCCTCCCACCATCCCCCTCCAGTAGGCTCTTGGAGGTTTTTGGATATGGTTCTTTATTTGGTTTAAGGTATTCTGAGCAGAAAAAGCCTCCACTTTTACGTCCTTGGGCAAACTCAATCTGAGGTAATAGGGACAGAGGCACTATGGGTGATTTTTTAAAACAAAAAACTGACCAACTCCAAGAAAGGTTCACCGTTTATTGAATAAGAAATAAAAACACACACACACACACACACACATATATATATATATATATATATATATATATACATATATACATATATATAGATATATAAATATATATATATATATATATACTAAGCGCTTTCACCCGTTCACTATGTTGGGCATCTTCAGAGTAAAAACAATCCAAAAATAGTTCTCTTAAATAACTTAATTGACACAACACCCTGATAAATGCAACCCAATAAAAATCCTTGATCAATTATTGATGCAAATACCTATCCACATATAAAAACTAATATAGTTCATGTACTTTAAAAACAATATAAATGTAGATATATATAAATGTAAATAAATAAGTAAAAACATGGTTAAAGGTCATATCAAACACAGCAAAAACATTAATTAAATATATTGAGAATTATATTTTAATATACTCGAAATGGAAATGTGTTCATTAATACCTGGTGGATTAGAAGTATCCAGTCTCAGTTGCCATAAACATTCTTTTGGTTCCAATAAAGTGTTATCATCTCCACCCTTCACATTCTAGGGAACTCTATCAATCAGAAAAAATAAACAGTTTTTTGAAACTGATACATGTTTGACTGTGTATATAACAAACTCACTAATTTCTTATTTTTGATGTCCCTAACATGTTCTAATATTCGTAATCTTAATTTTCTAATAGTCTTCAGTACATAGCATGTGGGAAAACGTATGCATGTGGCGACATAAACCACCATCTTAGTGTTGCAATTACAAAAACCTGGGCATCTAATCGTTCTCCTGTAATTGTGAATTGCAACGTATGGTCCATCATTAATAAATTTACATTTGCTGCATAATCCACATTTGCTCATCTTGGACATTTTATGTATATTTGTGTTCATATCAACTTCCATTACTTCTTTTAAGTTAGTGCCCCTACTGTATATGAATTCGGGTAAATGAACTATAATATCAGTCACTTCACTTTTACCATTAAATACCATTTGCCATGTCTCATGTACTATAGTAATGATCTTCCCTGCTGATTCATTGAATGGGAGTACCAAGGCATCTCTCCTATTTCTCTTGTTAAGATTTGTTCTATCATTTACCAAGCCTCCTTTAAGTATAGGTTTGAAGACAGCTTTTCTTTTGTCTACCACCTCATTTCTATGTTTAATCAATATGTCTCGGGGATATCCTCTTTCATTAAACATATCCATTAATTTCACCATTTCATCTTGAAAAACATGTTCCTCACTCACAAGTCCAGACAGCCTCACCATCTGGCCCTTAATAATATTCTTCTTCTGAAAATTGGGGTGACAGCTGTCAAAATGTAAGAAGGAATTAGAATAGGTCTTCTTACGGTAAATACTAGAATTCAAACGATCTTTACCTTTGTATAACAAAATATCAAGGTATTCACATCTTTTATCATGGACCTTACTAGTAAATTTAAAAAATGGTGTCGTTGTACCCAAATATTCAACAAATTCCTTGACTTCCTCCTTAGTTCCCTTCCAAAAAATCAGAATATCATCCAAAAAGCACAAATAGAGGGCTATTTTGGACATATAACTAGAGGTGAAGACACACTGTGTTTCCCACTGTGCTAAAACTAAATTGGCATATATGGGTGCACATCTGGTACCCATAGCTATACCCGTAATCTGTTTGTAGTACTCTCCTTCAAATATAATAAAATTATTTAACAAAACCATTTCCATAAGTTCCACCATTAATCTGCATCTTACTATATGCATGCCCCATATCTCAGCAAACAATTTTCAAACATTTCCAGTCCTAAATTATGTGGTATAATAGAAAATAAATTTATCACATCAACCATAATCATAACAAATTCATCATTACTCTTCATCTCTCCAAACCACATCAAGACAGTGCCAAGAATCATTTAAAATGTGTGGTAACTGGTTCAAAACACTTTTACAATTAAAATCCGCAAGTGACGCTATAGCTTCTGTTTTAGATCCTGTTGCTGAAACTATTGGTCTAAAAGGTGGATCATTCACACTTTTGTGGATTTTTGGGATGCTGAAAATAGATGGTATAATTGGTAAATTTACCATTAAATAATCATATTCATCCTTATCAGGCATACCCTCCATTAAAAGCTCATGTAATTACCAGTCTGTTTTAGTATAGGCTCTATATACCTCAAATATAAAGACCTTTTCATATGTAGCACTGTCATTTAACAAGTGTACCATTTTGCAAGAATAATCAGTGTTATACATAATTACAACCCCACCCGCTTTATCTGGTTTCATTACCTGGTAAACATTGGTAGTTAACTCCTTTAAACAAAATCTTTCCCCCATAGTCAAATTGTCTTTCAGTATATTTTCAGTCCTTAGGCATCTACATATCTGTGATTCACATAGTTGTTCAAATATAAAGACCATTGGGTTGTGTGGGGGAATAAAGTAGCTAGATCTTTTTAGAATAGGACCATATTCATTTCTAGGCTGGGGTTGTTAGCAAAAAACATTTTTAAATTCAATAGTCTTGTATATAGTTTAAAATTAATTAAAATTTTACCAATGTCATACCTGAATGTGGGAACATAAGTCAAACTTTTTTAAACAAAGCAAAGTGATCTTGTGACAATTCAAACTCAGTATAATTATAAATCGAAAAACCACCGTTGTTTAAAATTTTACAATTAAAATCAGAAATTTGCGTGTCAACCTCTTGTTGAACTATGTCCAGACATAAAATCTCTGTGATACTGTTCATACCATAAGAACCATTATCTAAAGGCGCATTACTAGATTTACTAGTTGTCCCTTCACTTTGTAACATTGCATCATTCGAGTCCATACTGTGTCTGATTTGGTTAAAATGCCCACAGTGCTCTATCTCAGTGACTTGCAATTCATCTAGTGAATCTAAAGAACAACAGTTGACAAAACTATGCAGTTTCTTGTTCACAAATTAGAATTGACTGCTGTTGTATCGCACTGTCTTTTTCGTGTTCATTTGGTTCGTTTGATACATCCGTCCCTCCCACTCCCCCTTGTTGTACCCTTGTTGTTGTTGATGTCCCTGATAACGATCCCGTATCCGGTCTGATCATCTTAGGGGTTGTTGTTCTACAAATGTTTCTCTGTCATCTCTATTAGTATCCCTCCCAGGGGCAACAGTAACCTCACCATCCACAGTCTCAATTGGGCATCCAGAACTGTTGTTGGGCCCCTGTCTAGAACCAAAATGCCTGCTGTTAATGTTCCTGTTAGCTCTAAAATGTGCATAGGCTCTGTTTTCAGCATAGTCACAGCTATCCCTAATAAGTTTGTTGTTTTTAATTTCCAACCCTTTTTTAACTAAATTATTCGTGTCATTCATTATGTTGTCAAAACGTATGTTGTTAAATTCAAACAGTAAATCACTGGTGATGCTATTATTTAGGGCCGTTAATTGGACTTTTAAAATTGCAAGTTTGGCAATATTATTGCGCAAAATAAGCCTCATTAAGTCCATTCCTGTACCGTCAAACAAGCCTATTAGGTCCTGGTAAAACTCAGTTCCTTCTTCTATTCCCATCAGTAGTTTAAATGTCCTCAAACCCTTGGGCACCTGCAGTAATTCGATGGATCTTTCTAGGAACACATTATCCATTTGAAGTGATTTAAACCTCTTCAAAGTTTTTTCAAATTCCTGTAGCTGTGTATTTAATGAACCCATCCCTACGCCATTAACAGCAACCGGTCTGTTGTTTAGGATGGGAGGAGCCGACCATGTATCAAAATTCCCACACCTCTGGTTGGGCGAGTCATCTGTGTTGGTGTCTGTAGCATTCAGCGCGGTATTCGTATTTAAATTATTGGAGTTCATATCACCCGTATTCATCCCTGTACCTGCCTTTGAACTATTACTAGCAGACAAAATCATATTACTGCTGCCTGGAGTGGCATGTAAAGTCAATAAATTAACTTGTGTGTTGGTCAAGGAAACATCATCCGTAGCTACTGCATTAAATCCTTATTCTTGCATAGCACGTATAAGGCGTTGTGTCACCTCCATGTATTGAGCCAATAATTGCTCCATCTTATTCTAATACAACGATAACCGATCTCGAAGCTAGATCAGCCCAATACACGTTTAACACTTTAACGACATAAAAGAACACTTGTAAAACAAAAAAACGACCAGCTCCACGAAAGGTTCACCGTTTATTGAATAAGAAATAAAAACACACACATATCTATATATATATATATCTATATATATATATATATATCTATATATATATATATATCTATATATATATATATATATATATATATATATATATATATATATATATATACTAAGCGCTTTCACCCATTCACTATATTGGTCATCTTCAGAGTAAAAACAATCCAAAAGTAGTTCTCTTAAATAACTTAATTGACACAACGCCCTAATAAATACAACCCAATGAAAACCTTGATCAATTATTGATGCAAATACCTATCCACATATAAAAACTAATATAATTCATATACTTTAAATTTTGACGCACATTCCTCTTGTGTATATTGTTTGAATGTACCTCATCTGACTGTTCAACCACCTTGTAATATTTGTGCAGACTTTAGTACCCTTAAACTGAATGAGAGATGCAATATACTTATTCTTAAGGGACTAATCAAATCTCCTTTCCCCGAGGCTGTTTCTGCATCGGTGGGTTCTCCCCCTCCCAGAAAAGATCACAAGAAGAGGAGCCATTGGGTTCCCTCTTCTTCTAAAGATCCGGAATCTAAGTCTTTAGTAACCACTGCAGCATCCCTACAGTGTCATCATCCCTGGTCAGATCCGATCACGAAGAAGTCGTTTTCAATGTCACCCCCCCCCCCCCCCCAGCTAGGATCAAACAAAAAATCTTCTCCAAAGCTGATTAGCTGATTACAACCTCCTGAGGGAAGGTATAAACAGCTTCACAACCCCCTCCCCCTCCATAGGAACTGGCACATATCTCCAAACCTAGACCAAAGTACTATACGAGCATTTATATAGCTGCATGGAATCAGGAATACCCAACAGGATGAAATCTTCCTCCTCAAGGAAGTGTAAACCTGTCTGGTGGGCATCTGTAGTAAATAAATTCTATAATAAAAGGAAAAAATTGCTGTTCAGGGCCAAGAAGGAGCAGGTGCCTAATTGGAAAAGACCTCTCCTTAGCCTGAGCAAGCAAATAAGAGCACTAGTGAAATACTTCGAAGCAAACTTCAAGTCCAAACTGGCCACATCTACTAAAGACAATCATAAGGCCTTCTTCGCATATGTCCGCAGCCTCAAAAAAAGCACCCAGATCTGCTCAGAACTGGTGGTCAAGGATACCACATACACAAACACTGTAGATATAGCCAGCCTGCTGGCAGACAGGTTCAATGAAAACTTCACCCCTCTGTCCCCCCATCAGTAAATCAGGGCATCCCCAGTACTTGCTCCTACCCTTTTCTCTAGGGAGCAAGTCATCACTGCCCTCTGAAAGGAAAAAAATGCAACCTCCATGGGACCCAATAACATCCCAGGCTGCATCTTACATGAACTCAGGCAGGAACTTGTAGCACCATTAGGCACCCTATTCAGCCAAAGCCTGAGTACCGGTTTCATCCCAGCCAAATGGAGGACAGCCACTGTCATCCATTTGCACAAAGGTGGAGCATCCACTAATCCAGGAAATTATAGACTCATCAACCTAACTAGCCTGATCTGCAAGGTCATGGAGTGGATTATCATGGACCTCATTAACAAGGACATTGGCAACCTCCAAACACTCAATCCCACACAGTTTGATTTTGTCAAGGGGAAGTCATGCCTTTTAAACTTGTTTGACTTCTTTGAGACAGTCACCAAAGCCATAGACGAGGGGAAGATGATGCATACCGCCTACCTTGACCTGGCCAAAGCCTTCGATACTATTCCCCAGTCAGGTATAATAGATAAACTCTCTCAACTAGGCATCAATCCATATATTTTATTTTATCTATTTTAGTTTACATTTGTTGACAGGGCTAGTCCAACTGGATACATGTCCATTTTCAGTAGAGGCCCGGGGAGATAAGCTCCAATTAAGCTAATAAATCAAAAAATAAAAATTAAATACATTGTTGATAGAGATTAACATCAAGAACTTGACTACAAAGTTTAGTAATACAATACACTACTACTAGAAGCATATTTACATGGTAAAGGATTTGACATTCATCATGTTGAAGACTAGGAAAAAAGAACAGATTCAAACTAATTATTAAGGTTGTTTTGAAGTATTGCACTCAAAGTGACAAAAAGTTGGCATATATACATAGTGGAACACGTGCTCACAGTAGGATGCTTATTATAAAGTACATACTCAGAGGTAGTTACCAGAAAAGACTAGACTAGAATTAGAGTTAAGGAAGCTTACTATTACCAGATGGGTAGCAAACTGGCTCACTGATAGAACCCACCTAATCAAAATAGGGGAAGCCACCTCAAGCAGTAGACCCATAACGAGTGGTGTACCCCAGGGATTGGTCTTGGGGCCTCTGTTGTTTGGGATATAATTTTCTGAGGTGCAGGCCAAAACCAGTGGGCTATGGCTGACCAAGTTTGCAGATGATTGCAAACTGGGTGCTGTCATCAATTCCCCTAGTGATGCGGACATCCTCCAAGAGGATCTCACCCAAACAAATGTCTGGTGCCAGAAACATGGCCTCAAACTGAATGTCAAAAAATGCATCATCATCCCCTTTGGGGAGAGTGATGTTCCCACAAATTATAACATTAATAATAAGGTCCTAAGCATGCAGTCAGTCGTGAGGGACTTCGGCACCTAGGTTGATAGCAAACTGACTATTGACCACCATATTCTCTCCTTTGTATGGATAACTTTCTACATGGCTCACCTCATTAGTAAGGGTATCTCATCCAGGGACAAGGTGGTTACAACATCCCAATATTCTTCCATTATAAGACCCATTATTGAGTACAATGCTTCTTTTGGCCTGTACCTCACAAAGCACATGCAGTAACTGGAAAGACCACAGAGGTTCCGCACCAGGAGAATCCAGGGCCTCAAACATCTACCCTACAAAAATAGGCTAAAGGCTCTGTCCCTCTACTCAGTCTCCTACTGACTCCTCAGAGGTGACCTCTGTCTGCCATACAAAGCAATCTCAGACCCCGCCTTGATGGGACTGCTGCATATCTGCAAGTCAAGGTCCACTCGAGTAACCCACACGCGTGACCTCAAACCTGGTCTGTGACACCAGTAGGACTTGTTGGCAGGACAAATTTGTATCCCAGAGGCTCCCACTTTGGTGGAATAGACTCCCTCTCCACGTCAAGCAGAGTACCTCATTAACCCTTTTTAAGTGCAACCTGGATAACTTGATGGATAACAGAAAAAACACCCCTTGGATTCCACTTTTGTTCCTGCTGGACAGTGGCATAGGGTGCTGACTATTTGAAACATGGGCTAAATTCTTGGCTAGTGTTGTAAGGGCCTCAGGAACAATAGTCTAGTAACTTCCTATGATCCTATGAACTCGTCAGTTGCTAGGTGTTTTCCTGCTGTTTACATGTTTCCTGCTGCACATTTTGGTTCATAGGTTCATAGGTCGCTGCTAGGCTATCGGCCTTAGGGCCTATACAAGCGTAGCTATAACAATTCCCTGGATATTTCTTCCCACAGTATTTACTTCCCTGGACCCCTGTCTAGCAGGTTGACTGACATGATCCCCGGGGTGAATTTCCTATCTCCCATCCAATCGTTATGGTTCCTTTTGAAGAGGGCCAAGGAGGCACTGTACTTGACATGTATGGGCAGTCTATTCCAGAGTATGGGGAGTCTCTGGGTCAGGAACCTATCCCTCCAGCATGCTTTGTTCATTGTGATGACAAAGTTTAGATCCCTGGAGCATGTGGCTCTGAGGGATTGGGATTTCTTTAAGTGGAGCATGTCCAACAGCTCAGGGTTTGACATGGCCTTGTATGTTAAGCAGAGATTGCCTCTGAGTAGATGATATGCCACAGAGTATAGCTGGAGATTTTTTAGACGGTCAGCATAGGGCATCTGCTTTAGGACTGTGATTCTTTTAGTGAGGTGTTTCTGCGGTCTTTCCAGCTGTTGCAGATGTCTTGTGAGGTACATACCAAATGGGGCATTGTACTCTATAAGGGGTCTAATGAGGAATGACTACAGTGGGACAATGACCTCTTTTTTTCTGGAAGAAAAGCCCTTAGTGATGAGGTGTGCTGCATAGAAGGATTTCCTGACTTTTGTGGCAATGTGGTTATCGAAGGTGATACCACTGTCCACCTGTGTCCCTAAGTCTGTCTTCGCACTTTCGGTGTTTAGTGTACTGCCACCTATGTGGTAATTCATGGGTACTTGTTTTTTTCCCAAAGGGGATAACTATACATTTCTTGGCATTAAGGCTGAGCCCATGGCTCTGGCACCAAGCATCTGTTTCTGTAAGGCCCTTTTGTAGAATATCCACATCATTTGGGGATTCAATAATGGCTCCCAGTTTGCAGTCATCTGCGAACTTTGTTAGCCAGAGTCCCTCAGTGTTGGCCTGTACTTCAGAGAAGTAGATGCTAAACAAGAGCGGTCCCAGGAATGAACCCTGAAGTACTCCACTTGTCACTTGTCTGGTGCTGGATTTGGAGTCGGCTACTTTTACAGTGTGGGTTCTGTCAGTAAGCCAGTTGGCAACCCATTGTGTGACATAGGGATTTATGCCCAGCTTAGTAAGTTTATGATTCCAGAATGAGGAATGGTGAAGGCCTTGGTGAGGTCCAGATAGTCTGTGTGGACCAGCTTACCCTCGTCCACAGCTCTGGAGACTGTATTGAAAAAGTCAATCAGGGTCAGGAGACAAGATCGGCCCTTCATGAACCCAAACTGGGTGGGGTCCAGTGTTTGAAGGTTGCCAATGTCTTTGTTTATAAGTTCCATGATAATGTGTTCCATGCCTTTGCAGATTAGGCTCGTCAGACTAATGGGACGCTAGTTCCTGGGATCCAAGGTGGATCCCCCTTGTGGAGTGGGATAACTGTAGCTGTGTGTCACTCAGTGGGCACGAAGCCTAAGGAGAGGCTATGATTAAACATAACACTTAGGTGAGGTGCCAATTCATTTTGTAATTCCTGTAGTACACAGACCGGGATGTCATCTGGTCCCATGGATGCTGTATACTTGGAGCTTGCTTTGGAGAGTGCGGTTTCTACCTGTGTGGCCGTGATTATTGGAATTTAGCAATCTTTTGGTATTGAGATGGGCCATTTAGGGGGTGAGGGGGGGTGAAGTTGGCACTAAATTGATCTGCCAGGATATTGGCAATATCCTTGGGATCAGTATATTTAATGCCATTTTGTTGTAGCTCAGAGCAGATCTGAGTATTGCCATTTATATTATTGACATAACTACAGAATGCCTTGTGGTTGTCTTTGGAATCTTTGGCAATTTTATTTTCGCAACTAGCTTTGGAGGATTTTATGAGGGATCTCGGCTTCTTACATCTTTTGTCTTTTTTGAAGAATGTGCATGACTGTGTTTATTTATTTATTTATTTTTTTAAGTCTTAAAAATGACTATATGGAATGCCAGTTGATATAACAGAGAAATTTCAGTATATGCAAAAAAAGTTGTTGCTCATGTGCTGATAAAAGAATGAAGTTGAAAGCTGTGGATTAGTGGGACTATTGTCTACAAGTCTTGTTTCTTAACTATCCGTGTTAAAAGGAATGTTCTTAGGAATGCATATAATTTTGAAAGCAACAGTCATTTCCTTGATTTACAGGATAGATTTCCAGAGCTCATCTTCTGTGCTGCATATCTGTTTGCTTCAGCACAGAGAACTGACATGATGCCTTGACTCTCATCTAGACTATTTTCATAAAAATATATCTGCAAGCATTCTAGTGATGATGCAGACTCGGACAGTTCTGTGTTAATGCCGGGGTTACCATTGAATTCAATAGGCACTACCTAGTGTTCTGTGTGACTTCCTGATTGATATGTGATGAAACAACCTTTTGTATGGACATTGGGACTGTAGCTCACCCTACTTTGAGTCTTCTTTACCTGTTATGTCTTCCATGGTCCAAGGGTTTGGAGTAACTGTTGCATCTCGCTTATGAGTTGGATTCATGAGAATATCAGTAGCTTCTGCATCTGTTGCCATAACTGTGGATAGGTTACTGTGATCTCCCTCCTGCTTTTGTCCCACTTGGAACATTAGTACACCAGCCAGCCCCCAGTTCCCCATATCGATGGTGGGTCTAACAGCTTGTCTCCCAGTCCCCAGACTTACTCTGACATTGCATTGTTCATGGATCCTAAGGGCATCCTGGGGGCTTGACCTTCTTTTATTCTGTCTTGGGGGGTTGTTATATATGCCCTACTCATTCCTTTCCCTGCCTGCCATTCTCATTAGTCTCATTTGAACCCCCCCCCCTTATTAAGCTATACCTCCCCTAAGGGAACATCATTGATGAATGTCTTCCCACCCAAGATAGGAACACCGATCTTTCACTACTGCTCCATCAATTGCCCAAGCAGCTAATCAAACCCAGGTCTACTGGGCCATAGTCAGAGATTTATCCCTGTATGCCACTGGAGAAGCATCTTCCCTTTTGTTTTTCATAATTGTCATCATCGATATCAGGTGCTATAGCCAATGACTCACTAAATGTGTCTTCAAAAAGCACCACTGTCTGCAGTTGTCTCCCAAAGATTAGAGATTAAAGTATTTTTATGAGATATTTTGTTTCATTATGTTTTCTTTCTCCAGTTGGGTGTCTTATATAGTAAACAGATGTAGCAATTTATAATAGCTCAAGAAGAAAAATAAAATATTTATTGCCTGGCTGACGTACATACCAGTTTGTTTTCTAACTGCTTTCTTTTAGTTTGTCAGATGTGCTATATAAGTCACAATAATACAATAATGAGGACAAAATATTCCCACTGTACAACTAAACACACACACAATTACCTTAAGTAGCCCACTGGAAAAAACTTGCAAGTTTGTGGGTCGGATTCATTAATGCCTCCACTAAGTGTACACCATTCTGAGTGAATAGACAACAGAAGCATATCTCCCACCTTTTTCCTCCTAATTTTAGTTTTCCTACTGATTTTTTGCAACCTTAAATATCGAGGAGGATTCATAAAGATAACCACAATGTGTACACTACATCTACACTAAGTCTATCTAATCTTTTCTGAGTGAATACACAAAAATATGGTAGAGATGTTCTTGAATACAGATTGTATTCAGTTAGTGTAGGCACCGAGGGGGTGTCTTTAATGTGCTCGATTTCTTGTATCAGAAGGATTCCTTGTAATATGAATATGTATATGAATATGTATGAATGAGTAATAAGTGTATGTATGCAGGGAGTGCTATCAGTGCAATGGATACTCTTTATTCACACTGTGGAAAACCAAAATGTCAGATGAGTTACCCTTAAAATCCCTGTAGACAGCAATCTTTTAATAACAGCACTGTATATCTGTCATTACGTTCTCAGGTAGTATAATTCATGTTTACTCAGAAGACCTGCATAAAAATAAGCAGATCTGCATTACTGTTATCTGTCATCTTTACAGAAAGCTACCACTAGATCACTTATCAGTCATCCCACCCCTAATACTCAAAATATATATTCTCTTTTTTTTAACATTGAGCATAATCCTGATATTTTTGTTACACTTTGGCAACTGTTTATTCAGAAACACACACATTACACACACACACACACACACACACACACACACACACACACACACACACACACACACACACACACACACACACACACACACACAATGTATAAACAGAAAATAAATACAACTGACTGGCTATTGCCTACCAATAACAGTGGCTCCAGACTCCTTTCCTTGCCACAGACACCATACCACTAAAGTATAGCATACATGATAACTCACCATAATCCACTCTTAAAAATGAAAGACCATTTCCCTACAAAATACAGTGAATGTCATATTTGTAATAATATTGGCAATGTTCACAACACATAAAAACTACTAATTTGTAATGCTCAAGGACAATGGTTCAGATGGCTTGTTGATGATTTTAGTGTAGCAACTAACAAGTCAAGGTTGTAGCCAGTAAAACAAAAGAGGAAGGAAAATGTCATATACAAATACATTTGAGCCTCAGTAGAAGAAGGAAAAATATTATCAGTCCAAATTCAAGCATAAAAAGTCGGACTTATTTTGTTCTGGGTTACATTGTAATGAAAATATTTTTCAACAGCTAGCACATTTTGTCAGACATTCAAGATAAAACACACATCTTCCCACAGCAGATACTGGTGAATAGCTAAGCAGTTGAAATGTTTGTTCATAGTTAACAGTTCCTAGATTACAGTGAGAGTTTTGATACTTCAGAAAGAATGTGGGAGAGATTCTGTAAACACTTGGATTTAAAATTGAAAGCGTGCATGCAGTTCAGCTTATTTATTTTCTTTGAGCTTTCACAACCACTGTTAAAGAGTAATTTATACAAAGTGAAAATAAAAATAGGTTCCAGAACCTTCACCAAGATGTCTGTGGCTAACACTACTGCTATTGTATTTACATGGACACTAAAATAATGACTTCCTTATGTTCATAGGAGGTTACTAGGCTAATGGCCCTAGGGCCTTTACAAGCCTAGCTGTGTAAAAACTCAAGTACCCTTATTGACCATAGTTAGATGGTTAGCAGAGCGATTTTGTGATCAGCAGTGTACCAACTGTTCCTGTCCATGAGGGACATAGTTGCCACCTTTGGGTTGAATTTACGGTCACCCATCCAGTTGTCAAGTTTGTGCTTGAACAGGATCATTGAGGAGTTCTCCTTCATATGGAGTGGAAGCTTTTCCAGAGGAGCGGCAATCACTGGGAGATATATTTGTTTCTCCAGCATGTTCTGTTAATGTCACAGGCTGGGTTGAGATCCCTGTAGTAGGTTATTCTTGTCCTATTTGATTTGCAGATATGCAGTCTTTCCATTGGGGCAGGGTCCAAGACTGATCTGTTGGCCAGGTGCAAGTCACTGCTCAGAAGCCTGTATGATACAGAGTACAGTAACAGGGCTTTCAGTCTTTCCATTTATATCATGTTTTGGAGGCCCTAGATTCCCTTGGTTAGAAACCTCTGTGGTCTCTCCAGTTGATGCAAGTGACTGGTGAGGTAGACACAGAAGGGAGCATTGTACTGAAATAGTGGTCCGATAAGGGTTGAGTACGGTGGAACTATAACCTTCCTGTTCTTGGATGCGATGCCCTTATTTATGAGATACACAATGTAGAATTCTTGTCTTACCACTACGGACATATGGTGATCAAAATTTAAATTGCTGTTAACTTGTGTTCCCAAGTCTTGCACCACTGAGTTTGAGCTTAGAGGCATGCTATCTACATTATAATTTGCAGGGGCTGCTTCTTTGCCAAAGGGGATAATGAGGCATTTTTTGTGTTAAGTTTTAGTCCATGAGTTTGGCACCAATCATTTGTCTGAGTCAACCCTTTCCATAATATGTTAACATCGATAGGGGACTCTATGATTGTGCCCCCTTTACAGTCATCTGCAAACCTGATAAGCCACAGGTCATCTACCTTTACCTGGACATCAGAAAAATAGACTCCAAATAGTTAAGGACTCAGCACAGATCCTTGTGGTACCCCACTAGTAACTGGTCTACTGGTGGAGGTGGACTCCCCAGCTTTGACAGTGTGCATTCTGTCGGTCAGCCAGCTGGCTACACATCTAGTAATGTATGGGTTATAGATGTACGGGTTAATTACCAGATAGGAGAGTTTCTCTATGATACCTGAATTGGGGATTATGTCAAAGACCTTGGCTAAATCAAGATAGGCAGAACGTGCTGTTTTTCCTTCATCCAGGGCTTTGGTGACATTCTCAAAGAAGTCCACTAGGTTTAATAAGCAAGATCTACCTTTGACCAAACTAAACTGGGTCAGGTCAAGAGTTTGAAGGTCGCCTGTCTCCTTGTGGAAAAGGTTCACGATGACTCTTTCCATAGCCTTGCAGATAAGGCTGGTTAGGCTTATGGGTTGATAGTTCCCAGGGTCAGTTGATGGACCTCCTTTGTACAAGGGGATTACTATTGCTGTTCTCCACTTTGCTAGGACAAAGCCAGTTCTCAGGCTATGGTTAAACAGAGTGCCGAGTGGTTCCACTAAGTCTTGTTTTAGATTAGTTAGTAAGCAGCCTGGGGTGTTATCTGGTCCAACAGAGGCTGCATTTTTGGCCATGGAAAGTACTTGTATGACTTGTTCTTTGGAGATACTCAGTAGAGGACTGGCATCGAGAATGCTTTGGGTATGTCTGGTGGGGATAAGAAGATGAAGTTATTGCCAAATTTGTCAGTTAGGAGGTTGGCAATTTCCTCAGGTTCCGTGTGAGTGGTACCGTCCTCTATAAGTTCGACACACAGCTGGGCCTTCCCTTTTAGGTTTTGGATGTAGCTAAAGAATGTTGTGTGCTTTTTATAGTTAGGTCTACTAACATGACTCATATGAAGGGGACTTTAAGTAGATTCTGTAAAAAAAAAAAAAAAAATCCAAGATCACTGCACAGTGGCAGTTCCATTGAGATATAATAACCGTGACCTCATACTGATGCATTAAATTAGTCAGAGTGCAAAGATGATGAGATAACTGAGATTTAGTGGCAACCATAATTACTTTATTTATTCATACATACTTTTTGTTGACTAAATTAGCTTCACTAGGCCAACAGCCTCATTTTAGAAGTGACCTGAGGTGGTATTCATACTGACTAATGAAAATTTGGCCAGGACACTGGAAAACTTCTCCTATTCTTTTTGATAAGTGTCATGAGATCTTTTACATCCACCTGAGCTACCACCAATTCAGGCAAATGAGGCCCCAGTTTAACATCTCATCCGAAGGAGGCACACCCAGATGTGCAGCACCCCCTTATGCTGTACTGCAGTGTGAGTATTGCAAACTAAGCCCAAGTACCCTGTGTGTTAATAGACCCCACAGCCTTCTGCACCAAGGGAGAGTGTGCTACCTGTTGAGCTTTTGAGACTAAGTAAGCACATTTCAGTTTCCCAGACCCCTCCAAAGGAAAACAACACTGAAAGACAACAACTGTACCAAGCTAATGCAGCAACATGAACTCTGTATCTGGTTTGCTGAAATAAAACCAATAGAATTAATTTAGGTCTGAATGTTTTGCTGTAACACCATACTTCTTAATTTATTTGGTCAAGAATTTAGGACAAAGCCAAAAATAATGGGAGGGGGGTTTATAATTTGGAACAGTTTTTAAATATTGCTCCAGTTCACTTAAAAAGTTAATAGAACAAGTTTTGCTTCAGTATTTTTATTAACAATAAGGAGTATAAAACTCTAATGAGTAGCATTGCTGACCAACTGTAGTGATGAGTGATTTACCAGAAAATCAAAAATGTTATGATGGACAGGAGAAACATTTGAAGCAAAATCTTGGGCGTTCTGCAAAAATGGGATTTCTAGTGGAAAGCTATGGATAGCACTCAACAGAGAGTGTATGGTCACAATAACTGATGCAGTTAAGATTTTCTGAATTTGATTGTGACTGTCTGTGATAAGACTCAGTAGAAGACTTTAAGAATTTGTAGTTCTAATGAATAAGATAATTAAAACTACACATCCTAAAATTCTTAAGCTGAGGCCTTTTCATTTTCAGTTTAGCATGCTTTCATACTCCCATAATATTCATAGCACCAACAAGTCATATTTTTAAAGAAACTGCAGTCATAAGCAGCATTCCATCTTGAAAATATGGAACACTATACTACCGCTCATCAGATGGAACAAACGGCAAAATGCGGACTATTTGCTAACAAGTAGGGAGGGAGCTCAAAGCATGGTTAAAATGTTATTTTATAGTTGTTATACCACATACCTAGTTCTTAAAATATTAGAGACTCTTAGGACAATTCAAGTTCCAAAAGTCCAGATCCCCAGATGGGCAAGCCAAGCACTCCCACAAGTCCAAAGCACCAGAAGGGTAAGCCAAGCACCACTTAAAAAAAATCCAGTCATCCTCAAGCAATCAAGCATTACAGTTTAGAGCAAGCTTGCGGCATCATGAATACCATATTATAACATGCCACAAAACCAGCAAGCAAAAGAAGGCTCCCTACTGAAATGTTCAATCAAAATGCTGAGTGCTAACAAGCCAAAAAAGTCCGAAAACCCAGGAAAGAGTGAATCTTGGAGATCGCTCTTCTCCTTTAAACTTCTTTTTTTGCAGGAGGGCCCCTGGATTTTTATAAACTGATTCCGATATCACCATACCTTTGAGAAAAGGGAATATTCCCAGAAATGGCCATCTCAGACTTAATATTTGTAAGTCCATTTTTCAGCCATTCAGTCTCCGAGTTCTGGGACTTGCTCAAGCTGGTCCTGCCATTTTAAATGGTTACTGCAAAAGAGTTAAAGAAACTACAGCCATAGTCAATCTTCCATCTTCAAAATGCAGAATATTATTCTATCTTGCAACATGTAGGACAGATGTGTAAAACCTGGCGCATTTTAGAATGATGCTCATGTAATGGATAAACTGTGGACTTTATACATAAATAAAGTTCTTTGGTACCCCCAGTATCTCCTTGCTTGCCAGAACAGTTACTTGGCTACAAAGTAAAATTTTCCCTTTACACTGTTTATATGACAAAAATCTATTCATCAGTTGTAATACATTTTTTATCACATACCCAGCTATTCAAACATTAACTTGAAAAAGTCCAGCCCCCAACACAAAACAATTAAATTATTCTCATATTCTCTTAGCATCCCTAATAACAAATTCTCAGTGAAAAACAACTTTTCTTCTCATTTCAATTATTACATCAGTCACGTTAGTATATTGCTAATACTTTGATCTTTGACCCATATACACACATGCACACATGCACCCATCAGTTAAAGCCACTCATGTGACTGCACACCTTGGATATTTGCTTGAGATCTCGTGATTGAGTAAATTCATACATAATAACCCAGACATCTATCTCAGCTTGCTGATGCCAGAACCATACAATGCAACACCCCTCTTCCCTCTCAACTTCTTAGCCCGAGAATCAGAAACAAGGAATAAAACCAAGAACAGCTTTTAAATATTTTTCTTATATACTTACAAAGTTGATAGAATAACCAGCTCTGCATTATCAAGCATTTTCTGAAGTACACAAAATCTGAAGCTCATATGCCTGTCATTATTTAGAAACAGCAATATGCAATAATTTGCCAGAAAGCCAACATTTTTTACAAGGAGCAGAACAAAGTAATTCACAATCTCTTTGGTCAAGAATTCTGGACAAAGCCAAAAATATCTGGGGAGGGCCCCAAATGGATAGCTGTTAAATCATATTTTTTTAAACCGATCAGAGAAAATGTTCCTTTTCAGAGTTAAACTGACTGAGGCAAATGGAGGTGGGATGATTCAAACCCTTCTACAAGAAGCAGTCCATTGACAACTGAGAGTCGTAAGTGCCAGTGCCGGAACCATACAAATCTAATTCACTTAAAAAGTTAATAAAATAACATGCATTTTCTGAACAATGACAACTATGAAAGTCCCTCTGTGATTTACCAGAAAAAAATAAAACTATTTTACCTAAAATCTGACAGTTTGGTGTGGAGGGTACAGGATCTTTCTACCTCCACAGTTGCCTACTGTGAGACTCTGAGTAAGTCTCTTAACCAAATAACACTAAGTGAGGTATTTTGTATGCACATGCCTCTCTTACTAAAAACTGGCGCTCGGTTCTGAGGAGTATCAAAACTTTCTATAGCCAGTACTCTGCAGTAGGAAATCAGAAAGCAAAGAAGAAAAGAGAAGAAAACAATGTATGTAACCAACAGTCTGTGTCAGCATGCTCAGAGGGAAAAACAAAGCGACATACTTAGCACTCAGAAACATAGAACAGTGGTTTCAGTGACTGGGGCACTCGGTTTCATGGGAGGAGGGAATGTGCCCCTAAAAATAAACCCTCCACCCTCTAAAACTCAGAATGCAGTCTTTATAAAGTGTATAATCCTGATAGCAGTTTTTTTATCCTCCAGTTCTTGGGGTCATCCCCATTAGTTCCCAAGCCTTCATACCACCGAGCCAGTCATTTCTCTCTCTCTTGCTCTCTCTTTTTGGACAGGAGTCAAGCAGCTCCAACCTAGGAAATAGCCATATGACCCATTCCGTCTCTGCCTGAAAGGCCTCATCAGACCATTAATTTCCCAGAAAGGTAAGACAATAGGGAATAGGCCTGTCTGTTGGTACGGATTTCTTGGACTCCCTTTTTAACATCCCTAGAGCCTTCTAACTTCATGGCAACTCACTTGAGTTCCACAACTGCTGCCTACCATGGAGAAACATGTATGCCTCCAAAAACAGTTGTAACCTGGCTTAGTGCAATGCATTCAGGGCAGAATGTTATCAATAATCCCACATCTGCTAGATCTAACCTAAGTGGCAAGCCAAAGCCCCTGTTTTCTGTCTTCCCCAAGGATGGGCAAACCACTCACTCCCATACTTCCTATCCTGTCATCTCCCCTCAAGGGCTGGTGACATTAATTCAACTCATACTATCTGGGTCAGAGTTAGGCCTTCACCTCTCTACAACATGAGAGGTGTATAATCCTGATAATACTTTTGTCAAACTTTTGAAACCACCTGTATACAGGCCTTAAGAAACACAAAAAATAGAGAGAGCTGTCTGACTTTTGTACTTTAGCCTTTACAGGACACTACTAATAAAGTATCTGTCACTCAACCACCCCCAACACTCAGAATGCAATCACTCCCTCTGTACAGGGACCATTGGTCTCATAATATGTTGGTCAAGTGCAAATGCAAAAATAGATAAAGAACTAGAGCTGACTGGCTATTGTTTACAAATCCTCATGTAGCATTGCTGCTAAAGCACTTATCACTATACCAACACTCAAAATGTAGGCTCTTATTTTGTACAATGTACATAATAGTTGAATTTCTATCACATTTTTGAAATTCCTAGTGTACAAGCACTAAAATATATGACACACACACACAGGCAGAAACAAATAGAGCTTGATTGTCTGTTGTTCACCAGTCATTGAAGAACACCTCCAAAAGCACACTAGTCACCCCCCCCCCCACTCTCATAATGCAGCCGTTCCCATTCTAGGGGGATCATAATCCTGATATTATATCTGATGTCAATTTGCATTCATTCCTCAACAATTGGGTTTGGATTCGATGCTCAGAATTGACTCAGCCATTATTTTCAGCTTGTGGCCACTAGCAAATTCTCAAGCTCCTCCTTTATCCATAATGCTCTATCTTCTAAAATATTTCATATCTCGCTTGCCACTTTCGCATTTGGACATGGTCGCTGTGAGCCCTTGAGCTTGGTAGTCAAAATTAGAGATGTCAATATATTATTTCTAATGACTTTCTTTGGTAGTTTGTATATTTTCTCCATTAATACACTTTAGTGTAAGTCTTTTACCATTGTTGGTAATTTTTTTTCTCTTGCTGTCCCCTTTTGTACACTACTGTAGTCTTAGATACCATTGTTGGTATCTCTTTTCCTTTTGCTTCTATATCTAAAAAAAGGTTTTGTCCCTCTTTTTCTTTCTTCCTATAAAAATATCTAAAAAACACCTAGTTTTAAAAACTGCCAGACGTGCGGTCATAAGTTACCACTCTCGCTTTGTGTGTTTATTGTCTAGGCCCTGAGCATCTTAAAAAAGATTGTGATATTTGTAAATATTTTAATCCTCGGGCCATTGTGGACCATAAGAACAAGCTAATTTTAAAAGACTTGCTTCCTTCAACCTTCTCAGAGGTTTTATCTGTGGCTTAACCCCCCCCCCCAATTCTATATCTCAGGAACAATCCAAAAAGCCTTTGGATCCATCAGGCTCCTCCAGCCCTTCCTCAGATCCTGTGGTGGAGCCTCCAAGGAAAAAACATAAAAACTAAGATTCAAAGATGGCTTCTTCACCAAAGCTGGTGTTAGACACAAAATTGACTTCCTCAGATCCTGGATTATCAGATCCAAAGCCTTTACCTAGGACCAGATACTTTCCCTCCATTGATCCTGTACCCTCTCGGGTTCTGTCTCCATATTTGGAGTCTCACTGGCATTCCAGGTCTCTCTCTGTGGCCTCATTATCTCGTTCTTCCAGAAGTGTGACTGAAGTTGATTTGGAGAGTATAATGAGAAGGTTTCTTTTGGCACAGATTCAGATGAGAGTCCTTCTGCTCCTACACTTTCGTGTCAGGAAGCCCTCCACAGTTTTACACCAACAATCACAGCTCCTTGTCTTATCCGACTTATGTTTTTGGAGTCCTTAGATCCAAGTTTTCCATGACTATGTGGGTTGGATCTAAAAATCATAGTATCTTCTGCTCCAAGGCCTTCTTTGAGTGCACCACTTCTTAGTGCATTGGAATCAGATGACTCTCAGAGCTGAACCGTCCCTATCAGATCTGAGGTATTGTTGTTGACTCTAAAGTTATGTGAGCCATCTCTGCCTCTCAGAGCTTCAGCATTGGATAGCTCAGCTCTGACCACTGCCTCAGATGGATTGCCTTCAGGGCAGGGGGAGCTAATGAGGCAGAAACATGGCTTCTTGTCTTGGTTTCCTTCTCCTTGGGGTCTTCTGCTTTCGAGGTAGTGGAGAGAGTGTTTTCTGCTTCTGCAGAATGGACAGTTCCTCCACCTTTGGATCTCCCCTCTGGATCCCGTATGTCTGTGCTCCTTGACTGTCATCACTTTACTCTGCAGAGACAGCCAACCCAAAGTCTCCAGGCTTCCCAAAAGGGTATTACCATTTCTTCTGACTTCTGATACTTCTCCGGAGCACCCCACCAAAGAAGTCCCTAGGAAGAGGAAGCGCAAGAGAAGGTACTTAGACTTCCCTTAGGAGTCAGTCACTGAAGATACCAATTTTGATGAGAGAGTAGGGTCCCCAAGATCACCACCTGATTATATCTCATTTGGAGACATCCTAGAGATCCTTAAGCAGAGAGGCAGTTGGTCTACTGATAACCCTTCCCAAGTGGAATCAGTATTTCTGGAAGCCTTTTGTTCTGGCCTGTCTACCTCCTAGGTGACTCCATCCACTGACAAACTCATTGATTTGATCTCTAGGCAGGCATGGAAGGACCCAAACATGGTTGAGGTGATCCCCAAAAGACCAGACCATATTTTGGCACCACCTAAAGGAAAGGAATTTTGGATAAAAGGAATACTGGTAGATGCCATGGTCATGGCAGTAGCCATCAAGAAGGAACAGGAGCAGAGTTCTACTTTCCATCCCCTCTAACATGAGTCAAGGGAGTTGGACAGATTTGGGAAGTGTGTTTATGAGTCAGCTACATTTGCACTCAGATCTCCAAATTATTTGTCTAACTCCAGTAGATTGTAGAGGGATTTGATTAAGGAATTTTCCAAATCCCTTGAGGGGACCAGTACTTCTGAAGCTCAGATTTCTGTGGCCTTGCAGCTGGGTGCCGTACAGTCGATTACTTATTCATCCATGAGGCTCATTTCACATGCGGTTGAAGGTACCTCAAGTGCTGTGGATTCTGGCATTTCCATTAAGATTTAGCACTTTCATCCCTCAACTTAGGTTCATTGGTTCATAGGTTGGTACTAGGCTATTGGCCCTAGGGCCTATACAAGCCTAGCCATAACAATTCCCTGGATATTTCTTCCCACAATATTTACTTCCCTGGACCCACGTCTAGCAGGGCGACTGACGTGATCCCCGGTGTGAATTTGGTCCCATGGATGCTGTATTCTTAGCTTTGGAGAGTGCGGTTTCTACCTGTGTGGCCGTGATTACTGGAATTTGGCAATCTTTTTGTATTGAGATGGGCCCTTTAGGGCGTGAGAGGGAAGTGAAGTTGGCACTGAATCGATCTGCCTGGATATTGGCAATATCCTTGAGATCAGTATATTTAATGCCATTCTGTTGTAGCTCAGATCAGATCTGAGCATTGCCATTTAGATTCTTGACATAACTATAGAATGCCTTGTGGTTGTCTTTGGAATCTTTGGCAATTTTATTTTCGTAACTAGCTTTGGAGGATTTTATGAGGGATCTCAGCTTCTTACTGAGGCTGGTAAGGGAGGTTTTTGCATCATGGGATTTTCCTCTTTTCTGCAAAAGTTTCTTCCTTCTGTTGTATAGTTTGTTTATGGCAGGGGACCAGCAGATTGGCTTCATTTTTTTGGAGGAGAGCATCTTGGTTCTATTTGGGATGGCATGATTCATGCATGAGTGGATGTGTTCGTACTGTGCCTTAGTGTAGGATTCAGCAGTCAAACTTTCAGATCCCGTCTGCATGGGTGTCATTCACTTCTGACTTGAGTGGCATGAAGTTGGCTTTGGAGAAGTTTTTTACGGAGGTTTCTTTACTGGGGGGTCAGGGTGGGATGTGGATGTCAAGGGTGATTTCCTTATGGTCAGACCTGACCAATGAGGAGGTAACCACTGGTGTGGACCATCTATCTCCCATGTTGGTAATGACCAGGTCTAGGATATTGAAGCCCCTGGTAGGACAATGGATTAGTTGAGCCATGGCATTGGAATTTATGAATTCCAAGAACCTCTGGGAAAAAGTGTTGGTACCCGAGTAGTTTTCCCAGTTAATGGCAGGGTAGTTGAAATCACCCAGTATTAGGGTGTTTGGTTGTATCTTAATAGTTTACAGTATGTTTAGAAAGGTGTAGTGAGAATCTTGGGGCATAGTGGGGGATCTGTAGCAAGCTGCAATTTGGATTGCAGTCTTACCTAGTGTTATTTGCACCTGGAGAATTTCAGATGCATTGTGTTGGGCAACTAGCCTGAAGATGTGAATATCATTAGTGAATATGGACACTCCTCCACCTTTAGTGTTTCAGTCTTGGTTTGGTGGCCAAAAAGTGTGGTAAGAGTTGTAGCCTGTTATTGCAGGGGTGCTCCCTGGAGCCTTGAACCAGGTTGCAGTTACTGCAGAGATATCGATGTTCTCCATTTTTAGGAGTGCCTCGAGAGAGTGCATTTTGAGGTTTAGACTTTTAGCATTGAGTAGCATTACCTTCAGATTTTGCATGCTTGTATCTGTTATGGTGGTGTTTGTCCTTTGAACCTTGCCTGAAAAGGCACTATAGGGGTGGCAAGAGCTTTAGCTAGTAACCTGAATCCCAGGGGTGACAGGTGCAGACAATCTCTAGCAAAGTATCATGGTTTGTCGATCATGTCTTCCCAGGCAGGCAGATACTGGATCCCCATTGAATGACACCAGAAGCTTAGCCAATTGTTTTGTCAATCATTTTGTCCTTATACTGTGGTATCATTCTGGGTGAAGGCAGGATGCTACTCAGGGCTAGGGTCATACCTGCCTGGGCCACATGACCCGAGAGCTCTTCCATGTCTCTTTTCATGTAGTCTAGGGAGGTACGTCTCAAGTCATTCACTCCAACATGGACAATGACAGAGTCATATTTGTACTTGTGGAGTGACATGATTGCATGCGTCATGTGGCGGATCCTGGCACCCGACAGGCAGCTGACTGTAATTTTCTCCTTGTTCAGCCTGGTGAGTGGGACATCAGTGTGTCAGTGTGCCTGACTATAGAGTCACCTATGACTAAAGTGTGATGAAGTCCCTAAGTTGAGGGATGAAAGCGCTAAACCTTTGTCTTGGAAAATAAAATTATTTTGGTGTCCCTCTAGCATCTGTGTGATTCTCCACTTTAGTTAAACAGTTTAAGTGGAAGAGGAATTGTGTTTTAACATTTCCATTAAGAAGCATGCCTGGATGCACTTGTATGACTTGGAAGAGCCCTTCAAGTCTTCCTTCGTCAATACACCTTTTGATGGAACCTCTTGGTTTGGCCCAATGACAAAAGACACACTCTGCAGGTGTGAGCAAGATAGGAAGACCTTCTCTGCAGTGGGAGTATGTTTCTTTAACCCTCAAAGGACCTTTTCCATGATTCAAAAAAGAGGTTGAAAATGTGGTTCAGAATGTCCCAGGGTCCTTTCCAAGATCCCTGTGGAGAGAGGTTTTCCCAGGGGCAGGGGAGAGGAGACTGAAATGGAAGATTCAACCTGCATGGCAGAGAAGGCCCACAGAACCAGGGGTCCAGAGATTCCTTTTCTGACAGACCCTACCATCTTCCTGAAATGAGGCCTGAAATTCCACCTCTGGAGGCAGTCGGGTGTCAATTATCCCTGCACCACTAGAGAGCCTGGCTAGACATTACAAAAGATACATGTGTACAGAGGATTATTAGAAAGATAGGCCACAAAGCATCATAGAAAATGATGAAGTTTACATCACATGGGCTCACCCATTACCAACAGTTCAGAAGATAGATGCTATAAAACTGGATATATAGTCCAGGAAAAGAAGACAAAAGTAGTATTGATCATTGAAATCACCCCACCCTGTGACTACAGTGTCTTGAGTACAGTGAGACACAAAGTCATAAAATATCAGGATCTGCAGGCAGAAATGAGAGCAATATGGAAGAAAGATACTCAGTTAGTTCCAGTAGTAGTAGGAGCAATGGGTCTTATAAAAAAGAATCTGCAGTCGTATTTAGATATGTTGCCAATACATGTAAACCCATAGGAATTGCAGAAGGAGTCATTACTGGGCACATTGCGGATGCTGCAAAGAGCACTTCTGGCTGACATCAAAGATTGAAACAATACTAATTTCATGAACTTTAATCGTACTTTGACTTAGGAATGGGGTCCATTCCTGTCATGGTATTAAAAACCCAAAAGACTTGGAGAAATTAAAAAAGTACAGAGGATTATTTGCAGAGTTTATATAAATCCCTTTTCTCTACCACCTCCGTCTGTTTGCAAGATTCCTGATGTTCCATGAACTCAGAGGAAAGCAGCAGCACTAGAAAAAGAAAAGCTTAGAGAAAAAAGAGGCATCCAAGAGGTCCCACCAGACCAAACAGAATCCAGAACTTACTCAAGATTCTTTTTAGTGCCAAAGAAAACAAGGGACTGAAGACCAATTTTGGATCTCACCAGTCTGAACAAATCAGTTCAGCACTCCAAGTTCCAGATAGTCACAGTTCAGTCTATTCTGCCTTTTTTGTGCAAGGATGATTGGATGTGCTTGATAGACCTTCAGGATGCGTACTATCACATAAAAATGAACAGACAGTTCGGAAGGTACTGTACTTAACTCTTCTGGCTGTAAGCTAGTTATTATCAGTTTAATGAACTGCCGTTTGGCCTCACCACAACCCCCAGGGTGTTTACCAAATGCACAGCAATGATAGTAGCTCACTTGAGACTGCAGTGATTCTGAGTGTTTCAGTACTTGGATGGCCGGATCATAACCTCTCTGACCAGGCATCTACCGATAAGAGCTCGAGACCAAGTACTCCATACTTGCTCTCTTCTAGGGATTACCATAAATTGCAACAAATCTCAGCACTGTCTCAGACATTGGAATTCACAGGAGCAATTTTCAACACAGTATCCATGACATCCTCTCTTCTATTCCAAGAGTACAGACTATCCGATTCCTGGCCAGGAAGATAATTTAAAATTCCTCAATTTCAGCTTGTTGATTGATTGTACAAACCTTGGGATCAAAGTCTGCAGTGATGGTTCTTCTTCCCCTAGCAAGATTTTATATGAGAATTCTTCAGTGGATGTTAGCAGGTCAGTGGTCCATTCTTCATCGGCATATATCTACTCAGATAAGGATTACCCAAACATGTGAAAGATATCTTTGGTGGGGGATCCACTCAGGCAGGTACTACAAGGCTGTCCCTTTATTCTTCCTCCACCAAAGGCCATAATGGCCACGGACGCATCCCAGATTGGGTGGGAGGGGGCACTTCCGGGGAAAAACAGTCCAAGGTCCATGGTCCCCCAAAAAGGCCAATATGCATATCAATGTCCTGGAAAGGGGATAAGTGGGCTTAGTGTTGCAAGCTTTCCAAGACTCTCTCCCTTTTGGGAGAGTTGGGATTCAGACAGACAATATGTCTGTGGTTTGGTGCATAAACAAACAAGGAGGAACCTGATCTTACCCTTTGTGTCGAGAAGCTCTCAGAGGCTGGAAATGGGCGATCTCTTCCAACCGATTTCTAGTAACAGTGCACATCCTGGGGAAATCCAATATGGATAGCAGACAAATTGAGCAGGTCCATTCTACTACCTCACAAGTGGCCTCTCAACAAGGAAATGACAGAAATGATTTTTCACTAATGAGGCCAGCCATGCTGTGACCTGTTTGCATCTCCTCTAAACAACAAGTGCAGCAGGTTCTTCACCCTAATCCCCTCACCAGTGGAGTCACCAAGAGATGCTCTCCTACATGATTGTGCCCCTGGTCTCCTCTATGCTTATCTTCAGCTCCCTTAATCCCCAAATTTCTACAGAAAGCATCCAGGTTGAAGAGCAAAGTCATCCTCATTGCCCCTTACTGGATTCAATAAATTTGGTTCCCCTTACTTTGGTTTCATCTAATCTACCCTCCTTGGATTCTGGATCCAATTCCAGACCTCCTGTCTCACCCGACATTAATGATTCACCTGGATATCTCAAACCTAACACTGACCGCATGGTTTCTCCACTTCCATTGATAGCCAGACAACATATGCTCTCTTCCCCTGTTTGTCATATACTCTTGTCTTCTCACAAAACTTCCACAAGAAACTTTACAGAAGTAAATGGAAGAGATTTGTTTTTTGGGCACAGCAGAGACATATTGTCCCTTTTTCAACACCAGCGCATAGTGTCCTTGAATGTTTAGCAACAATTTTCAAAGCAGGAGCTTGCTCCTCATCTATTAGGGTACAACTAGCTGCCATTTTTAATTTTCACATTGGAATTAAAAACTCCTGCTTGGCTTCATCTAAACTTTATAAGGCCTTTTTGAAAGATTCCCTTCTTTTGAGACTCCCTTATAAGGATCCAACTCTGCCATTGGACTTCAATTTGGCATTACAGGCATTAATTCATTCCCCTTTTGAACCAGCAGCTAAATGCGAGCGAAAACTTTTGACCTGGAAAACTATATTTTTGTAGCCATCACCTCTACTATAAGACTGTCAGAACTTCAAGCACTATTCTCTAAACCACTGGTCACCAATCTCTTTTGCACTAAGGACCGGTTTCATGTAAGACCATTTTCTGTGGACTGGCCATTGCACGTGCATAAAAATAAACCATAATTAAATGCATAATAAATACAACTCACCATAATGCAGAATCAGTGGGAGCCCTGAGCTTGTTTCCCTACAACGAGATTGTCCCATCTGGGGTAATGGGAGACAATGACAGCCAAAGTGTGTTTCTTATGTCCAGTCTACTCCGTAATCTCGTTTTGGTTGCTGTCATTGTAGAAAACCCTGCTTCACAAAGATAGGATGTTGGAAATGGAAGTAGGGTTTTCAGTGCTTATTCTAGCAACTTTCTAAGTTTATAAAAGCAATTAAATCTGTCTCTATTATTTGTGGCTTTGTCCAGATTTATTATGCGAGAGGTTAAGAGGTATGTCAAGAGGTACGCAACCTAATGGAAACCTTTTTCTGAATCTAGCAACTTTCTAAGTTTATAAAAGCAACATTTAAAATCTATCCCTGTTATTTGTGGCTCTGTCCAGATTTATTGTGAGAGAGGTTGAGAGGTATGGTTGAGAGGTAGCAAGCCTAATGAAAACCTTTTCCTGAATCTGGCAATTTTCTAAGTTTATAAGAGCAATATTTAAAATCCCTATTATCCCTGCTATACATGGTTCTGATCATACCTCTCAACTGTCCAGAATATCCAGATTTTGCCTCATAGTTTTGCTCTGTTCCTCATAAAATCTGTGTTTTTTTTATTTTTGTGACGATTAATTGAGGACTGAAGTCATTATATAATGACAGGCGTTTGAGTTTCAGACTTAAAAGACCTTGCATTCTATCAACTTTCTAATTATTTTTGGCTTTGTCCAGATTTTTTGTGCCTAGATGTTGACAGCACTCTGTCCAGAGTTATTGTGTGAGAGGTATGGTCGAGAGGTACGCAAACCTCTTAACTGATGCTGCTGCTGTTGCCAGGGATCGCTCTCACTCTTCTCTCTGTCTGTCATACGCACACACACACACACACACACACACACACACACACACACACACACACACACACACACACACATACATTTCTCCATCAAATACATAAATAAATGCTGGCTTTTAACTAATAGTCTTTCTCATGGAACATGGCTACTAAACTGTATGAATCTCCCACCCAAAAAACTGTAAGAAGGCAACCTTCATTTTAAAGTCATGAGGTGAAGCCCAATTCCTCACTTCAGAAAGTCTAGCTGAATCACTGAGGCACTGCTATGAGTCATCTGCATCAACTGTACAGACTTCATGGACATTGCTGTTTTCTTGTATAGCTTAGCTTATGGAAGTACAGATATTCATCATATCGATTACTACTGCAGTGGCCTTAGCTTTCCTTAGATTTATAGCTTATATCCTGCCAAGCATATAATAGCTGGTCAGGTTCCAAAGCCCCAGAACACCGTCCACATGCTGAAACTGTCAGGCAGCTCGACCTGAGCTGACTAGAATGATAGGTTGGGGTGCCAAGCTCTTCATATCTCTCCTACCATTGAAGAGTGCGCTCCTCTGTAAGCCTTCAAGGATTAACAATTAGCCTGTGCAGTTCTTTTGCTGGGCAGATAAGTTCCCTTTGGAGAAAAGTCACACAAAAAAACTGTTGATGTTAAGTTGTCAATCTCGCCTTCATTCTTGCTGGATGGGTTCAGAGCCGATCCTCGGCTCCGACTCGGCCTGTACTAAAGCTCGAAAGCTAATTTTACCGGCTCGAGGTAACCCTATATCCCATGATGCTAGGCGCTAACTACCCAGATCTCGTTTGCCACTTTCGCTAGCGAGGTGCTTTTTTTACCGGCTCCACAGGTCAGTGAAAATTTTATATTTTTCTTCTCTTCTCTTAGGGATTTTTTCCCCTTTATTTTGTAATCAGATAGTATAGTACTTATACCTATCCCGTTGAGTCCCTTTTTTTGGTCTTATCCCTAAATCCCAAAGTTTTATCCCTCCCCTGTTAAGGTTAGGCCTTAGGCCCTTCCGTTTTTTTCCTTTTCCCTTGTATTGGGACAGTTAGGTGTGCGTGGTTTTATTAGCCTTTATTTTTACTTTGTGTGTGTGTGTTTTAGCTTCTAAGGAAGATTTTTTTCTTCTTTAACAGCCTTAATGTCTAAAGACATTAAAGTCTCAGGCTTCAAGAAGTGTGACTCGTGCTGTCAGAAAATGTCGCTGACAGATGGTCACACTTCTTGCGTTTATTGCCTGGAACCCCTGCACCTGCAGGACTCTTGTTCTGTTTGTCATGCGTTCAGTCCAAGAGTCCTGCAGGAGCGCAGGAATAAGTTAATTTTGAGGGGCTTATTAAAGCCCGAGGGTTCCCTGGCTAAGTCCTTGCCGGGTAAACCTTCAAAGCCATCCAAACCATCGGCTCCATGTTCCAAGCCTTCAGCTGGTGGCTCACCTACTGTGTCACGATCGGCTCCGGCTGGAGCCGATACGGCTATGTCGCAGTCTTCTGCATCGGCTCCGGCTGGAGCCAATGCCTCAAAGACTCTGTCTCCTAAGTCGGCTCCGGTCGGAGCCGACGTGTCTTTGGCTCCATCAGCACCACTAGTCTCGGTGCCATCTTCCACCCACAAAAGATCTAGGTCTCCGTCCCTGGAGTCCATTCACTCGGCTCCGAGATCGCCTTTGCTCTCAGAGTGGAGACATCGGAGCCATTCCTCTCGGTCTTCCAGGCTTTCTGACCATGACCTTGAGAGGGTGGTTAGTAGACTCCTAAATTCTCAGGCACTGGCCCAAATGCTTCACAGCCCATCTCAACAGACAGTGGCTTTACCCATACCATCTTCGATTCCTCCTCTGACTCTGTCCCTGAGTTCGGAGCCGGAGCTCCTCGGAGCCGTGACCATCGTGACATCGGAGCCGATACTTCCCCCTTCAGCTCCGTCATCTGCTCCAATCTCTTCCATGGTCCCATCCATGGAGGGATCCCGGTGTTTGAACTCCCTCGTCAGCTCCGAGGGGGCGAGTGGCATCGGACCCTTGTCCGACCCCGTTCTCCCTCTCGGAGCTTTGGCACTGGTGAGTTCGGCCCCGACATCGGCTTCAGAGCCGTCCCTCTCGGTGCCGGCTGGGGTTCCTATTTCTTCGGAATGGGAGCCCTCTGTCCTGCCTGATAGGAGTGCCTTTGAGGTCATGAGGAGCATTCTGGCCCCTGTGCCTGCCCCATGGTCAACTCCAGCAGCTCCTCCCGCTGTAGTGCCTGCTGCGGTCTCTACCCACTCTCTCATTCCCGACCGTAGAGACCCAATGCCTCAAGTTTCCCCATTGGGAATATCCTCCTCTTCCGAGGCTTCCCCTGATCCGTCAGGTGAACCCCCTCGAAAGAGGACATGTAAGAGGAAGCATGTGGACTCCCCTGAGTCCATCACATCTGATACCGACTTGAATGAGTCGGAAGGGTCCCCACGGTCCCCCTCTGAGGATGTCTCTTTTTCTGACATCCTTGAAATCCTTAAGCAGAGCGGGGACTGGTCTACCCTCAATCCTTCCGAGGATGAGTCGGTTTACCTGGAGGCGTTTGGTTCTCGCCCTTCCACCTCCTGGGTGTCTCTGCCTTTTGACCCCCTCATGGAAGTGGTGGCACGGATGGCATGGACAGCCCCTGATACGATGGAACCCACCCCACGGAGGCCCTCCAAATTTATCACAGCCCCATCAGATAAACAATTCTTAACTAAGGGTGTCCCAGTTGATGCCATGGTGGTGGCTGCAGCCACTAAGAAGGAACTGGCTGATCCTTCAGTGCCTATCCATCCTCCTAATAAGGAATCTAGGACTATGGATAGGTACAGCAAGTGGATGTTCTCTTCAGCGACCTTCGCCATGCGGTCGCTGAATTACTTGTGCCATTTCACCCGCCTTCAAAGAGACATTCTCAAAGAAATGGGTGATACTCTACAGGATCCAACAGCTGCGGGGTCTCAGGACAAAATTAACTTCCAGCTAGGAACCCTAAATTCCATTGTCAACTCCTCCATGTTGCTTATTTCCTATGCAGCTGATGGAGCGAGTAGAGCTGCAGGTACGGGCGTGGCTTTAAGGCGTCATGCCTGGATGCGGCTTTGCAACTTTGCAGACCCCTTCAAGGCGTCCTTCACTAACTCCCCCTTTGATGGTTCGTCATTGTTTGGACCTCAAGTGAAGGATACGTTGACCAGATGCGAACAAGATGGCAAGACTCTTTCTGCCGTAGGAGTCCATTTTTCTACCTCATCCAGACCCTATCCTAAGGGTCAAAAGGGTGGGAAAATGTGGTTCTGCAAATCTCAGGGAGTCACGCCTGACGCAAGAGGTCAGTTTCCCCCGAGAGGCGGGGGGGGGACAACAACAGACACCACCCTAGAGGCAGAGGAGGTCCGCAGAATTAGGGTAACAGAGAGTCTGTCTCTGATAAACCCTTCCAGCATCCCTGAGAAGCTGCCCGACTGTCCACCTTCGGAGGCAGTCGGGGGAAGGTTATCGCTGTACCCAGAAGCCTGGCTTTCTCTCACACAAGACAAATGGGTACAATCGATTATATCCAAGGGTTACAAAATTCCCTTTATCCACAACCCAACTCGGTCAAAAGGGCCCCTTCCAGACGTTCCACCCAGTCTAAGGGAACAAGCAGTACTAGAAGTTTCAAAACTGCTAACAAAAAGAGCCATCCAGCCAGTCCCAGCAGACCAACTAGGATCCGGAATCTACTCCAAGTTCTTTTTGGTACCAAAAAAAACAGGGGACTGGAGGCCAATATTGGATCTCAGCAGACTAAACAAGTCTGTAAAAAGAACGAACTTCCGGATGGTCACGCTACAGTCCATTCTACCCTTTCTGGGTCAGGACAATTGGATGTGCTCAGTGGATCTTCAGGATGCGTACTATCACATCAAGATGCACAGGCGCTCCAGAAGGTTTCTCTGCTTCCGGCTGGGGGCCAGTCACTACCAGTTCAGGGCCCTGCCCTTTGGTCTCACTACAGCCCCCCCGAGTGTTCACCAAATGCATGGCAGTGGTCATGGCTCATATGAGACGTCAAGGATTCCAGGTGTTTCCGTATTTAGACGACTGGCTCTTTACTGCCACCACCAGGCGTCAGCTTCTTCTTTCCAGAGATTACACCATTCAAACTTGCAAAGGGCTAGGTATTTCCATAAATTTCGAAAAGTCTGCCTTGTTGCCTTGTCAGTCTATTACCTTCATAGGTGCCACCTTGGACACCATACAGCTCTCAGCAAAATTAACCGAGCAAAGAGTTTTAGATATTCAAAATCATGTTCATATCCTACTTCAAAGCAAAAGAATCTAGGCCAGGTTTGTCCTAAAAGTGTTAGGTCTCATGGCGGCAGCCATCATGCTACTTCCCCTTGCTCATTTTCACATGCGGCTCCTTCAGTGAATGCTCTTCTCCCAGTGGTCCTTCCAACAGCTTCCTTTGACACACAAAATCATAATAACACTATCTTGCAAGAAACATCTGTCTTGGTGGATGGTCTCCCTTCAAGTTCTTCAGGGCAGACCATTCGTTCCTTCCCTTCCGGTAGCCACTGTCACAACGGATGACTCCCTGATCGGGTGGGGGGGGGGCATTTTCAGGGCAGGACAGTCCAGGGCACATGGCAACCTTTCGAATACCACCTGAACATAAATGTCCTGGAGATGAGAGCAGTGCTTTTGGCGTTGCAGGCCCTACAAGACTCTCTACCTTTAGGGTCTATTGCAATTCATTCAGACAATATGTCCATAGTGTGGTATATCAACAAGCAGGGCGGAACCAAGTCCTATCCCCTGTGTCGAGAGGCACTCAGACTTTGGCAATGGGCGATCTCTTCTCAGCAGTTTCTGATAGCAATGCATATCCCCGGGAAGTCCAACATCATAGCGGACAGGTTGAGCAGAGCTATTCTCATGCCACACGAGTGGTCTCTCAAGCAATCAGTAACGGAGGAGATTTTTCAGAAGTGGGGTCCTCCTTGCTGCGATCTTTTTGCAATACCTTAAAACAGCAAGTACCTCGACTTCTTCACCCTCTTTCCCCTTCCAGGCCATCCCCCCAGAGACGCTCTATTCCACGATTGGCCTCGGGGACTTCTATACGCTTTTCCCCCCTTTCCATTAATCACTCAGTTGATTCAGAAAGCTACCTCCTTGAGAGCCAGGATGATCCTCATTGCCCCTTATTGGCCTTGACAGATATGGTTCGCGTTCCTGCATCGTTACCTTTTGGAACAGCCTTGGCATCTGGACCCAGTGCCAGATCTTCTGGCCCACCAGTCAGGGCGGCTGCACCAATCCCTCCAATCTCTCAACCTCACAGGTTGGTTGCTCCACTTCCATCCTTAGCCAGGCTTCCCCTGATTTCCAATTCTGTCCATGATATTATTGTAGCTTCCCTTAAGTCCTCTACCAGAAGGATTTATGCTAGTAAATGGAAGCGTTTTTCCTTCTGGGCAAAGGCTAGGAATATAGATCCCTTCACTGCTCCTATACAGTCAGTCCTAAATTTCCTAGCAGAAATTTTTCATTCAGGCTCTTCATCCTCTACTGTAAAGGTTCAGTTAGCGGCCATTTCAAATTTTCATATCGGCCTATTGGATTCCAGCATCATGTCCCACAAGCTTTGTAAAGCCTTCCTTAAGAGTATCTTTTTGCTCAAACCCCCAATCAAAGACCCCCCACCACAGTGGGATTTAAATTTGATTTTAACATCCTTGATTCTTCCTCCCTTTGAACCTGAGGCTTCCTGTTCTTTAAAGTTGCTCTCTTGGAAAACTCTCTTCCTAGTTGCCATAACTTCTGCTAGGAGAGTATCAGAACTCCATGCCCTTTGCATTCGTCCTCCTTATCTAGTTTTCCACAAAGACAGGGTTTCTCTCAGAACTAACCCGTCTTTTTTGCCCAAGGTGGCTTCTCAGGCAAATTTAAATAAATCTATCGATCTTCTAGTTTTCTTTCACAATTATTCTAACAGGGCAGAGCAAAAACTGCATTATCTCGATGTTCATCGTCAGCTCCGTTATTATCTGGACAGAACTAAACAAACTAGGAAATCTGAACAGCTTTTTCTGTCCTATGCGGAAGGTAAAAAGGGCCTTCCGGTATCCAAAGTAACCTTGTCTAGATGGCTGTCCTCTGTGATTACCTATATCTAGCAACTCAGAGGTAAAGAATTAACTTCTAAGCCAAGAGCCCATTCAACCAGAGCTTTAGCTACATCAACAGCCTTTCAAGCTAGATTGCCAATGGATACTATTTGTGCAGCAGCCACATGGGCCTCTCCTCATACCTTTATTACACACTGCAAATTAGACATGGCCTCCAGAAACAGGGCAAATTTTGGTTCCACCGTTCTCAAGAGCCTGTTCCAATGAGACACCCGGGATGAAGGTGCTAGGGACGCGGTCCCATCCAGCAAGAATGAAGGCAAGACTGACAACTTAACATTGAGAAGTTATGTACCTACCATAACGTTCCATGTTAGTTGTCTTCTTCTCACCTTCTTTCTTGCGTCCCACCCACCATCCCCCTAGCCTGAATAGACCGAAAGGATTTCTCTTTTTTATCAGGGTCTTCACCCTTCATAATTTGAAGCCTAAACTGGTTATCCTTGGGTAACTATACCTTCAGGTAGTGGCACATGGGAGTTTTTCCCCCTTTCCTTCTCTCCCTTGGGTTGGGAGGCTAAAATTGCTATGTTCTCAGCTACCAAACGAGATCTGGGTAGTTAGCGCCTAGCATCATGGGATAAAAGGTTACCTCGAGCCGGTAAAATTAGCTCTCGAGCTTTAGTATAGGCCGAGTCAGAGCCGATCCCATCCAGCAAGAAAGAAGGCGAGAAGAAGACAACTAACATGGAACGTTATGGTAGGTACATAACTTCTCATTTTATTGTACTTTCCTGTTTAGGAAAACTATTTTTAAGCTAGGAGTTTCTATTGTAACACACTGTCACAAGACTTAATTGTACTTTTAAACAGACACACACTTATTCCTGTCAGTTTAAAAGTTGCTTAATGTAATTGAAAACCATTTTTTTTTCTGTGAATAGTGTCTATTTTAAGTTTTGGGGCTGGAAAAGTGTTTTAAAGTGTTTTTTACTGTGTTTTTGTGTAAAAAAATAGACTTTTACAGACTTTACATTTTTATCAGCTTTAGCTTCTTGGTTTCCCAAGGAAAGAGGCACCATTTTCAGCTTGAATGTGGCAAAAAACTGCAGGTCCCATAGTTAGCCCTTCTTCCAGCCACAAAAGAAAGAGTCAAGCAAACAGCTTTTGCCACTACAGCAGGCTAGCAATTTGCCTCAGACACAGGTGGGCGAGTCTGCTGTGGTCATAGCTTGTTCCTCAAACTGATCATCTTTTACCCTGAAATCTTCTGAAGTAGAACCTGCAAGCACTGTGGACTGAGCCTTAGTCATTGTTGCTGTTGGTGTGCCCTCAGTGGACAACTGAAAGACACTCTTGTTCTTTGGAGAGGGAACAGGGCGGTCTTCACTGTTTGGTCAGAATGTTGTGCCCATCCCTGGGAAGCTATTGCTGCCATTACTACAATTGTTGGCCCCATTTTTCCTGGCAAAAATAAATAAATTAACAAAAAAATAAATAAACACTTACCTACTCCTCTGCAAATTTCTTTAGACAGGAGAAGTTTACTCGGTATAGATCAAGGTTTAATTCATGCTATTGATCCTTCTTATAAGGTGGTTTCTGGTAAAAGAAAGAAGGATATCTCTTTTCTTAAAGATATTCAAGGTTCTCCATCTGGAAAGGAAGGCGAAGGGGCAGATGCAGGATATTCTCCTCAGTTTACTGATTCTGACTCAGAGAAGACCTCAGTTTCTGATTCTCAGTGTGAGAGGGGTGTCTCTTTTCTCTGAGACTATTTCTAGCATGTTCATTTTCAGTGGGAGAACACTGAGGTTTCTCAATCCCTTAGAAAATACTATGAACTGTTATAGAAGGAACTTCCAGAACCTTCACCCATTCCTCCATTTCTGTCATCTTGGGAGGATATGTGTGTCACTGCCTGCAATCTTCCTGATAGTCAGCCTGCTGCCCATAAAACGGCAGATGAAATGTTCATAGGTGTGTACTAGGCTAATGGCCCTGGATCCTTTACAAGCCTAGCCCATAGGATTACCCTGGCATCGTGCCACCTGACCTTAGTTCCAAGTCCCTCTGTCAAGTAGAGCCACTGGAGTGATCCCCAGGGTGAATTTTTTATTTCCCATTCACTCATCAATATTTCACTTGAAGAGGGCAAGTGAGGTGCTGTGTTTGACATGTATGGGAAGTCTATTCCATAGCATGGGCAGTCTCTGGGTTATGAACCTGTCCCTCCAGCACATTCTGTTGATTGTTGTAATGAGGTTGAGATTTCTGGAGTGTGTGGTGTGGAGGGATTGGGATTTCTTTAGATGTAGCATTTCTAATAGATCTGGGTCAGACATGGCTTTGTATGTCAAGCAGAGATCGCCTCTAAGTAGGCAATATGAGACAGAGAATAGTTGGAGTTTTTTGAGTCTGTCCATATAGGACAAATGTTTAAGGCTTAGGATCCTCTTTGTCAGGTACTTTTGTGGCCCCTCCAGTTGTTGCAGGTGTCTAGTGAGGTACATGCCAAATAGGACATTGTACTCTATGATTGGCCTAATGAGGGAAGAGTAGAGGGAGACAATAACCTCTTTCTTCCTGGATGCAAAATCCTCAATAATGAGATGTGCCATATAGAAGGACTTTCTGACCACAGTGGCAGTGTGGTGGTCAAAAAAAAATATTGCTGTCAACCTGTGTTCCCAGATCTCTTATAACGCATTCTGTGTTCAGTGGACTACCATTGATGTGGTAATTCATGGGAACCTGTTTTTTCCCAAAGAGGATGATGACACACTTTTGGCACTGATCTTAAGGCCATGGTTCTGTCACCAGTTGTTGGTCTCAATGAGGCCTTTCTGTAGGATGTCAGCATCACTTGGGGAGTTAATAATAGCTCCCAACATGCAATTGTCTGCGAACTTTGTCAGCCAGAGTCCCTTCGTGTTGGCCTGGACTTCAGAGAAGTAGATACCAAACAAGAGAGGACCCAGGACTGAACCCTGTGGGACTCCACTCGTGATTGGTCAGCAGTCTGACTTGGTGTCATCTACTTCCACACTGTGGGTCCTATCTGTGAGCCAGTTTGCAACCCTCCTAGTGATATAGGGGTAGTGAGTTTTTCTATGATTCCTGAATGGGGAATGGCATCAAAGGCCTTGGCTAGATCAAGGTAGGCTGTATGAACCACCTTGCCTTCATCCACAGCTCTGGTGACTGACTCAAAGAAGTTGACCAAGTTGAGCAGGCATGATCCACCCTTCACAAAACCAAACTGTGTGGGATCCAGAGTTTGGAGATTCCCCATATCCTTGTTTATTAGGTCCATGATGATGCATTCCATGCATACCAGACTCATCAGGCTAATGGGGCGTTGCTCTTCCTTTGTGGAGAGGGATGACTGTAGCAGTGCGCCATTTGGTAGGGACAAAGCCTGAGGTGAGGCTGTGCTTGAGCAGGGCACACAGGTGAGGTGCCAGTTCACTCTATAGTTCATGTAGAACACACCCAGGGATATTGTCAGGTCTCATAGAAGCTGTATTCTTGGCCTTGGACAGTGCTGTATAAAGTTTTTAAATCTTTTAGGCTTCTTTTTAAATCTTTTAGGCTTCTATACTCTGTTCCCAAACCTGACCCAGCAACTATAGCTTTAGTTCATCCTACTTCTGATAAACATTTAGTTAATTCCTATCCTATTCTTTCTGACAAGGGTGGAAATATTGATTCCACTGCTTCAGGAGTTATCAAAATATGAGACTAAAGTGAGTTGAAACAGGGAATATCGAAGATATTCAAGCCCTCTTTTAAATTTTCAAAGGGTAACCAGACATTTAAGAGGAAATGTTAAAGGGGCTTCAATCATAATTTAGACCCCCCCCCCAAAAAAAAACAAGGACAGTACAAAAAGTCAGAATTGCTATGTATTGGACATTGTTATCCTCCACACCACTATCACCAGCAGTCCCTTTTCATAGGTTCATAGGTAGGTACTAGGCTACTGGCCCTAGGGCCTATATAAGCCTAGCCAAATGGTACCCTGGCTTTTGCCACCCAAGAAAATTATTTTCCTGTGCCCCTGTCAAGCTGAGCCACAGAAGTGATCCCCGGGGTGAATTTCCTATCTCCCATCCATTCATCAAGATTTTTCTTGAAAAGTGCTAATGAGGAGCTTTGTTTGATATAGATAGGTAGTTTGTTCCAGAGTATGGGAAGTCTCTGGGACAGGAATCTATCCCTCCAGCATGTTCTGTTTATTGTGGTGACAAGGTTTAGGTCCCTAGAGCGTGCAGCTCGAAGGGATTGGGATTTCTTTAAGTGGAGCATGTCCAACAGCTCTGAGTTTGACATAGCTTTGTATGTTAGGCAGAGATCGCCTCTGAGTAGGCGATATGCAGCAGAGTAAAGCTGGAGTTTTTTGAGACGTTCTGCATAGGGCATCTGTTTGAGGCCGGTAATCCTCTTTGTGAGGTATTTCCGTGGCCTTTCCAGTTGCTGTAGATGTCTTGTGAGGTACATACCAAAAGGGGCGTTGCACTCTATAATGGGTCTAATGAGTGATGAGTGGAGGGGAACAATGACCTCTTTTTTCCTGGATGAGAAACCTTTTGTGATGAGGTGTGCCACATAGAATGATTTCCTGACTACTGTGGCGATGTGATTATCAAAGGAGAGACTACTGTCTACCTGTGTCCCAAGGTCTCTTATTACACTTTCAGTGTTAAGTAGACTACTGTCTATGTAGTAGTTCATGGGTACAGAGTTTTTACCAAAAGGGATGATAATGCACTTTTTGGCATTGAGCTTGAGGCCGTGGTGTTGACACCAGGCATCTGTCTCAGTGAGGCCTTTTTGTAGGATATCCACATCATTAGGAGTTTTGATTATGGCTCCTAGTTTGCAGTCATCTGCGAACTTTGTTAGCCAAAACCTTCTCTGTTAGCCTGTACTTCAGAGAAGTAGATACCAAACAGGAGAGGACCCAGGACTGAACCCTGTAGTACTCCACTTGTCACTGGTCCGAAGTTGGATTTAGAGTCTGCTACTCTCACAGTGTGGGTTCTGTCAGTGAGCCAGTTGGCAACCCATCTTGTGACATAGAGATTTATACCTAGTTTAGTGAGTTTATCTATAATTCCAGAATGGGGGATGGTGTTGAAAGCCTTGGTGAGATCTAGATAGGCTGTGCGAACCACCTTACCCTCATCTATGGCTTTGGTGACCGCTTCAAAGAAGTCTGTTAGGTTTAGGAGACATGATCTGCCTTTTACAAACCCGAACTGGGTAGGGTCCAGAGTTTGGAGATTACCAATGTCATTGTTTATAAGTTCCATGATCATAGTCTTGCAGACCAGGCTCGTCGGGCTAATGGGGCGGTAGTTCCCAGGGTCTGTGGTGGCTCCCCCTTTGTGGAGTGGGATAACCGTTGCTGTGTGCCATTCAGTGGGCACAAAGCCTGAGGTGAGGCTATGATTGAACATGGTATTTAGAAGGGGTGCCAGTTCATTCTGTAGTTCATGTAGAACGCAGCCTGCAATGTTATCAGGTCCCATGGATGCTGTGTTCTTGGTTTGGAGAATGTGTTTTTTTACCTGTGCAGCCATGATTACAGGAACTTTGCATTCTTCCATTATAGAGATGGGCCCTTTAGGGGGTGAGAGAGGGGTAAAGTTAGCACTGAACCTATCTGCCAGGATGTTGGCAATATCAGTTGGTTCTGTATATTTAGTGCCATTGTGTTGTAACTCAGAGAAGATCTGAGTGTTGCCATTGATATTTTTGACATAGCTATAGAATGGTTTGTGGCTGTCTTTAGAATCAGTGGTGATTTTGTTTTTTTAACTAGCTTTGGAGGATTTTATGAAGAATCTCTTTTTCTTACTGAGGCTGACCACGGAGTTCCTCCAATCATGGGATTTTACTCTTTTTTGCAACAGTTTCTTTCTTCTATTGTAGAGTTTGCTTATGGCAGGGGACCACCAGATTGGCTTCCTTTTTTGGAGGATAGCATCTTGGTTCTGTTAGGGATTGCACGATCCATGCACTCGTGTAAGTGCTTATTTTATTTTTATTTAACATTTGTTAACCAGGAAAGTCCGACTTGGAACAAAGCCAATTTTTAGTGGAGGCCCGAGGAGAAATGCTTCAGATGCATGTCTTTGTGATGTGGGAGGAAACTGGAGCATCTGGAGGAAACCCACACAAATGCCAGGAGGACATGCAGACTCCACACAGAAGGCACCCCAGCCGAGAATCGAACTGGAGAACCTCTTGCTGTGAGGCAACAATGCTACTGCTGCACCACTGAGCCATCCCGTTATAAAGTGCATTTGTATAGGATTCAGCAGTCGTACCTCTATTGTCCATCAGCATGGGTGTCGTGAAGTTTGCCACTTCTGTCTTAAGAAGCGTGAAGTTGGCTTTGGAGAAATTCTTTATGGTGGTTTCCCTAATGGGGGGGGGGGGTGGGATGTGGATGTGTAGGGTGATTAGCTTGTGGTTGGATCTGACCAACATGGAATTGACCTTTGATATGGAATACTGGCTGCCCATGTTGGTAATGACCAGTTTTAGGATATTGCTGCCCCTGGTAGGGGTGTGGATAAGTTGATCCAAGGCACTGGAATTTATGAATTCCAGAAAACATTGAGCACAAGAGTTGGTACATGAGTAGTTTTCCCAGTTAATGGTGGGGTAGTTGAAATTGCCCATTATTAGAGTGTTAGGTTGTACTCTAATATTTTCCAGTGTATCAAGAAATGAGGTGTGGGAATCCTGGGGCATGGTGGGGGATCTGTAGCAAGCTACAGTTTGGTTTGCAGTCTTGCCCAGAGTTAGTTGCACTTGGATAATCTCGGATGCATTATGCTGAGCAACTAGCCTGGAGGTGTGGATATCCTTAATGAATATGGACACGTCTCCGCCTTTAGTGTTTCAGTCTAGGTTAGGTGGCCAAAAGGTGTAGTATGAATTATAGCCTTGTAATGCAGGGGTGCTCTCTGGAGCCTTGAACCAGGTCTCTGTCACTGCACAGATGTAAATGTTCTCCATTTTAAGGAATGCTTTGAGTGAGTGCATTTTGAGGTTTAGACTTCTAGCATTAAGTAGCATTACCCTCAGATTTTGCTTGCTTGTACCTGTTACGGTGGTGAATTTGTCATTTGAACCTTGCCTAAAAAAGGCACTATAGGGGTGGCAAGAGCCTTAGCCAGTATCCGGAATCCCAAGGGCGACAGGTGCAGGCCATCTCTGACAAAGCATTGTGGTTTATCGATCATGTCATCCCAGGCAGACAGATACTGGATCCCCTTAGAATGACACCAGAAGCTTAGCCAGTTGTTGAAGTCAATCATTTTGTCCTTGTATTGTGGCATAATTCTGGGTGATGACAGGATGCTACTCAGGGCTAGGGTCATACCTGCCTGGGCTACAAGATCGGACAGCTCCTCCATGTCTGTTTTCATGTAGTCCAAGGGGGTACATCTCAGGTCATTCACACCAACATGGACAATGACAGAGTCGTACTTGTGGTGGAGTGACCTGAGTGCGTGCATTATGTGGTGGATCCTGGCACCTGACAGGTAGCTGACAGTAACTTTCTCTTTGTTTAGCCTGGGGAATGGAACATCAGTGTGCCTGACTATAGAGTCACCTATGACTAGATTGTTGGGCATGTTGTTATGCTTTATGGGCTGTGGTTGAGTGGCAAACTGAGTTTGTGGGCTATGTGTCATTTGGGTTGTGTTGGGGGGAGGAAGTTGTTTACGTCTCTGCTTTGGAGGTCCCTGTTTCTTGGGAAGATTTTTATTGAGAGCCTCCGTGAATGTAGGTGCGTCTTTTGTGTTTCTATGTGTGTGTTTTGGTGGTGTAGGTTTTGAGGGACTATGTGATGAGTGTGGTGTGGTGCAAGTGTTTACCTTCTCCTCTTGACTGTCTAGTCCAGTCTTAGGTGAAGAGAGCTTTGCTTCCAGTTTGGCTATATAAGTGCATCTCCCACAGGTTGTAATGTTGAGTGGTAGGAGGAGAGGGTTGTCTGTGTACATGAGGCAATTGCTGCATTGCTCCAAGATGCCCAGATTCATCAGATAGATAGGAGAAAACACTGGGAGCTGACCCTTTGACATGCCTGGATAGGTGCTTATTTATTAAATACTAAAAACTGTTTTCCTCTAGACAAGTGAGGAAAGTTGAGTGCTGTAGTAATTTGTAGCTTATTTAGTGCTTACAATGAGTTCTGAACAAGTGCTGAGCTCAAAGAAACAGATGTGAGTGCTGAAACTAGAAAACTGGCTAGTTCTAAGAAACAAAATTAAGCTAGAAGGCTTCCCTCCAACACAGAAAGGCTTGGGGGCTCAGAAGCTTACAAATAGTCCTGGATACAGCAAATCTGTATCTGGACTAGACGACCTACAGGAAAGGCAGAAAACAAGCTTAGAATTTTTTTTTGTTTGTTTTTGTTTTTGTAAAGTGGAATGGGGAAAGGAGGAGCAGAAACTAAGTGGGTTGGCCTTCTCAAATGTTCTCCCTGGATTAGGTAGAATGAGGTAATGACACTAGACTGGGAGGAGTGTCCCAGATCAAATTTACAGTAGGGGTGGGCAACTGCAAAGCCACCAAATATAAATAGGGAGGGAGGGTGGAAAACAAAAATCACAACAAACAATCCCAACCAGATGCTTAACAATTGTAGAAAAGTCTGAATCTTCACTTTTCTTTTGGCAACATATAGTTTCAGACAAATGGGTTCTGAAGATCATTCATGGAGGTTACAGATGACAGTGGGAGGAAATTCCTCCTTTCCATGCGATAATCCCTCATCCACCATCCCAGCCTGTTTTATTTTCACCTGCACTTTATTACATGCTGTCCCAGGAAGTGATAGAACCAGTTCCTTCCTACCAGATGGGAAAAGGTTTCATGTTTTAGTGCCTAAGAAAAAAAGAAAATGCTTGGAGACCAGTGCTGATCTTTCTGTCCTAAACTCATTTCAGATAGTGTCCAGGTTTAAAATTCTGTCACTTCACAACCTCTTATGTCTGCTTTTTTTCATTCAAATTTCCTAGTAACTGTAGATTTAGAAGATGCTTATCATCAGATCCCTATTCATCCAGACCTCAGGCATATTTTTAAGGTTTTGTGTGTCTGGATCACATTATCAGTTTTCTACCTTACCCTTTAGACTACCCACTGCACCAAGAGTGTTAACAAAGTGTCTTCCTAAAGTCTACCCCAAAGTGTCATGAATCTCACAGAAGCTGGGATTCAAAGAGAACATTCAAAAGTAGTTTCTGACTCCATCATACAGAACTGTGTTCCTGGAGTGTAAGCTAGACACCTCAGTTCAAAGTGATTTTCTTCCAAGGAAAAGGTAGCTCTAAATCTAGATCTCTTTATAATGTTTTACATTCAGATTACAGTCACTGCAAGGGAACATCTGAGAATTTTAGGTCTCATGGCATCTATGATTATCAAGACTTTCCCTGGCAAGACCCCACATGAAAAAGATACAATGGTATCTGAAGTATCTTTAGTCCTAGCACCAACATCCTTTGTCCTTTCAAATCCTAGTGAAGGGGTTTGTCAGAAAGGAAATCACTTGGTGGGGACAGTAAATATCCTAAAATCCCCAAATCCAGGTCTCCCCTTCTCCCTGCCTGTTCAAAAGCAGTTAGTCACCAAAGATACCTCGGACTTTGCCTGGGGAAAAGTTTCAGAAGGAATAAAAGTACAAGGTGTGCAGGACACCAAGGACAGATGGAAACACATACATATAAAATAGATACTTGCCCTGGTCTAGGCACTCAACTCACTGAATCATCTTTGGTCCATGGGACTTCTTCAAGTTGTTACACACAGTACCACAATCATGTGGTACATCAATAAGCAAGGAGAAACCAGGTTGTACCCCCATGTAGACTAGCTATGTTAGCTTGGGATATAGTTTCACAGCAAAGTCTCACTCTACAGGCATACCGCATTCCATCAACAAAACTTTGTGGCAGGCAAACTGAGCAGGACCTGGGCAGACCCTCATGAATGGAAACTAGATTAAGAGTCTATTAAGATTTATCCATGTGCGAGGAGTTCCTCAAGTAGACCTGTTTGTCTTCTCTCTGAACAACCAGCTGGCAAGATTCTGCTCCAGGCCTCCATGCAAGAAGGCCTGGAAAAGATATGTATTTTCTTTTCCTTGGACAAGAATGCTCTTGTATGCCTTTCTATCCTCCCCATGATTACTAAGGGCATATCTGAAGATTCAGAAGGAATCCTTCAAGATCTTTGTGATGACTCCCGTCTGGCCCACACAAAAGTGGTACTCACTTCTTTTGGAAATGACCATGGACAATTACCACAAAATTCCTTTTATAATATCTGAGGTGTTGGATACACCCTCACCCCAATCAATCTCAAGTGACTGCCTGGGTGATAAGGTCTTAATTCCATTTAGGCACCTGTTTACTGAGGATGTGCAGCAGGTAGTAATGGAGGCAGGAAAGCCTGCTACTGAAAGATGATATATTAGTAAAAGGAAAAGGTTTTCTAGTCAATGCCAGTAACATAACCAGCACTCAGTCTGGGCTACCTTTGCTCTGGGTTTACAATATCTGTGTGAGTTGCTATCCTGTGGCCTTTCTTACTCCTCTCTCAAAATTCATTTATTGGCCATTTTAGTATGTCTGCCCATAGATCCTCCTTTCTGAATGTATTCTCATGTTAAAATGGTTTGAAAGGGGTTTTGCATAAGAGGCCACCAAGAAAACTAGTGTGCCCTCCTTGGTATCTTACTCCATTTGAACCAGCTAATCTGTCTGAAATACATAACATGGAATACTGTTTTACTGATTGCTCTGACCCCTTCAAGAAGAGTATGTGGATTGCATGCTCTTATGATAAGTCACCCTTACCTCATTTTCCACAGAGACAGGGTTTCATTGAAAATTAATCCTTCTTTTATGCCATAAGTGGTTTCAAGTTTTACTTTAAGCCAGACTATCCATCTCCCTGTTTTTCCTGAACCTTAAAATGAGGGGAAAAAATACTCTGTACCTTGGATGTCCACTGACAACTCAGGTACTGTCAGTTTTTAAAACACCTTTATTGAATTATCACTTGTGAGACAGGCAAACTTACATTTATATAAAAGTAAACAAACCATATTAGCAAGTTTACATTTACAAACATTATATATCACATACATTGTTCTATACAATATACTCAATCCAACATTACATAAATTGTTCAATTCCAGCCTTTTCGTAAACCTCATTCCTCTTTCAGAATATTTTCTACATGTATTTTCCCACAATTTCCATTTTTTTCTATGTAATTTTCTCCTACCCTTTTCAAAAAATCCAACTTCCTGTTCTTGTATCTCTGTTATAATATTTGCTACATCAAGTAAGGTTGGTTTAGACTTTTTTTTTAAATTTTCTAGTATTTGTCTTTTTAGCAGCAGCTAGCATTAAACTTAGCAAGGCCTTATTATATCTAGGCAATTCAGATCCTGTATCCCAACGCAAAAAAAAAATATTCCTGACAGAGTACTCTTTACGCAATTTTTAAAGTCTGCCAACTCATTACACTCTGGAAACATGTTCCCTTTTACCTCTTTCTTCCCTGTTACATCTCCAACATTTGCCGTCTCCCTGAGGAAAAATTCTTTGGAATCTGCTTGGAGTATAAAAGTACCTATGCAAATACTTTCCAGGCAATCATCTTCTAGACTTTTTTGGATATTCAGGAGCCATACATATGTCCTCCCATTCTTTCAATGTGAATTGTTTAGCTAATCTCTCTTCTCAAAATTTTCTGACCTCCTTTGATTGCTTGCTATATTGTACAGTATTTTATATGATCTACTAATTATCCCTGTTTAACAGCAGCTTCTGTTCTAGATTCAATTAAAACCTCAACCAGTGCAGGTCTTTCACTTAGGATTTCCCTATCCCTTTCTCTTTGCCTATACTCTGATATCAATTCCTGATAGGGAAGGCAGTATCTTTTCTGCAGTCCAAATGTCTTCTTGACCTTGTTCCATTCTATTACATTTCCCTTTTTAATTATTTGTTTCCAATACCTTGGTTCCTTTGCCATCTTTCTTCAGTAAATTCCAGCTCCCTCTTGAATATTCCCTGTACCTCTAATTGAAGTTGTCCCTATTGGCATTATCTCCTTTCTCCATTCCCATGTTGGCTTCATTCTTATTATACCTTCTGCTACTTTAAGAATGTAATATTCTGTATGACTGTTATTTTCCTTAAGGATCTGCATTAAAAGTCCCACTATCCTTACTTCTTGAGTTTTTCCTGTACTTCATTATTATCCCTTTCCACTTTGAATTGTAGCTTTCTGCTTGTGTTATGTATAAGAGCCTTAACTGTGCAGCTCTAAAATATCCCTTCAAATCAGGTAATCCTAAAACTCCTTGTTCTATTGGAAGGATCAACTTATACCACTTGGCTCTTACCCTCTTCACCTCCCTTCGCACATAAAATCTGTCAACTCTTTATTAACTAGTAACCACAACTTCTCCTCGGTTTGATTTAAATATGTCTGACCTAGGTATAAATCTAAAGGGGCTAAAACATTTTTATTGCTTGTATTCTGCTATCCAGGTCCATAGGCAAGAGATGCCAGTTTCTCAGTTTTTGTACTACCTTTTGTTTAGTCTCTTCCTACATATCTTTAGCTGTCATAATAGAACTCATTCTACTAAATACTTAATTTTATCATGTCCCTAGAAATATGCTATTGCTTATCCGATTCATGTGTGGTTACATAGTTTACAGCTATAGCATTTGTGTTATCCTTATTAATTTTATATCCTGAAAAAAACCTGGAACCGTCTCAGAATGTTCCACAACACTGAAATGCCCTCTTCTGGTTTTATCAGGTACAAAATATCATCTGCAAATAAAGCCAACTTTTCTTGAATCCCATGCCAGTTATATCCTTGAATTTATATACCAATTATATACTTGAATCTATGACTTCCTTATTTTCTTTGCCAGTGGTACTAAATATAATTCAAATAACAAAGGGGAAACAGGACACCCCTGCCTGCCTCTTCTGTTCAGACACACCTATCAAAGAGGAAGCCTTCCACTTTGATTTTTGCCTCCATTCCCTTATGTACCTTTGTAATTAACCATATTATTGTATCAGGAAATGCAAATACTTCCATTGCCAAAGTCATAAAACCCCAACTTACTCTCAAATGCTCTCTCTGCATAAAGACCCACCAACAACAGTGGTATTTTTTTTATATTCTGCTTCCCTCTGGATCATCATTGTTCTGTTAATGTTCTCAAATGTTTGCCTTTCCTTCACAAAACCAATTGGTCCATACCTATCAATTCTGGCAACATTGTTGCCATTCTTTTAGCCATTATAGACATAAGCACTTTTGAAAAAGAGTGTAAAATTGAAATGGGCTTATATAAAGCTAGCTGGATCTTTACTGTCCATAGGTGTTATAGCCACTACAGTTATTTTCCAGGATGTTGTTGCTTTTCCTCCTTTTAAAATACTGTTAAACAAAACCTTCCAGAAATGCATCACTTCCCTCCTAGCTTCTAAACTTCCACCAGAATATCATCTACTCTTGGATATTTTCCTGCAGATTGGTTAAGAATCACTATTTTTATCTCATCTCCTCCTGTCTGAACTGTTAATTGTTGAGTCTCATCTACCTCTAACCTTGGCATATTTAAGTCTTCCATTAATATTTTCATTTGTGTTTTATCCTTGATTTTCCCACTTCTGTGCTTTATACAAATTTTCATAAAATTTCTAAAATATCTCTACATGATCTCTCATTATTTTTCTTGTTATAGTCTCCCTAAGTTTGGCAACAACCGATTCTACTTCTTGTTGCCTAAGTCACTCTGCCTTTTTGTGGTCTGGAGTTCTTGTTGCTTCTTAACCATATATCTTTTCCTTTTTTTCCAACTCCATTTTTAAATTGCACTTTCATTTAATCCCACTCACAAGTTATAACTTCTGGAATACTTTCTATCTTCCCTAATAACTCAACAAATAATTTCCACTACCCATTCCTTAAATTCCTCTCTATTTAACAAATGGGTGTGAACACACCATTACCCTGCATTTTAATCTTAGCAATTACTGGCACATGATCTGAAATAGATATTGGATGTGTGTTAAAGTTCTCAATTAAATGCATATGTTATTGTAAAGTATAATTTATGTGTACTCTAGTCTAGTTATTGTACTTTGGGAATAATATCTAAATTCTCTCCAAGTTCCAGCTACTGAATTCACATTTTCAGTGCCAAATATTTTCATAAATTTCTTTAGAAATGTATCCTCTTTTGTTATATTTTCCCATTTAGACCCTCCAGAGACATCCTCATTGTTGTAAATCAAATTCCAATCCCCACCTACAAATAGTGTTCTCTGCTAAAAGCTAATTATTTTTTCCCCAAAATGTCTTAAGCTCCATGGTAGCAGTTTTAGGTAGAATATAAGCACATGCCAGCTTATCCCTTGATAGTAACCCCTTACTGCCACAAATCTGCCATTATTATCTTTTATTCCTCTTTTGTCACTGTTGGAGCACCTCTAGCAATTAATATAAATACTCCTGTTTTCCTTTATTCCTGATATTCTGCTGAATATTCCATCATGAAATCCTTTCTTAATCAAATTCACACAAACATTTCTTTCAAAATGTGTCTCCTGTAACATCTGCACTGTGTATTTCTTATAATTAAACATTCTTTCATTTTTGTCTATACCTGTGATACCATTCACATTCCATGATAGTATAAAAAGTGTTGCGGTTATGATAAGAAGTCATTTCCACCTGTTATGTATGACATCATTTTAAAATGTGTATTTCCAGCTTTTGTGATACATGCACCCACTAATGTTTGACAGGTTGTTCCTTTATACAGTTTTTTCTTATAATCAACATTGGGACTTATGTCACATTTTCCAAGGCATTTTGTTTTAATGAAAATCCTCAAACAAAAAAAAAACAAACACATCTCCGGAACACCCCATAACCTTTTAACTTAATATATATACACAGAAAACTGTACATCTTCAAACAATGAAGTTTAAACCTTCTAATAGGTACAATTGTCCCAAATAGACAGCTGCCAGCACAAGCCGTAGCTAAACTAAATGTAAGGTTATCCAGGCTAAAACACATGCTGTTGCCTGTGCCTCTGCTTGCACAAATTGGTGTCTGATCTTTTTTGTCTTTATTTCCCCCCTAGGTGTTAAAACAACTTGCATGCTTTCAAGAAATGTTAGGTTTTAGCCTTGAAGAAATGGTGCTTTGGCTTTTTTAAATTGCCCTATAATCAGATTGTCTCCATGGAAACATGAGAAAAAATATAGTCCTCAGCTGCAGACTTCTAAAGATAAGCTGAAATATGTATTGCTAAAGGAAAGTTATGATTGTATTCTGTGTTCTTACTTGTTTCCAGTTAAAACTTGTTATTAAATTAAGCCAAGGGTCTTACTCCAGGCATCCATTCATGCAAAAGTATATTAGCTGTATATATATTATCATCTGTGTACTTTTGCTCTCATCCCCACCTCAGCAACCCAATATTACAACCTATTAACTTAAACATACTTTTGTCTAGCCTTTTTTTTCTTTTTGCATTGTAATGTTTACATTTCTTAATACTAAAAAAGAAGAAAGGAAAGAAAGAAAGAAGGAAAAAAGAAAATGGCATCTGTTTACTTTGGAGTTTTTATCACATACAAGAAATAAAATGCTTTAATATAAAATATGCAACTTATCATGAAAATTTTCATAGAAAAACTGTTAAGAACAAGAATTGTTTCACTCACAGTTAACTTTTTCCTTCCTCACCCCCCATGCCCTTCCATACTTGAAGTGAGGCAAATGCCTTTCAGTTTTCCACATGTTTAACAAAGTCAACAAAAGTCCACTCCTTCCATTTTCCCTTATATACAGCAGTATTCCACAAATGCAATTGATGCTTTGCAGTCTCACATAAATTCATGAATTTCTGTGTTGCTGGTCTTCTTTCTGTTCATCTCCATTTCCCAACTCCAGTTCAATTCCAAGGTACTCCTGATTCTTCTAGTCAACTCCTGTGATTTCCTCTGTCACTCAAGCATTTTCGTTTGGGGCAATAGAAATGGGTTCAATGGCAAAGTCTATTTGTGTGCTTTATTATCAGAAGAATGAGATGCAGAGTCCCCCTCTGCTTGATGACTTCTTTTTGTTGGACACATTTTTGCATTTCCTCCTTAGCCTGTTCTGCATGAAAAAATGAATTTGATCCTCAAGGAAAAAATTATTCTGAAAACAGCTGGATACAGCAGCTTGAATCTCACACTTGCCTCTCGGCATTCCATGATGGCCGTAAAAAATGTGTTTATTTTCTGCCTGGTGTACAGTGAATAATCATTTCTACAAATACTCAACTGTTTCCATGTTTTAATAGTTTATACTTTTGCCAGAGTTTTGTCAGATTCAACTCTTTCTCCTGGTAGGTTTGCATCTTTATTAATACGGGTCTTGACTATTTTCTCTGTCATTCAAGCATTTCTGTGGCCAGATTTGGAGATGGTGTGTCCTTTCAATTAATAGTTCCAGCTGTAGAATACAAGCCCATATGCTTATTTGTGCCTTCATAAAATTAATACAAGCTGTTCCTTCTAGCCTCTCTGGTACAGCAGAAAATCTCATATTTTCCCAACATACTCTGTCCTCTAATTCTACCATTTTTTGAAACATCTGTTCTTGAACAGCCTCATATTCAGCCAGCCTTTTCTTCATTTCAAACTGATTTAGGCAGTTTTATCAGCACATCTAAATATGTGTTTAAAGTTTCTTCCATTTTTCTCCAGCCTTTTGTTATTTGAGTAGATATACTCTTTCAGTGTTTTGTTTATTTTAATCAGCTCTGAGTGCATTTGACTTATTTTTTCCTGTAGATTACTGGAAGCCGTATCTTGCATCAAAGCTGGAGCTTGGGCTGCTTTTTGCTGAATAGCTTTATGATTGTTCCCAGTCAGTATTTTCTCTTCACCTTTTCTAACTGACTTCTTTCAGGATCTCTTAGTTTCTTCTTTACTGGCATCCAAGCAGTGTACTTACTGGCTAGTAACTGAATTTACTAAAAGTGAAAGAGCTCCTGGCCCTTATCTATCAATTTCTATTCTCACACTGGGACAGATCAAGTTAAGCAGTTGATCAGTTTGCAGCCATCTTGAAAAGCACAGCAGAGGTGCTGTCTTTACAAAAGTAAATCATTCAGATCTTCAGATCAATTTCTCTTTTTTTGTGAAGGTAAGAAGAACAGATAACCTGTGTCAAAAGAGACTGTTCCCAGATGGTTGTTTTAGGCTATTTCCTTTTTGTTATGCTCACCATAACAAAAATATTTTAGGTAGGGTCAGGGCTCATTCTAATAGGGCCTTGGCTTGATTTATGGCTTTTTGTAAAGGATTGAATTGTAGAAGAATTATTGAAGCAGCAATGTGGTCCTCTATATATACATTTACAAGGCATTTATTCATTCTCTAGGTTTAGATCAGAGTTTGCAAGGGCCATTCTCCCGGGGCTACTGTACTCTTCCCGTTCTACGTCCCAAATGTAGAAAGCTAGGGTAATCTACCCATATAGCTAAGACTACTGCAGCAGTGATCAATATGAAGAACATAGTATATTTTTGTAAACAAACTTACCATAATAGTAGATGTTCAAATGATCACTGCTGCAGTAGCCACTTCCTCCTTAAACTCCCTTTGTTTTTTCAGGTGTTGTTTATGCCAGGGTCTGGACAATTATTTTTTTGTTTTTCCTAGCACTGACTTTGTAGGGATGAGCCTCCCTCTCTCTGTTGGCATGAAATCTCTGAAGGGCTTGGCTCCCAAACCTGTCTTTTTAACCATTTCAGCCTAATGGTTTGGGCCTGTGGAAGGTGTTCTGAAGCTTTGGAAGCTGGCTGGCTGTTATATCCTTGCCAGGATATAACCCGTATAGCTAAGGCTACTGCAGCACTGATCATTTGAACATGTACTTATGGTAAATTTACTTAGGCAACTGTACTTCTCTGTTTCCTCTTTTCAAATGAAGTGGACATTTGGCACTTTTGGACTTCCATCTCATAACTAATATGCATCCCTTTATATTTGCTTTGACAAAATGGAATGCTATCAGTTTCTCAGTTTTATTAAGTAGAATGATATTGCACATGCACGGATGCAGCACACTTATTGCACTTTGCTTTGTTACTATTTCTGTTAACTCAAATAAGGAGAAAAGACATTTTGTAGGTTTACTTTTTGTTGATCTTAAGGACTTGGTGAACCACTCTCTGCAAATGACCAAACTACCCAATATGAGGATAACACACTTTGGTATGGTTTTCTACCTTCCATAACAATAGGTTAGTGTCTGTATGTTGGCGGTAGTTCATCTGCCACAGTTACATCCAAACAAGCATTGCTCATCGACTGGTATAATGATGCTTATTGTTCTCAGTTTTATCAATGAAATAATCTTGGACTGACCCCAATGTAACATAACATTTTGTGCAGAAGATCATGTATTCATTCAATAGGCTAACCTTGGGGAAGTCAGGAACTAAGTTCCTAATGAGTTCTGCAGTCTAACTTGGGTTATATTCTCTTTATCATTACCTTACCATCCTGATAGCATAACGCTCTTCCAAATTACGACTAACCAAGTCCACCATTTTTTTTATTCTACTGGAGGTGGAGAACATCACTGTATTATCCGTATTATATGCACTTAGCTTCCTATCTACCAAAGGGCTCTCTCCACTTACCTTTATACAAATGATCTGTTGTGGCTCCTGCACTTCCCTGTTCAGAAAACTATCAATTTTGCCTTTCCATTACTTGTTACTATCACATAAAAATGGAATATGTATTAGCAGTCTAAGCTTTGCTGTATAATCTGTAGTGAGTGCCTTTTCTAAACTTGATCTCTAATCTTCTTGTGGTGGAGAATTTTTATCTGTTCTATTTTGTGGAGTTATTGATCTCTAATCATTCATTTGTATTCTTGAGTTCGAGATATTTAAATATGAGTTCCTTGACCATTTAATAGTTACAACCATGTGTAACTGCTTCTCAGATCCTGGTTACAAATTTATTATTTTCTCTTCCATTATATGTATGTTTTTAAAAGTATTTATATTTTCAGTGTAAGTTACACAGTGTTCTGATAAATTTATCAATTTAGTGCTGAATTTGACTACAGTACATTGTATCTCACAACATGCACTGTTTTGGTCATATAATTTTTAAAATGAGAAAAACATGGCATTTTATATATTACTTATTTTGGAATGAAAACCCTGTAAATATATAATCTGATGTTGTCCTTTTCATTCTTCCTCAACTTATGGGTTACGGATCTGACCTCAGATCCGACTCGGTCACATTCCACAGACTTACAGATCCAACTCTTGAGCTCCTCCCTCTACCTATAATGCCCTAGTCAGCCTACAATACCTCAGACCTCATTTGCTGCCATCTTACATGGATGTACATCCTCTCTCAGAAGCCTTTTTTTCAATATTTTGAGCATTTGTGAGCAGTTTTAATTTCCTCTAAATCCTCCCTCATTTTATCTGTTTAGTTTTTCTGAGTTTCCACCTGTTAGTTGTCTCTTTCTTCTCTTTTCTACCTTGTTAGGTATACTTGTTGCATACCACTGTTGGTACCTCCTTCCTTGACTTCTACTTCCTTTCCTAAACTTCAGTTCTTTTCATTTCTTTTCTTTCTTCTTCCTTTTTTCCCTAAAACTATGACTGAGTAGCCAACAGGATTTAAAAAAAGCACTTTCTTTGGAGCACAAAATTATGATGTCTACAGGGAGTACATTTATTGTATAGGAGCAGCACACCTTGATACTAATTGTGCTATCTGTGCTGCCATTAATTCAAGACCAATTGCAGATAAGAGTTGTTCCTCAAGGGATTACTACCCCTTTCTTCCTCCTCTGGGACTCAGTCCCCCATCAAACATTCCAAAGCTCTGTCAGACTCTAGAAAGAGGTTCCCTCCTAGATCTCCAAAGACTCCTTCTGCCTCTACGACTGTGTAGCCTCCTCAAAAAATGTGAAGATTTTTGGATCTTACTTCATTGGATCCAAAAAAAAAAACTGTGGATTCTAAGCCTTCAGATCTGATAATTATATTAAGCAAATTTCTGATACAGCCTTTGGATCCGAAAACCTTGGCTCTGACCTCTGCTGTTTCAAAGACTCTCAGAACTCACTCACTCAAGTTAGTGATTGATCTTGTGTCTCTTTGGCTCCCTTCCCCCATCCAAACCACTTTGATGAAACCTAGCAGAGTCCACTACCTCATCTGCTAGGTCCTCCAGAAGGCTCTGTGAAGCTGAAGTGGATAGGATGATAAGGAAGTTCCTCAAAGCACAGATTCAGATGGGGATTATTCCATTTCCATTTCCCATCAGATCCATGATCCTCCCTTCCACTTCCCATATAGTAATTTCTTCTTCTTTGATACATCCCATGGTTTTGGAGCCCTCAGATCCAAGAGTTCCCAGAGAATCAGTGTTGGAGTTGAAGAGGGTTACATCTTTGACTCCAACAGTTCCCCTGACTTGTTCTGTTCCTGTCCTCTTGGATCAGGATGAGTCTCAGAGCTGAAGCATCAAAGTTGGATCTGGGAGGCCCAGATCTGCGCCAATGTGGCAAGAGCCATCCTCACCCCACCGAGCCTCAGCACCAAATAGCTCAGGTTTGGCTCCCTCCTCCAGGCACTGATTGGGACAGAATAACAGCTTGTCTAGTTCAGAAGTTTTGGCTCTGATGCGACTGACTATTTCTTCTCCTGATCCAACTGCCTTTGAGGTAGTGGAGAGGGTTTTTGTTTTCATCCAAGGGACCTAATCTCTTTTCCTTCTTTGGATCCTACATCTATTCCCCCAGGGGGTCTGAGCTCTGATCCTATCAGACCTATTCCACAGGGACAGCCAGTGCTAACTAGCCTCCAGACATTTCCCTTGGAGGAACTTCCCCTCTTTTTGAACACCTCCTCAGAGCATCCCACAAAGGAGATTCCCTGTAAGAGTGTGTGCAAAAGGAAGCACATAGATTCCTCTTTGGAATCTCTCATAGAAGATACTGACTTTGACAAAGGGGAAAGGTCCCCAGATCATCAGCTGATGATGTCTGATTCAGAGACACTTTGGAGATCCTTAATCAGAAAGGTGGTTGGTCCTCAGATAATCCTTTCTCAGAGGAGTCAGTAAAAAACAAAAAATGTTTTTGGTTCTGGCCCATCTACTTCTTGGGTGACTCTCCTGGCTAATGAGCATATCAACCTACTCTCTTACTGGGCATGGAAGGAACCGGATTCTGTCGAACCAATTCCCCATCATCCAGATAAGATTTTGGCACCTCCTAAAATTAGACTCCACTAGAGCAATGGAGTCCATGTTGATGCTATGGTTGTGGCATCAGAAACAAAAAAAGGAAGCTAGCAGAGCAGAGCTCCTCTGTCCATCCCCCTAATAGACTATTGAGGGCATTGGACAGATTTAGAAAGCCCACATTTGCTTCAGCGACTTTTGCCTTGAGGTCCCTGAATTATTTGATGCACTTTACAAGATTGCAGACGTTTTTTGACCAAGGAGCTCTCCAAATCCCTCAACAATGTTTGGATATGGTTATGCAAGTTTGTGGAGCCTTTCAAGTCTTCTTTCATCAATGCTACTTTTAATGGAATGTCCTTGTTTGTTCATTCTGTTAAAGAAATGCTCTCCCACAGTGAGCAGGAAGGAAATACCCTGTCTGTCATAGGAATTTGCTTTTTACCCCTCAGCAATCCTTTTGCCAATATCAAAGATGGGGCAAAAAAAATGTGATTCTGTAAGTCCCAGGAATCTTTCCAGGATTCATGCAGGGACAACTCCTTCAGAGGAAGACGGGGGAGTTCAAATGGAAGACACCATCCTCTCAGCACAGGAGGCCTGCAAAAGCAGTGTTTCCAAAATTTCTTTCTGGATAGACCCATTCAGTGCTCCTGAAGAGCTGTTAGACTGCTCACCTCTGGGGGGCACTTGTCCTTGCACCTAGATGCCTGGGCTCCTATAACAAAAGATTCTTGGGTGTTAAAAATAACATCCAGAGGTTATTTAGTACCATTTTTCCAGATTCCCCCAACCAAAAGAAGAAAGTTTTCCAACGTTCTACCCAGTCAGAGAGAAGCTGCAGCTCAAGAGTTTCAGAAGCTGCTGGACAAAAGAGTCATTCAGGAGGTCCATCCAAACCAAAGAGGATTCAGAACTTACTCAAGGTTCTTTTTAGTACCAAAGAAGTTGGGGACTTGAGACCAATTTTGAATCTAAGTAACCTGAACCAAATTGTGAGGAAATCAAATTTCTGAATGGTCATGGTTCAGTCCATTCTACCCTTTTTGCACAAGGATGATTGGATGTGCTAAACTGATCTTCAGGATGCATACCATCTTGACAAAATAAACAGATGCTCCCAAAGATACCTGCACTTTCAGTTAGGATCCAGCCACTATCAGTTCAGAGGCCTCTCCTTTGGCCTCACCACAGCCCCCAGGGTGTTTACTAAGTGTATGGCAGTGGTATAAGCTCACCTGAGACTGCTAGGATTCTGAATGTTTCCATATTTAGATGAGTGGCTCCTCACCACCCCAACGAGACAGCTCCTAGAACAGTTTAGGGACTATTTGCTCTAGCTTTGTCAGACACTAGGCATTACAGTCAACATCTCCAAATCTAAAGGACAACTGGTACAGACCCAGGAGTTCATTGGTGCCCAGTTAAACACAATAAATCAGATTGCTTCTGTGCTTGCTCATCATACAGATAAAATCAAATTCCAGGTCCAGCAAATCCTTATTCATCCTGCTTCTAAGCCAGACAACCTTCAGGCCTTAGGTTTGATGGCAGTAGCTATAGTCTTAATTCCTTTATCACATTTCTATATGCATGTTCTTCAGTGGACTCTAGCTGTTTAGTGGCCTGTTCTATAACATCCTCTGTATTTCCTAGTCAAACTTACTTGAGTATGCAGAAACAATCTTTGTTGGAGGATCCAGTTGGATGACATTTACCTGGACCACCACTTCTTTCTGTCTCCTGTAGTGGCCACAGTGACCATGGATGCCTCCCAACTGGGGTGGGAGATATTTCTTGTGAAGGATGGTTCAAGGCATGTGTTTTTTTCATGAGACCAATTTTCACATCAGTGTTGGAGAGATGAGAGCAGACCTATTAGCACTGCAGGCATTTCAAGATGTTCTCCCTCTGGGGACTGTTGCTATTCAAGCCAACAATATAACCACAGTCTGGCACATCAACAAATAAAGGGGAACCTGATCTTATTCCCTCTGTTGAGAAGTTATGAAAGTGTGGCTTCTCCAACCACTTTTTAGCAGTAATGCACATTCTGGGGAAATTTATTTTATTTTATTTTACATTTGTTAACTGGGATGGTCTGACTGGACACAGGTCCATTTTCAGTGGAGGTCTGGGGAGAAAAGCTCCACAGTAAGTAAAATTTTACACAATATGTTAAAATACAGTATACATAGAATTTTCAAACAATATGTTAAAATACAGTCTATAGCAGAAGACGTGACAAGACCTCTATATATATATATATATATATATATATATATATATATATATATATATATATATATATATACACACACACACACACACACACACACACACACACAAGAAAAAATAGTTACATATGGTTAATAACAGAATAAGTATACAAATTCAATCAGCATTAGGAGAAGACCCAGAATGTAATATATATTACAGTATGTATATTATGAAGTGAGGTATATAAGTAGAATAATTTGAGGACTTATATAATACATGGGTATAGCCACTTATTTTTTAAGTATGTTCTAAGTGAGGTTTTAATATGAGAAGAGGTAGGTGCAGAAATCAGAGCAGGAGGGAGATTATTCCAGGTTCTAGCTAGGGAGTGGTGGGAGAACAGTCCTTTTCCTGCAGTATTGTTAGCCCTAGAGATACAGAGGAGGGGTTTGTCGGAAGATCGGAGAGGACGATTTGTATTATAGTGGGTGAGAAGTTGGCCTAGTGCAGGGTTTTTTTCTGGATGTGTTACTACATTGTATTCAATGACTAATTGGTGATAGGTTAGTAGCTGGGGCAGTTCCAGCCATTGCAGATCCCTTAGAGCCTGGCAATGGTGGGTTCAAAAGGTGAAGTTGTTTGCAGACTTGGTGATTTTATTATAACATGATTCGAGTCTGGCAAGGTCAAGTTTTCTAAGTTGGGTAAGAATTGGAGCGGCATACATTAGGGTAGACAGGAGGTGAGTTTGGGCTACGGTAATCCGTGCTTGTTTCGAGAGGGATATCCTGTGCCTATATAGTGTTCCCATTTTTTATGGACTTTTTTGATAGTTTGTGAAATGTGGATGTCAAAGTGTAGATTTTTATCAATTTCAATACCTATGAGTTTGGTATGGTCAGAGGGAGAGATAATAGTGCCATTTGTGGTGGAGATAGTGAAGGATAGAGGGATAGAAATGGTTTTGTTGGGGGTGAAAAGTAGTAATTTGGTTTTATTAGGGTTTAGGATAAGTTGGATCTGAGTGATCCAACTTTCCACAGAACTAAAGGAATTCTGGGTGAGTTGTAGGGTGGGAAGTGATGGAGCAGAGCGGGTAAGAGTTGAATTGTCAGCGTATTGTATAAATGAAGCATGCTGTGTGGTGGTATGGAGATTATTCGTAAATATGGAGAAAAGAAATGGACATAATATGGAGCCTTGTGGTACACCTATGGTAGCTGGGAGTAAGGGAGATAGTACACTTTGCCATTGGACAGATTGTTGCCTATTTGACAGATAGCTTTTAAACCAGGCTATAGTGGAAAGGGTAAAGGATAAGGATGTCAGGGTGTCTAGTAGTAAGGAATGTGAAACCATGTCAAATGCTTTGGAGAGGTCTAGAAATATTGCAGGTACAAAGTTATTATTATTTCTATGTTGGTTGATCAGATTGGTGAAAGAGAGCAGAGCGGGGGTTGTGCTATGGTGTTGTCGGAAGCCATGCTGTGTGGGGGAGAGGAGATGGTGTGAGTTTAGGAATTGTGTTAACTGAGAATGTATACATATTTTAGGTAAGGGGATAGAATGGCAATGGGGCGATAATTTGAGTATTCATAAGAGTTTTCACCTTTATGTAGTGGAATAATGTATGATACCTTCCATACCTGTGGGACATATGCTTCTTGTATGTAGCGATTAATAAGAATAGAAATAGGGTAGGATAAGGATTCAGCAGCTATTTTTAGGAAGTTGCCTGGTAGATTGTCAGTGGCAAGGGTGGTAGGTTTCAGTTTTAGGAGGTGTTTTTTAATTGTCGAGGTGGGAATGGGGTGAGAGCATAAAGGATGGGATGTTGTCAGGGCATTTGGTTGGGTTATATGTAGAGCTGTTTTTGGATAGTTGGGAGGATAGTGTTAAGATGGATTCTGTGAAGTGGTGATTGAAATGGGAGGCAATGTCCTTGTTGTCATTCATGGAGTTAGGAGTGAGAGTGGTAGTTTTGCCTGGTTTTAAGAGAGAGTTAATGGCATACCAAAACTTTTGGGGATCTTTTGAATGTTTGTTTTGGATATTTAGGAAGTAATTTTGTCTATTGAGTTTAGTTTGTCTTTTGGCCTGATTTCTAAGTTGTAGGTAACTTTGTTTGGCTAGGCTAGTATTGTATTTCTTCCAAATTTTGCATGCCTTATCCCTTGACTTTAGAAGGGCTCTAGTTTCCCTAGTTAGCCATGGTACATAGTTTGGCTTGGCTCTTATTTTGCTAACTGGTGTGAGTCTATCAAGGATATTGATGACAATATTGTTGAAGGAGTCAACGGCTTGGTCTAGATTTAGGGTTTGTAGTGGTTTCCAATTACTATGTTTTAGAATACTGTTTAGTTCTTGTATATTTAGTTTACGATCGTCTCTGACTTGTCTAAAAACAATGGGTTTGGCTATGTTGGTATGTTTCCGCAGGAGGAAGGTGGGGAGATGGTCACTAAGACCATCAGGAAGGCATCCTGTCTGAATGTTTTGTTTGGGACAGTTAACTAGTGTCCAATCTAGAATAGACTGTTTGTGGGTTTTTTTTGTCGATTCTAGTGGGTTCTTGGATAAGTTGGGTAAAACTGTAAATATTAATATGGTTAATGGGGTTGTTAGAAGTACAGGCTGACCAGTCAGTGTTCAGGTCATCTAGTAAGATGGTTTCTTGGGGGATATTATCTGTGGCCCATTGTAACATTTCTTTAATGATGAGAGAGTTATTACCTGGTAGAATACAACAGCAGAGAATGATGATAGTTTTTGTGTCATTTATGCTTAGGGTTGAACCTAAGGTTTCATCATTTTGAAATTTAGGTATGGGGGTTTGGAGAAGTTTGATGTTGATTGTATTTTTTAGAGGATAGCAACTCCACCTTCCTTTTTGCCCACTCTATCCAGTCTTAGGATATTATATCCTGGTGGGATAATTTCTTCATTTTGGGTTCTGGTGGGAGAATTTCTTCATGTCTTGGTAATGGTTAGTATGTCAGGGGGGTAGTGAGCTATAAATGCATGTAGGTCAGAAAGTATGTTAGAGATACTTCTGATGTTGACATTCAGAATCAATAGGTCAGAGATTTGCCTTGCAGAGAGTAGAGAGTTTTGTGGTCCAGGGTTTGGGTGTATGTCTCCAGATATAAGTAGATTTTTAGTGATAAACAGTATGTGTTTAATTGTGTGCACTATGTCTGTGTTGGATCTAAATTATGTTTTTCTAGTGTAAGATGGTGTTATGTGAAACTTATGAATGTGTAGGATTAAGCTGTCTTTAAATAATGTAGAAGAGATAGGAAAGAAAATGTGTGAGTGTATATTTGTTTGAGAACGTGTTATGTGGAATAATGTGTTTTTTAGTGATGTGTTTGTATATAGTGATGTGATGTTTGTTAGATATGTGAGGGTTAGAATGAGAACTCCTAGGATTAATGGTATTTTATGAGGGAGTAGTGGTTGGGTCTTAGTGGTTTTGGGGTTCAAGTATGGATGTGAGTGTGAATGCATGGCAAGTAGATACTATGTACCTTTTTAAGGTAGAAATTTGATGGGGGTGTGTATGAGAGGTCTTTAGAGGAGGGTGTGGTCAGGTGATCTGGGGTTAGAATAAATGTAGAGGTAGTGGGGTCAGGTGGGAAATAGGGGCAGGGTAGGGGAGCGGAGTGAGCTGAGCGTAGCGAGGCTACATCAGTCCTCAATACTGCAGAACCTATCTATAGTGCTGGTCAGGACAGAACAGTAAAAGGAAGATACCTCTGTAATTATGCAGGAGTGGGAAGGAGTTGTGCAGGTTCAAGGTGGGGGAGGGGGGTAGACACAAAGTAATCCAAGGTTGTGAGTCAGAAAAACTGGACTAGGCCAGCTGCTAAAAAGAAAACAGGAAAACCAAACTAAGTCAATTCCAGGTCAGTGTAGTGCAGTTTCTTCCTAATAACTACAAATCTTATGGTACTAATCTAGTACAGGGTGGTGTAGCACCGGTTAACTAGGGCTAAATTATTCTTGGCTCCACCAAGTCTCCTCTTCAGTTTTTCCCTTGAAATAGTCTAACTCTCAACCTAAGCACTTAAAAAGCATCTTACAGTCCAGCACTTGCTCAGACCTAATAGCAAGCACTAATATACCCCGACACTTGATTGCCCAGCAGGGCAAGGCTCATTATTCACCCCTCACCAAACAAGCGACTAAGTAGCTCACCCTACTATTCAGGCATGACCAAAGAGCTATTTCAGGTATACTCTCCAGTCCAGCTGGTGAACCTGGGTATCCTGAGGCAATGTTACAACTGCCTCATGTACACAGACCTACCACACCTGCAGCCTCACATAGATATACTAAACCAGCACTGGAAAAAAATACACATAAATACACAAAATCATACTCAGAGGCTTTAAATAAAAACCTGCAAAAGCATCAGAGACCTCCAAAGCAGACACCCAAAAACCTGCACCTCCCATCACAAAGCAGACAACACATAAAATACAAAATCAGTGTGCCGCACAATCACAGCCCATAAGACCAAATAACATACCTAACACACTAGTAATAGGCGACTCTATAGTCAGGCACACTGACGTCCCACTCTCTAGGCTGGACAAGGAGAAAGGTTACTGTTAGCTGCCTGTCAGGAGCCAGAATCCACCACATAACATAAGCACTCAGGTCACTCCAGAACAAGTACAAATATGACTCTGTCATTGTTCATGTTGGTGTGAATGACCTGAGATGTACCTCCCTGGACTACATGAAAAGAGACATGGAAGAGCTCTCTGATCATGTAGCCCAGGCAGGTATGACCCTGACCCTGAGTAGCATCCTGCCCTCACCAAGAATGATACCGCAGTATAAAGAAAAAATGATCAATTTCAACAATTGGCTAAGCTTCTGGTGTCATTCAAAGGGGATCCAGTGTCTGTCAGCCTGGGACAACATGCTCGACAAGCCTCATTGCTTTACAAGACACGGCTTGCACCTGTCACCCCTAGTCTTTTGAATACTGGCCAAGGCTCTTGCTGCCCCCATAGTGCCTTTTTTAGGCAAGGCTCAAAAGTCAAACCCACCTCCGTAAACAGCACAAATAAAAAATGAGGGTTGTGCTACTCAACGCCAGGAGTTTAAATCTCAAAATGCACATGCTAGAAGCACACCTCAGTATGGAGAACGTCAACATCTGTGCAGTAACTGAAACTTGGTTAAAGCTCCACAGAGCACCCCAGCACTACCGGGCTACAACTCATACCACACATTTTGGCCACAGAACAGGGACCGAAACACAAAAGGAGGGGGGTGTATCCATATTCATCAAGGATACTTACACCTCCAGGTTAGTGGCGCAGCATGATACCTCTGAGATCATCCATGTGCAACTAACATCGGGCAAATCTGCAATGCAAATTGTGGCCTGCTACAGATCACCCTCCTTGACCCAGGACCACCACTCCGCCTTTCTGGAGACACTGGAAAACATGAAGTTCCTATCGAACACCGTGATATTGGGCGATTTCAATTACCCTACCTTTAACTGGGAAAACTACTCAAGTACAAACTCCCAGGTCCATCGCTTCCTGAAATTTATCAACTCAAATGCCCTGAATCAGCTGGTAAACTCCCCTACCAGAGGTGAAAACATATTGGACCTGGTCATCACCAACATGGGCGACAGGTGTTCCGCACCAGAGGTTAACCCATCACTGGTTAGATCAGACCATAAACTAATCACTCTGGATGTCCACACCACCACCCCCAACCAAGGAAACCACAGTGAAAAACTTTTCTATAGCAAACTTCACCTTACTTAAGACAGAGGCGGTAAGTTTCACAGCCGCCCACACTAAAGGATAAGTGTCCAAGATGCAGGAACCTTTAGAAATGCACTCTATGATCACCTACAAGGATGCATGGATCATGCCATCCCTAGCAAAACCAAGACTCACTCCCCTAAGAGAAGGAAACCAGTCTGGTGGACCCCTGCCATAAACAGGCTATACAATAGAAGGAGGAAACTAGTTCAGAAAAAAAGCAAATCCCAAGAAGGAAAGACATCACTGATCAGTAAGAAACTAAGGTACTTCATAAAATCATCCAAGGCTAATTTTGAAAGAAAAATAGCCAAGGATTCAAAAGATAACCACAAAGCCTTCTTTAGCTATGTCAGGAATCTAAGTGGCAACTCGCAGATATGCTCTGAGCTAGTGCAAAATAGCACAAAATATACTGAACCTACTGATATTGCCAACGTCGTGGCAGAGATTCAGTACAAACTTCGCCCGCTCTCACACCCAAAAGGGCCCACAACAATACCGGAAAAGTGTAGTGTCCCGGAAATCACAGACTCACAGGTGAAAACAGCCCTTTGAAAAGCCAAAAGCACAGCATCAATGGGGCTAGATGGTGTCCCAGGCTGTGTCTTGCATGAACTACAGAACGAGCTAACTCCCCACCTAAACACACTGTTCAACCTCAGCCTCTCCACAGACTACATACCCATAGAATGGCACACAGCAATAGTTATTCCACTCCACAAAGGAGGGGTCAGAACTGACCCTGGTAGCTATCGCCCCATAAGCCTGACTAGCCTGGTCTGCAAGGCTATGGAGCGCATCATCATGGAACTGATTAACAAAGACATTGGGAACCTCCAAACACTTGACCTGACACAGTTTGGCTTTGTTAAGGGCAGATCATGCCTACTAAACCTGGTTGACTTCTTCAAGACAGTCACCAAGGCCATAGATGAGGGGAAGGTGGTTCACACAGCCTACCTTGACCTTGCCATGGCTTTGACACCATTCCCCACTCGGGAATTATAGAAAAACTCACCAGCCTGAACATAAACCCCTACGTCACGAGATGGGTTGCCAACTGGCTTACAGACAGAACTCACACGGTAAGAATAGCGGGCTACAGGTCCGACTCTAAACCAGTCACAAGTGGTGTCCCACAAGGCTCGGTCCTGGGACCCCTACTGTTCGGCATATACTTCTCAGAAGTACAGGCAAATACAGGAGAATTATGGCTAACCAAGTTTGCCGATGACTGCAAACTGGGAGCCATAATTGACTTTCCGGCTGACATGGACATTCTCCAAAAGGGCCTTACTGAGACGGACACCTGGTGTCAAAGTCATGGTCTCAAGCTAGATGCCAAAAATGCATAGTCATCCTATTTGGGAAAAACAAAACACCTATGAATTACTACATTGGTGGCAGCCCCCTTAATACAGAAGAGGTAATAAGAGCTCTTGGGACCCAGGTAGATAGTAATCTCTCCTTTGACAATCATATTGCCAACGTAGTTAGGAAATCCTTCTATGTAGCCCATCTAATTACTAAAGGGTTCACATCTAGAAATAAAGAGGTTATAGTGCCCCTCTACTCGTCACTCATCAGACCCATCATAGAGTACAATGCCCATTTGGGATGTATCTCACAAGACACTTCCAATAGCTGGAAAGACCACAAAAGTACCTCACCAAGAGGATTACTGGCCTCACACATATTTCCTATGCAGCCCGACTGGAAAAACTCCGGCTGTACTCAGTGGCATATCGCTCTCTGCCTGACGTACAAAGCCATGTCCAACTCAGAATTGATGGACATGCTCCACCTAAAGAAATCCAAGTCACTGCTAGCCACTCACTCTAGTGAGCTAAACCTCACCACAACAATAAATAGAACATGCTGGAGGGATAGATTCCTGTCACAGAGACTCCCCATGCTTTGGAACAACATTTCGAACTACATTAGGCAGAGCCCCTCACTAACACTCTTCAAGAGAAACCTTGACGAGTGGATGGGTAACAAAAAATACACCCCTGGGTTCACTTCATTGGCTCTTCTTGACAGAGGCTCAGTTAATTAATCAGTGGGGCGGCGAAAGCTGATACACTCTGGCTAGGCTTATAAATGCCCTCGGGCAGATAGCCTATTACCTACCTATGAACCTATGAAAAGGGCTACCACTTCTACAGGGAAAAACAATTGAAGTATGGGCTGCAGGTACATAGGTAAAGTTTTTCCAAGAGAAAGTAGTTTTAAGTAATTGACCTAGGAGTACAATATGAAGAGAAAATGGGGGGCCAGTAGTGTGCACGTGTACAGTGAAAGGGGAAATAGTCTTCAGTTTAGAGGACAGATTAAATACAAATCTAACATACACTAGTGTAGCTGAAAGCACTTTAGTGTTCCACCGATGCAGGGTCTCACAGTGCAGGGCAACAAGACAGCCTTGGTTTGACTGGAGGTTGGCCAAGACATAGGATGAAACTTTTGCTGAGGGGAACTAATGTAGCTGAAAGCACTTTAGTGTTTCACTGACACAGGGTCTCACAGTGCAGGGCAACGAGACAGCCTTGGGTTGATTGGAGATTGGCTAAGACACAGGATGAAACTTTTTGCTGAGGGGAATGCGAGCACACTACTGGGGATTCCTATGGAACAAGGCAGAAAAGCTAATCCAACATACTAAAGGACAAATTCAGCAGGTCCATTCTGATGCCTCACTAGATCTCTCAATCAGTCAGTGGCAAAGAATATTTTCCGGTTTGGGGAAAACATTGCTGCAATCTCTTTGCATCTTGCCACAACAAGAGGATTACTGGCCTCACACATATGTCCTATGCAGCCCGACTGGAAAAACTCCGGCTGTACTCAGTGGCATATCGCTCTCTGCCTGACTTACAAAGCCATGTCCAACTCAGAATTGATGGACATGCTCCACCTAAAGAAATCCAAGTCACTGCGAGCCACTCGCTCTAGTGAGCTAAACCTCACCACAACAATAAATAGAACATGCTGGAGGGATAGATTCCTGTCACAGAGACTCCCCATGCAGCAGATATTTTGCCCTGATCCCCCCAAAGTGGGAATCACTGAATGATGCTCTTGGCCACGTTTGGTCCTCTGGTCTCCTTTACATCTTTCCCCTGTGTAGAACAGAGCATGTGTGTGTGTAACTTTAAGAAGCATTTCCAGATGTAGGCATGTGCATAAAAATAGGGAGGACGTGCAGGCAGCAGTGCCATTTTGAGAGAACAGCCAGAGTGTTAACATGTATGAGTGTAGTATTCAGTCTGCTTATAAGTTTATTTAAGTTTAAGTTACTAAGCCTCATTTCTGATGTTTGTGTGTAATAAAGCTGCTCGGACTGAACCAGCAATTGTTCATCTGCTTTATTCTGACTGGACGAGCAACATGGTGTCAGAACCAGGTTTGAGAGTGCAATGTCTCCAAACCATGAGATGCAGAGTTGACAGTGAAGGTATATTGAGCAGGTTGGATGATAGGGCTCAAATGATAAAAAAGGGCCAGATACGAACTTAAGGTAACCAGAACTTGAACAAATTATTTATTTTGCAAAGAAAATGAAACAGAGCATTCGTAAGGCACAAAATGCATTATTAATCAAACTAGTAGCACAAAATGCATTTATTAATTAAACAAAATGTTCAAAACCACAATATTTGATAAAACTATTAGAAATATTCATATGGGGTCAGAATTATCTCCAGTTTGCGTAACGAACATGTTTAAAGTAAAACTAGCACAAGAAAAGTATAATGACCATGATAAGAGGTTAAATGGGCATAACAAGTATAATACAAGGGCAAAATACGCTTAAAGAACAAGGTGACTGCATGATTTTTAGTAAAAGACTGTGTTTTGGGCATAAACTACTATTTCACATTGACCAAAGCCATTCAAAGCATAACCAGATTTGTTTGAAGTATCTCCGAGTGTGCAAAATGTATGCAGAGTGTGTGCTTTATTACGGTGCAATTATTTCAAAGAGTTTGCTGTGTGCAAAGTACAATTATTTTGCAAAGTGCAGTCAAAGTACACCCATTTTGAAAAAGTGTGTGTGCTGTGTGCATTTATTAGCAGAGTGCCACCATTTCAAAGTGTTTCTTACACTGTAGGGAGTTATTTTTCAAAGTACAGACATTTTGAAAGGTTCCTGTACTGTGTAGAGTTTATTTGCAAAGTGCATTCATTTTAAAGTGTTTCTTACTCTGAGCTTTTTTCTACTGTGTGTAATTTGTTTGCAAAGTACAGTCATTTCAACGTATTTCTTACACTGATAAGGTGTGATTTCACAGAGTAGTACAGTGATTTAAAGTGTTCTTGTACTACGGTGACTTATTTGGCAAAGTGCAGTTATTTCAAAGAGTCTGTTGTGCTATCGTGCATAATTACAAGTTCTGGCATAAATTTTTGTGCGTATTTTCGTACATAATTCCAAGCACCTTCAGTACTGATATAGCAGTTGCAGACCCAGTCCACTCGTGTTTGATCATTGGAGAGTGTTTGAGCAGAAATACAATATTTTCATACAAGCAGCTTTTTCTGATATGATGCACATACAAGGGCATTCAGTTTTCTTAACATAGCTTGGTCAGAGGCCATTGAAAGAGAGCGTTCCTTTGTGTATGCACCAGCAGTATATACAGGAGAAGGGGAAAACCACCAAATTGTAGTACCGACTGAATCAAGGGAAGAACCCGAGTGCTTGAAATGTAAATTTAGAGAAATGAGCAAGCCCCAGACAAATTTTACATTAGAGAGGCATCTATTTTATACAAGAGACTAAAAGCCAGGTGAAACTTTTGCAGCTTATATCACTGACTTGAGAAATAAGGCTAAAACGTGCAGATTTGGTCATTTGAAAAATGAATTAATAAAGGACAGACGTGTGTACGGTGTTAATAGCGATGCAGTGAGAAAGATTCTGCTTCATAACAGTGATTTAATGTTGAGCAAAACCATAGAGATTTGTTAAATCCATGAGCTCACAGAAAGGCACATAAGTATGCTTACAAGTGACAAGAGCTTAGTTTCAGCAGCCTCTAGAGGAAGTGTAGACAGCATGCAGCACTTGGCAAGCAGAAGCAGGCCTAAGCACATGGCAGCTGTAGTCCCTACAGGATTCCCAGGGAGGACCTGTAACTTCTAGCAAGTTCCAAGACTAGCTTAGCAAAACAGACATGCTCAGTGCAAGATGTAAATCAAGTCTTATTTTTAACTGTCATAATTGTGGTGCCAACCATGAGTCTAAAAGAGAGGTGCTTAGCATTCGGCCAGCAATACCACAAATGTAAAAAAAATGGAATGACTTTCAAAGGTTTTGTAAATCAAGCAAGCCTTATTCAATTATTAAGAAAGGTCACTCAAAAAAGCAATTTAATTATGTAGAAAGCTGTAACCCTACTTTCTGTATAGATGGTGTATCAGTGGTTGGTGAAAAAGTTAATGCAGTTGATTTATCGGCAAAGAATGAAGTCTTTTGTGCTGTTCTGATCAATGCTAAACCCATGTAGCTCAAAGTGGACACTGGTTCAAAGTGTAATGTGATGTCAGCAAAATCATTTGCTAGAGTGAGATCTGGTGAGCAACTTAATTTAGTTAATTGTGCAAAGCTTGTTGGTTATGGAGCTCTAGTGATGCTATTTTCTCAGAGTATGCTTATGTTTTTTATGACAAATTAGGCAAACTTCCAGTTGTGTGTTCCATGAAAGTAGACCCAGAGGTCAGTCTAGTGATAAGACCAGTGAGGAGAGTTTGAATAGCTTTGCAGGACAAAATCAAGTTCCAGTTAGACAAAATGGTGCAGCAAAAAAAATTCTAAGCTTGTTTCCTGCTTTTCCTGTGACTAGTCTAGCCCAGATACAGATTTGCCATATCCAGGACTGTTTGTAAGCTTCTTAACCTCCAAACATTTCTGTGTTGGAGGGAAGCCTTCTAGCTTATCACTGGGAATGGTAAGCACTAGGTAGCCTATCTACCACAAGAGGAGTGGTTTCTGGCCCAGAAATTGTAGTTTATTGGCCGTCTGGGCAGTTTTTCTATATTTTTCAACTTTCTGGTTTAAAAGCCTGCTTTTGTGCTTGTTTCCCATATTTCCTGTAACTAGTCTAGTCAAGATACAGATTTGCTGTATCCAGGACTGTTTGTAAGCTTCTGAGCTCCTCAAGCCTTTCTCTGTTGGAGGAAAGCCTTCTAGCTTATCAATGGGAGTGGTAAGCACTCGGTAGCCTATCTACCACAAGAGGAGTGGATTCTGGCCCAGAAATTGTAGTTTATTGGCCGTTTGGGCAGTTTTTTCCAACTCTTTCAACTTTCTGGTTTAAAAGCCTGCATTTGCGCTTGTTTCCTGCCTTTCCTGTAACTAGTTTAGTCCAGCTACAGATTTGCTGTCCAGGACTATTTGTAAGCTTCTGAACCCCCCCCCCCAAGCCTTTCTGTGTTGGAGGGAAGCCTTCTAGCTTATCAGTGGAAGTGGTAAGCATTCGGTAGCCTATCTACCACAAGAGGAGTGGTTTCTGGCTCAGAAATTGTAGTTTATTGGCCATTTGGGCAGTATTTTCCATCTCTTTCAGCTTTCTGGTTTAAAACCCTGCATTTGTGCTTGTTTCCCGCCTTTCTTGTAACTAGTGTAGTCCAGATACGGATTTGCTGTATCCAGGACTGTTTGTAAGCTTTTGAGCCCCCATGCCTTCCTGTGTCAGAGGGAAGACTTCTAGCTTATCGGTGGAAGTGGTAAGCACTAGGTAGTCTAGCTACCACAAGAGGAGTGGTTTCTAGCCCAGAAATTGTAGTTTATTGGCTGTTTGGGCAGTTTTTCCATCTCTTTCAACTTTCAGGTTTAAAAGCCCTCATTTGTGCTTGTTTCCCTCCTTTCCTGTAACTAGTCTAGTCCAGATACAGACGTGCTGTAGCCAGGACTGTTTTTAAGCTTCTGAGCTCCCCAAGCCTTTCTGTGTTGGAAGGAAGCCTTCTAGCTAATCAGTGGGAGTGGTAAACACTAGGTAGCCTATCCACCACAAGAGGAGTGGTGTCTGGCCCAGAAATTGTAGTTTATTGACTGTTTGGGCAGTTTTTTCCATCTCTTTCAACTTTCAGGTTTAAAAGCCTGCATTTGCGCTTGTTTCCCGCCTTTCCTGTAACTAGTCTAGTCCAGATACAGATTTGCTGTATCCAGGACTGTATATAAGCTTCTGAACAGTGCCAAAAAGTCTGCTCTTCAATTTTTCCCTTAGATCTGCTTGTTCTCTCCTCGCCTGCACTTTTACTAGCTTATTAGTCTAGCACGTTACCAGACGTCTTATAGCAATTATTGTAGCATACAAAAGTGCTACCAACACTAAACGTTCTACAAGGAAACAGTTCCAGTAATTATTATTAATGCCTGCCCCTCCAAGCATGTCTAAACATCAGTTCCCTGTGCTTTCTCCTATTGACCTGGTGAACTTGGGTATCCTGAGGCAATGTACACTGACAAGCCTCTCCTCTTACCTCCCAACACTCAGACTTGTTAGAGATGCACTTATATATCCAAACTGGAAGCCACGCACTGTCTAGCCAAGACCGGAATAGCTAGTCAAAAGGAGAAGGTCAACACTTGCAGCACACCACATGGAACACATAGCCCTCCAGAACACACACCAGTACTGCCTTCACATAAAAACACAAACAACAGACCCACCTTTGTGGAGGCTGTCAATAAAAATCTACCCAAACAGCAGAGATTTCCAAGGCAGAAATGCACTCGACCACCACAACACAACACTAATCACAAGACACATAACTCTTCTAAACAGTGTGCCACTCAACCAAAGCCCCTAAAGCAAAACAGCATGCCCAACACACTAGTCATAGGTGACTCGATAGTGAGGAACACTGATGTCCCACTCACTAGGTTGAATAAGGAGAAAGTAACAGTCAGCTGCCTGTCAGGTGCCAGGATTTGCCACATAATGCATGCACTCAGGTCCCTCAACAACAGGTACAAATATGACTCTGTCATTGCACATGTGGGTGTGAATGACCTGAGACATACCTCCCTGGACTACATGAAAAGAGACATGGAGGAGCTCTCAGATTATGTAGCCAAGGCGGGTATGACCCTAGCCCTGAGCAGCCCCCTACCATCACCCAGAATGATACCACAATACAAGCAGAAAATTATTGATTTCAACAATTGGCTAAGTTTCTGGTGTTATTCTAAGGGGATCCAGTATCTGTATGCCTGGGATGACGTGATTGACAGACCTTAATGCTTTGCCAGAGATTGCCTGCATATGTCACCCCTGGGCTTCCAGATACTGGCCAAGGCTCTTGCCACCCCTATAGTGCCTTTTTAGGCGGTGTTCCAAAACCAAATTACCACCGTAACAGCTACAAGCAAATGTAATCTGAAGGTCCTGCTGCTCAGTGCTGGAAGTCTAAATCTCAAAATGCACTCGCTCGAAGCACTCCTTAAAATGGAGAACATCGACATTTGTGCTGTAACAGAGACCTGGTTCAAGGCAGAAAAAAGCACCCCTGCACTGCCAGGCTATAATTCATTCCACACATTTCGGCCCCAAAACTTGGACTGAAGCTCCAAAGGCAGTGGTGTTTTCATATTCATAAAGGATGCACACACCTCCAGACTGGTACCCAACATAACGCATCAGAGATACTTCAGGTGCAGCTAACATTGGGTAAGACAGCGATTTAGGTCATAGCCTGCTATAGGTCCCCAACCATGTCCCAAGACTCACACTCCATGTTCCTAAGCACCCTGGAGAATATTAGGGTCCAACCTAACACACTAATACTGGGTGACTTCAACTACCCCTCCATTAACTGGGAAAACTACTCATGTACCAATACACCTGCCCAACGTTTCCTAGAATTCATTAATTCCAGTGCCCTGGACCAGTTCATTCTTACCCCCTACTAGAGATAGCAACATCCTTGACCTGGTCATTACTAACATGGGCGATTGTTGCTCTGCACCAGTAGTCAGCTCCTCCCTGGTTAGATCCGACCACAAACTAATCACCTTGGAAATCCACATCCCTCCCACCCCCACCCCCCTGCAAAGGTAACCACCATGAAAAACTTCTTCAACGCTAATTTGGGCTCCTAAAAACAGATGTGGCTAATTTCATAGCACCCATGCAAATGGACAATAGCAGCATGACCACCGAATCATACACCAATGAACTGTATGAACACGTACACAAATGCATGGATCTCGCCATACCCAATAGAACCAAGACACTCTCCTCCAAAAAAAAGGAAGCCAATCTAGTGGTTCCCTGCCATAAGCAAACTCTACAACAGAAGGAAGAAACTGATGTGGAATAAAGTGAAGTCCCAAGAATGGAAAAACTCCCTTATCAGCCTCAACAAAAAGTTGAGATCCCTCATCAAATCCTCTAAAGCTAGCTATGAAAACAGAATTGCAGCCAATAGTAAAGACAACCACAAGGCCTTCTGTAGTTATGTAAAGAATCTCCACAGCAATACCCAGATTTGCTCTGAGCTACTGCACAACGGTACCTCCTATACCAAGCCAACAGATATTGCCAATATACTGGCCGACAGATTCAGTGACCAATCACAGTACCAGTAGATTGCCAGGCACCCAGTATTACTGCTGCATAGGTTAAAACAGCACTGTCCAATGCCAAGAATACATCTTCTATGGGACTCGACAATATCCCTGACTGTGTTCTACATGAACGACAGAGTGAACTGGCACCTCACCTGTGTGCTCTGTTCAATCATAGCCTCACCACAGGCTTTGTCCCTACTGAATGGTGACTGCTACAGTCATCTCTCTCCACAAAGGAGGAGTGACTGCTGACTCTGGGAACTATCTCCCCATTAGCCTGATGAGTCTGATGTGCAAAGCTATGGAATGCATCATCATGGATCTATTAAACAAGGATATAGGGAATCTCCAAACTCTGGATCCCACACAGTTTGGTTTTGTGAAGGGTAGATCATGCCTGCTCAATCTGGTCAACTTCTTTGAGTCAGTCACCAGAGCTGTGGATGAAAGCAAGGTGATTCATACAGTCTACCTTGATCTGGCTAAGGCCTTTGATACCGTTCCCCACTCAGGAATCATAGAAAAATTGACTAAGCTAGGCATCAACCCCTATATCACAAGGTGGGTTGCAAACTGGCTCACATATATAACTCACAGTGTGAAAGTAGCTGACTCCAAGTCAGACTGCTGACCAGTCACGAGTGGAGTCCCACAGGGTTTGGTCCTGGGTCCTCTCCTATTTGGTATCCACTTCTTTGAAGTCCAGGCCAACACGAAGGGACATTGTCTGACAAAGTTCGCAGACGATTGCAAGTTGGGAGCTATTATTGACTCGTAACACCAAACTAATGGACCACAGAGATGAAGAAAAACCAATAAATATAAAAATCTCCGAGCACAGGATCCCAATAAAGGCTGACCCACTTGTAGTTCATAGTCGAATCAAATGTAATACACACAGTAAAACACAGAAAATTTACAGAAGGTTTAGCGCTTTCATTTCCTGACCGGAAACTTCTTCAGAACAATAAAATTACATACAGCTTTCTAATTTATAGTCAATTTAAAAATCAATTTAAAATACAGTTGGTTCATCCATAAGTTGATTGCTCTAATTAAAATGCAAGTTAAAGACATAGTGCAAGTGCAGGTTACATATATATAATGGTAGCAAAACATAGCTGAATTTTCTCAGAAACTTCCATGTAATTCATCCTATGCATACTAGATATAAACATAAAAAACACTTAAAACAGTACATAAAACAATATGGTCTGAATAAATATAATACAATACAATGTCCTATTGATACTATTGTGAAATAAATAAATTCATATATAATATATAATGTATAATATATATGTGTTAAATATAATTAAATATAATTAAATGTATTTGTTTAAGAAACATATGTATATAAATGTATAGTAATATTAATAAGTATATATGTATACTTTTGTGCATTGTGTTTATATTTGTATTTGTATTTTATTTTATTTTATTTTGTTTGCTCTAAGTTTTAAAGCTGGTAACAGGGAGATATGGTCATTCATCCCAGGTGGATTAGTTGCATCCACCCGCAACTGCCAAATTAATTCCCTGAAACACAACTTGTTTTCCCAATCACCCCCTCTACTATCCTTAGGTAGGATCTCCAAAATCCAAAATTTAAAATTAACATTTTTACAGACTATGGTGTATCTATAAAGTGCATTAGTTTCCTTTCTTCTATTAACATCATACATATGTTCATATATTCTCTGACGAAGATGTCTTTCCATTTTTCCCACATAATATGTCCAACATGATGTAAAATATGTTAAATAGACTATTCCCTTAGTGTAACAAGTATAATATCCCTTTCCTTTTAGCTTAAGTGGGATAGTTGGTAAAAATAGGTCCCACTTGTTGGCTACAAATGTACATTGTGAGCATCTCCCACAACAAAAGGTTCCCTTTTTATTCATCAGGTCCCCATTCTCATTTCCAGACTTCTCAAAAATGTCTTTGAGATTGGAACCCCTTTTAAAACTGTACATCAAACATTTATCAAATATTTCTAATCTATTGGGCATACTCCTAAACATGTCCCATGTTTTATCAATAGCCTTTCTCATTGTATTGGTACCTATATTGAATGTTATAACCAAAAAAGGCGTAGTTTTATCTATTTGATGGGTCCCATTATTTGTCTCAGTATCCTCTAATATTGAACCTTGGGTCACATTATTATATTTGGTATTTAATAGGGGTATAAATCCTGTACCCCATCCCTTTATCACTTCTTCCTTAATGGAATTTATTAGTGTATCAGGGTAGCCTCTCTCCAAAAATAGTTGATGTACGTATTCCAATTCATTTCTAAAATCAACATAGTCTGAAGTCATTCTTGCTACCCTAACCATTTGTCCTTTAATAATATTCTTTTTCTGTAGGGGTGGGTAATTACTACTATAATGTAAATATGAGTTGGAGAAGCAAGCCTTCCTGAAAATTCTCGACACATATTTTTTATTCAAAGTGTCCTTCACTATACATACATCAAGATAATGCATCTCATCTATATTAAATTCATAAGTAAACCTAAGAAATTCAGTAGATTTATTAAAAAAACTCCATAACTTTAGGTATATCAACCTCTGTACCCTTCCAAACTATAAAAATATCATCCAAGAAACGAAAATATTTTACAATATTAACCGTAAATGGGGAGGTAAATACATAATGTAATTCCCAATATAGCATGACTATATTAGCATAAATAGGGGCACAAGCTGCCCCCATAGCCACCCCATCTAACTGGTGAAAAATATCTCCCTGAAAATAAATGTCATTGTTTTTAAGGACTAGCTCCATATTTTCCAACACCAGCCTGAATTCATGTTTGTTAAGAAACTTGAAATCCGTTAACATAAATTCAAACCATTTTCTGTGTTTTACTGTGTGTATTAAATTTGATTTGACTACGAACTACAAGTGGGTCAGCCTTTACTGGGATCCTGTGCTTGGAGATTTTTATATTTATTAGCTATTATTGACTTCCCAAGTGATGTTGACATCCTACAGAAAGGCCTCACTGAGATCGACGACTGGTGTCAGAACCATGGCCTTAAGCTCAATGCCAAAAAAAATGTGTCATCATCCCCTTTGGGAAAAACCTGGTTCCCATGAATTGCCGCATCAATGGTAGCCCACTGAACACAGAAGGCATTATAAGAGATCTGGGAAAATAGGTTGGCAGCAACTTCTCTTTTGACCACCGCATTGCCACTGTGGTCAGAAAGTCCTTCTATGTGGCACATCTCATTAATAAAGGTCTTGCATCCAGGAAGAAAGAGGTCATTGTCTCCATCTACTCTTCCCTCATTAGGCCAATCATCGAGTACAATGCTCCATTTGGCATGTACCTCACTAGACACCTGCAACAACTGGGGAGGCTGCAAAAGTACCTCACAAAGAGGATCCTAGGCATTAAACACTTGTCCTATATGGACAGACTCAAAGAACTCCAACTATTCTCTATCTCATATTGCCTACTTAGAGGTGATCTTTGCTTGATTTACAAAGCCATGTCTGACCCAGCTCTGTTAGAAATGCTACATCTAAAGAAATCCCAATCCCTCCACACCACATGCTCCAGGGACCTCAACCTCATTACCACAATCAACAGAACAAGCTGGAGGGACAGGTTCATAACCCAGAGACTGCCCATGCTATGGAACAGGCTTCCCATACATGTCAAGCAGAGCACCTCACTGGCCCTCTTCACGAGAAATCTTGATGAGTGGATGGGAAATAGAAAATTCACCCCGGGGATCACTCCGGTAGCTCTACTCAACAGAGGTACTGGAAACTAAGGTGGGGTGGCACAATGCCAGGGTGATCCTATGGGCTAGGCTTGTAAAGCCTCCAGGGACATTTACCTAGTACACAGCTATGAATCTATGAACCTATTTGTCCAGTCACAGAACCAGCTGAGTGGATGTTTTCCATGGTAACTGCTCACAAGAAAATTTCAGATGAAATCCGAATATGCTTTGACCCAAGAGACTTGAACAAGGCATTAAGGAGACCTACCAAAATCTCTTAAGGCACATTCAACTAGATCAGTGGCCACATCTTCTGCTTTCTGGTCTAGAATGTCCACTGATGATATTTGCACAGCAGCTACCTGGTCTAATGTTCATACCATTGTTGCTCAGTACAAACTATACTTGACTTCTACAAGTAGAGCTGCTTTTGGTTCGGCAGCTCTCCAGAATATCCTTCCATGAGGGCTACCCAATATTCACATAGCTGGGGACTCTGTCCCATACACTGTGGAAGAATCTCACTGTGATGACGTGAGGTAGTGCCAGCTGTGCCAGAGGGAGTAGGCAAGTGCATGTGTAACATATGTCAGCATAGCTAGCTGGAGTTTTGTAAAGAATTATATATAATTTGAATATCAAACTGATTTGTACAGATGCTTGTACTAAAAATGCATTTATAAAGTTGCTTGTGTTAAAAATGTATCAACAGTGGGTCCTGCTGGACAGAAAAGAAATATGCTTGTATGTCAGACTGTATTGTTGTAACTGATGAAATGTATGTATTTTTACATGGATACTGGAAAGCAAGGGGTTAATCTCAGCCCAGCTAACATTAAGAAAAATAGCTTGAAATTAAATGACTTGGTTTAGGCCATAAAGATTTTATCTCAGAGGTCTGAATGCAACCAGAGATACAATGTCAGTGCTACCCTGAGGTGCCAGAGAATAGCATGTTAGTTTCTATAGGTAACATGGAAGTGTTGGAATCATTTTACAGTTAACAGATGCTGTAATAAACTTTAGCTAATTTTCTATGTGTATATTGAGACGCATCAGTGCCAGATCTTGGCTCAGTTTCTAGTGAGGGGGTAGTATTTGAAACACATATCAGGTGACCAGATATGATGCTATTCTGTAGCCACCACTGAAATTGTATTTGAAAACTAGTGAGAGAAGTGATAAGTGCACTCTTTTGTTGGATCTGAGAAGAGACACTCAAACACTTGAATCTTGCCTTGCTTTAGGAAGTAACTAGAGAACAGTAATTCTTCTGTCAGTTAAGAAAATATAGTGAGATTACCTAAATTTTGTTTTGTATTTTTCTGTATCTGTGTGTTTTTTTATTTCCTTTTATTGAAACTCTGGTGTTTATTGTAAATAAATATTCTGTATTTTCATGTTTTATTATTTATTATTAAATATATCTAAACCCTTGATTGTGGTTGGTCTTTTAAAAAATATTTAACCTTTGCGAGTACTTGCATTTATTTAGTGGTACTGTGACCCCACGTTCATGAAAGATTTGCTGCTTGGTTAAGGCTGTCATTTGTATAAGTATTAATTTTAATATGTGTAATTGGGTACCCTGGTAAGAATTTTAAGGTAGCTGTCTTCGGGTGCTTTGTTGACAGTGAATCTACTTTATAGTCTGGGTGGAGGTGGCAGAGCAGTTAAGCTGGGCCAGCCTTTCCAAGGTGTGTGTGTGTGTGTGTGTGTGTGTGTGTGTGTGTGTGTGTGTGTGTGTGTGTGTGTGTGTGTGTGTGTGTGTGTGTGAAAATCATATCTGAAAGAGAGACACTGAGAGCACTGATTTCACAGAAATGGTGGTGGAGAACATGGTTTGGAACCCAACTAAGGACTTAGCTCTGTAGTGATCAGTGGGGAGTCTTATTTGGGGCCTGGAGAGAAAGCCCAGCCCCAGGACTGGAGTGTGCATTCTGTGTGTTCTCTTAAGAGAAATTGTACTTGGTGTGGAGAGCCATATCTGAAAATAATGTGTGTCTATTTTTTTTCTCAGTCAGTGTTCCCCACTGGTATCAGTGGTGAGGATTGAGGCTCCTTGATCACTGGCCCAGAGGAAGGACATCCCACTCAGAAAAACTATGCATCTGTGTTGTCCATTTTCATTCTTCTTCAAGTCCCCTCCCCCTCCCCCTTCCCCTTTCCTATTATCTTCTGAAGTGAACTTGTGGACATGGAACATTTTAGTTCCAGCTTAGAGCTCTGGCTTATTGTTAATTTTTTCCCTTTTTAATTTATCATCTGTATGTATAAAGTTGCAAACTTGATCTGAGGTATTGTAGGCTAGCTGGGTCATTATAAGTAGAGGGAGGCACTTGAGAGTTGGATCTGTAAGTCTGTGGAATGTGGCTGAGTCATATCTGAGTTCAGATCTGTAACCCATATGTTGAAGAAGAATGAAAGTGGACAACATAGATGTGTAGTTATGGTGAGTACATAACTGTAATTTTTGGACATATGCTACATGCATCACACTAAATGAAAGTCTGTGAAACTCTTTAGAATTTGAGTTGGATCAGACATGAGGGTTTTTCTTAATGCTCAGATTTTTAAGGGTGTCATCTAGGGTAGATACGTTTGTTCCACAGTCAAGTCAATTAGCTCCTTTCTTCGTCTCCATTATTGGCACATGTAGTTTTGGGACAGAGATTATCTGGATCCTTTGTGTTCAGTGCCTATTGTTTACACAACCTTGGCAGTGATATATGCTCATTTGACACCATCAACTCTGAGATTTTCAGCATTGAAGGAGCATCAGAGCCTATCCCTGGATGTTAAGTCTCCATTAGTGTCCTAAGCATGGATCTATATTACATGATTGAATGATTACAATAGTGAACGCTCTAAAAACAAAAATGCAGCACACTGAACTGCTTTTTGTGGGATCACGGTACAGTGAATAATTAATATTTGCCCTTTTCTCACTGTAGTGTGATCTTGGAGTTGGTATATATATTTAGCAGGGGGTGTGGAGGGCGCAGCCCCCCACAATAATCGTTTTGATGTGCTGCATTTTCGCTCTTAAGAGCGTTCGCTATTGTGATCATTCGATCACATAATATAAACGTCCTAAGCACTACCTTGTTTGGTGACTTTCTCATTGCTGGAGTGTCTGGCATTCAGCACAGTGTCTGTGGTCTCTATCTCTGGACTCTCTAGGTCAGTGATCTCGGGGCAACCTTCCTCAGAGCCATGTATGTCCACTTCGATGGACATAGATATAGAACCAGGTTCAGGGCCTCCGATCCTGACAGCCTCAAGGCTGGCCTTCAAAGTTATGAAGAGGATAGGTGCTTCCTCTGAGAGGGTCTTCTGAGCTTCCATCAATATATCTGCTCCACTCCTAGAACACAGCAGTCAGTTCTTGCACTACCTCATTATGTGTTCCTGGGATAGAGTAGAATGGATTGTCTCAAAGAACCTTCAAAAGTTCAGTCACAGTCCTCTGGAAATTCAGATGATCTCACTCCAGATATTCCCAGGAAAATGACTTGCAAAAATAAAGGATGTGGACCCACCTATGGAGTCATTAATGACTAACACTGACTTACAGAGTTAACTGACTTGAGAAGGTTTTCACCAGTCCCATCCAGAAGATGACACCTTTGACTGCTTCCTTGATCTAATGCACCAGAGGGGATCTTGGGCTACTGACTCCCCTCCCATCAAGATGAAGAGGTGTTCCCCAAGGCTTGCTGTTCTGCTCTGTTTACACCTGGGTGGTCCCTTCTTTGAATCTTCTTACAGATTTGGCTGTATGGCAGGACCCAGACTCCACTGAGGCTATCCCCAGGAAGCAGTATAAAATACTTCAGCTGCCCTCAGGCTGCACTGGACCAATGGGCCTCAGTTGGATTCCATGACTGTAGCAGCAGCTACCAGGAGAAAACTGTCAGATAACTCAGCTGCTGTCCATTTGCCAAAAAAAAGTGTCTACAGTATGTGGAATTGTGCCTAATCCTCCAGTACCATTGTCCTGAGAACGTTGAACTATGCCATGCATACAAGTCACTTCCAAAGAGATTTAGAAAAGCAGGCTTTTGACTTTTTGCAAAAGCCACCTATGTCTGAGTCTAGGAAACAGACTTAGACTCACATGAGTACAGTGTTGAACTTCATCATTCAGTTTATGAGGCTGCTGTAAAATGTAGCTAGTGAAGCAGCCATAATGGTGGAGAGAGGTATTACATTGAGGCATTATGCCTGTCTCCGTCTTTGCGATTTTGTGGACAATTTCAATACATCATTCACAAGTGCCCTTTACAGTGGGTCTTCTTTGTTTCGATCTGCAGTGAACGATAAACTGATGAGATATGAGTAAGAAGAGAAGGCATTGTCTGTCCCATGTGTCCAATTTAAAACTCCTGAAAGATCCCAAGACAGGAATCAAAAGGAATCCAAGTCCTTAAGGTTTTGGAAAAAACAGCCCTAGGCTCTTCCTCAGACAGTGGTGGCTATGGCAGGAGTATCTCTTTCAGTGGACATCAGTCAAAAATAAAGGAGTTTTGCAAATCCACTTATTTTGTGGTCTCTTTTCAGGCAAGCAATCCCAGTGTCCATGAAGGATTAACTGACTGCTCCCCTCTTAAGACAGTCAGGGAACACTTATCTCTTCATTTGGCCGCATGTGTGGCCATCACACAGAACAACTGAGTGAGAGAAATCATATCCAGTGGCTATATAATACCTCTTACCTACCTTCCTTCCTGCCAATCACAACTTCTTCCAGACTTCCCACCCCATCAGCGAAAAGCATCAAAAAGAAAAATTGCCATTATCTTGAGGAAAAAGAGATGAGGTCCCATATAATCAGAGAGGGTCAGGAATCTATACAATGCTCATTTTGTTTCAAAAGGAAAACAAGACCTTAAGTCCAATCCTGATCTCAGCAGTCTAAATCACTGTGTCTGGAAAATCCACTTAGAATGCTCATGGTTCAAGAGATTTTGTCCTGCCAGAAGGCAAAGGAGTGGATGTGCTTGACAGACCTCCAGGATACTTATCACAGTATCGAAATTGCTAAAGTATCCAGGTGGTTGTGTACTTCCAGCTGGGAAATGATCACTTTCAATTCAGGGCCCTGCCCAATTGTCTCATCACAGAGCGATGGGTGTTCACTAAGTGCATGATGGTAATCTCAGACCATCTGAAACAAGAAGGGATCCGACTGTTCCTTTGCTTAGCCAATTGATTTCTTGCTACTACAATGAAAGAATCCCTCATAGCAGGCAAAGATTTCTGCAGCTCTATCCTTAGGTATTGTAGTCAACTATGAAATTTTGAATCTTCAGTCTGCTCAGTCCGTCAGGTTCATTCAGAGAATACCATCTAGACATGACCATACCTCACAACCTCCTAGCCAAGAAATATGAACAATGCCTAAAATAATGGGGGAACAAAGACTCCAAAGTGAAACAGATTTTAAATATTGTTGATGTTATGTGATCCTATCTCGCCTACATTCTGTACTGATGGGCTCGGAGCCGATCCTCGGCTCCGACTCGGCACGCTATGCTATAGAGCGAAGCCTCTTATTGGCTGAGCTATTTTCTATCCCAGGATGCACCACCACTAATCCCCCAGATCTCGTTTGCCGCTTACAAGCTAGGACGTGGTCTCGAACTTGGCTGAGCTAAGTGTCTTTTTGAGAGAATTTTTTCTGTCAGAAAATTTCTTTAAAATTAACCAAAAGCTGTTTTAACAGCTATCGCTGTATTTAGCTACTTTATTTGTTAAATTTTTGTGGCAAAAGTTTGTGTTTTCACAGGGAAAGGTTCCCGTTTCAGTTAGAGGGGCCTTCCCCTCATGCGTTGTTGAGTACTGTTGTGTGTGACTGTTTTTGCTCTTTGGTAGGTCAAGCACTCATTTTAGTTAGAGGGTTCTTGGCCCTCCTTGGTATCTTAGTCTTCTAACTGTTTCGTGGGCCCTTGACTGCCCTTCTTGTTTTAAAAAAAAAAAAAAAAAAAGTTCTTATTCTAAGTTTAGGAATTTTTGCTGTAGTAGCTCTAGGCTAATACGTTGTCATTGTACTATTGCATACCATTGGCATCATGTCTAAAGAACATAAAACCTCAGGGTTTAAGAAGTGCACACGCTGCAACTATAAGATGTCTATTATTGATGATCACTCCTTATGCGTTTATTGTTTGGGTGCCAAACACCTTCAGGAGTCTTGCAGCGTGTGTCACGCCTTCTCCTCTCGGGTCCTCCAAGAGAGGAAGAATAAATTAATATTAAAAGGGCTTATCAAACCCTCTTTTGAAGAGGCCTTATCTTCCTCTCCTTCTCCGGCTAAGAAAAAGAAGTCGTCGGCTCCGACCAGCCCGTCGGAACCGACCACTAAGAAATCTAGGCAGGCTTCTCCATCGGCTCCACGGACTTCGGAGCCGAGGGCGGAACGGTCTGCCTCGATGCCTCCAGCCTCGACTCCTCTGGTTTCGGAGCCGATGGCTGGGGCTTCGAGAGGCGGGTCACCTTCATCGGCTCCACTGATTTTGGAGCCGATAAGGGTTGCCCGCTCAGACTCTTCCCCGTCGGCGCCGAAGTCCTCTTTGGCACCGAGGGAAATTAGTTTGGGGTCTCCCTCGGCGCTGATAGTGATCGAATCAATTCGGAGCCGGTCCCCTAGCCCTTCGGAGCCGATGGAGAAGTCTACTCGGACCTGTTCGGTCTCCTCCAGGTCTTCCAAGATGTCGGATTCGGACATCGACAGGGTGCTTCAAAGACTGTTCCAGTCCCCAGTCTTTCAAAAATTAGTTTCGGCTCCAGCCCAGTCGGCTTCGGAGCCAATGGCCCACTCTGTAGTTGTGATTCCTCCTCCAACAGCTTCGGCACCATTGGAGTCGGTGCTAGTGGAGCCGATGGAGATTTTCGGGTCGGCTCCGACCCTCACTCCAACCCCGGCCCTTGTGTTGGAGTTCAGTACACGGACCTCTTCGGTCGGGCCCGGGGGGGACGTTTCAGGACCGATGTTTTCAGTTCCGAGCCTCCCTCTCGGTGTGTCGGTTGCGGGGGTTCCGTCTACTGTCGTGGCTCCGGGGGTTGGACCTTCCCAGGACTCTGGCGGTCCGGCCTTCAGAGCTATGAGGAGTGCTTTGGCCAAATCATCTTTGGCTGCCTCCACGGTATCACCGGCACCTTCCCTAGGCGCGGAGACTGGGTCTTTTGTAGTTCCCCTGTCGCTAGACATCGGAGCCCCGGGGCCTGAGGTCACCCCCAGTGGGGTTTCCCCTCCTCCTGGGGGTCCCTCTGCAGCATCTTCGGAGGAACCCCCAAGGAAGAGATCGTGCAAGAGGAAGCACGTCGACTCCCCCGATGAGTCTATCATGTCGGACACTGATCTTGATGATGCGGAGGGGTCCCCCAAGTCGTCCTCGGATGATGTCTCCTTTGCAGACATCCTGGAAGTCCTCAAGCAATGAGGCGGCTGGAATTCCAAACCCCCTTCCGCTGACGAGTCGGTGTTCCTCAAGGCCTTCGGGGCTCAGCCCTCTGCCTCCTGGGTGTCTCCGCCCTTCGACGAGCTCCTAGATTTGATTTGTCGAAGGGTGTGGGAACACCCAAACTCTGTGGAACCAGTGCCTGCTCGCCCGAACAAATTCTTGTCTGCACCCCCGGAGAAGGAATTTCTGACTAAAGGTGTGGCTGTAGATGCCCTGGTGGTGGCATCTGCTACCCAACAAGATGTGGCAGAGGCTTCGACGTCCGTCCATCCTCCTAATAAGGAGTCTAGGAGCTTGGACCGGTACGGGAAGCACACCCTTAGTTCAGCTGCCTTTACTTTAAGGTCCCTGAACTATTTGGCACACTTCACCAGACTGCAGAGGGATCTGGTCAAGGAGCTCTCAGATTCCCTCTCTGGTAACCTACCTGAGCAGCTGGCCCAGACGGTTAGCTCTCAGTTGTCGACCCTGTCATCAATATCTAACTCGTCCATGAGGCTCATTTCGTATGCAGCCGAGGGGGCGAGTAGAGAGGCGGGTACGGGCGTGGCTCTACGGAGGCATGCCTGGCTCCATCTGTGTCATTTCGCGGAGGTCTTTAAGTCTTCTTTTGCTGACGCCCCCTTTGACGGGTCCTCTTTGTTTGGACCCAAGGTAAAAGACACACTGACCCGCTGTGAGCAAGAGGGAAAGACTTTGACTGCCGTAGGGGAACGATTTTCCACTCCCTTTGGCCTTATCCCAAGGCTAAAAGAGGAGGGAAAATGTGGTTCCGCAAATCCCAGAAGCCTTATCCCCCACAGCAGGATGATCCCCCTTCTAGAGGCAGAGGAGGGGGAAATTTTTCTGGAAGACGCCGTCCCAGAGGCGGCAGAGGCCCCCGCAACACTGGACACCGCGAGTCCTTTCGTAGCTCTTCAGCCTTCCACAATCCCTGAAGGATTGCCCGACTGTGCAGCTCCGGAGCCAGTCGGGGGTCGTTTTTCGAGGCACCTAAAAGCCTGGGAAGGTATCACTCAGGACCGATGGGTGCTTCGAATTATCGCCGGAGGTTACGCCATCCCCTTTTCTCACTCTCCACCTCCGTTCAAGAAAATCCCGGACCCGCCACCCAGTCAACGGGAAATTGCAGCCTTAGAAGTCTCAAAGCTGCTTCAAAAAGGAGTCATCCAACCGGTCCCCGCAGACCAGATCGGATTAGGGACTTACTCAAGATTCTTTTTGGTGCCAAAAAAGACCGGGGACTTGAGGCCCATTTTGGATCTCAGCATTCTAAATCGTTCAGTCAAAAAGTCCAAGTTCCGGATGGTCACCTTACAATCCATTCTCCCACTGCTGGAGAAAGGGGTTTGGATGTGCTCCATAGATCTCAAGGACGCCTATTACCACATCCTGGTAGATCAGGCGTCCAGGAGACATTTGCGCTTCAGCCTGGGAGACAGTCATTTTCAGTTCCGCGTGCTGCCCTTTGGTCTCACCACAGCCCCCAGGGTGTTCACCAAATGTTTGGCGGTCGTGACTGCTCACCTGAGGAGTCTAGGATTCCAGGTGTTTCCGTATCTGGACGACTGGCTCCTAACTGCCACCTCCAGGCGTTTACTATTGCAGAACCTACAAGCCACAATATCACTAGGCACTTCCCTTGGAATCATCTTCAATTGGCCAAAGTCTGTGTTGCTGCCATCTCAGCGCATAAGATTCATCGGAGTAGAAATAGACTCAAACCGAATGCGTCTATCTTCCTACAGAAAGGATACAAACTATACAGGTTCAAGTCCAAGCCTTGCTTCTCAGATCCAAAGTTCCAGCCAGGATGGTCCTGCAGCTATTGGGATCTATGTCGGCCACTGTTCTTCTAGTCCCCCTAGCAAGATTGCATATGGGAATTCTCCAGTGGCTTCTTTCGACACAGTGGTCCTTTCTGGATCTCCCTCTCAATCACCTCATACGGATCACGGAAACATGCAAACGGGACCTTCGCTGGTGGCTGGTGCCCTCCAATCTGGATCAGGGACGACCCTTTGTTCCACCTCCTCCGATGGCCACTTTGACTACGGACGCCTCCCAGATGGGGGGGGGGGCATTCGCTGGGCAGGTCAGTCCAAGGCAAATGGCATTCAGAAGAGAGTCTTCTTCATATCAACATTTTGGAAATGAGGGCGGTGCTTCTGTCTCTACAAGCCCTCCACGATTACCTCCCTCAGGGCGTAATTGCCATCCACTCCGACAACATGTCAGTGGTATGGTATCTGAACAAGCAGGGAGGGACCAGATCCTACCCTCTTTGCAGAGAGGTCATGAGAGTTTGGGAATGGGCAGTGGCGACCAAACGTTTTCTGATAGCAACTCATATCCCTGGCAAATCCAACGTGATAGCCGACAGACTGAGCAGAACTATCCTCTCTCCTCACGAGTGGTCTCTGAACGATGCAGTGACAACTCAGATCTTCAGCAGATGGGGAACTCCTTGTTGCGACCTCTTCGCAACACCGCTGAACGCGAAGTGCAGAAAGTTCTTCTCCCTCACTCCAGCTCCGGGGGAGAGTCCTATGGACGCATTAGCCCATCCTTGGCCCACCGGCTTGCTATATGCCTTCCCCCCAGTTCCCCTCCTTCCCAGAGTGATCCAAAAGGTGTCTCACTTGGGGAGCAAAATGATCTTAGTTGCCCCTTACTGGTCACGTCAGGTATGGTTCCCCTATCTTCGGAAATATGCACTGGACGGTCCATGGTTCCTGGATCAGATCCCAGACCTATTAATTCATCAGTCGGGCCAACTCCACCAGTCCCTTCACACTTTGAAGTTAACAGCTTGGCTCCTCCTCTTCCGACTATAGTCAGGAATCATACCTTAGACCCGGAAGTCATACATATCTTATCATCGGCCCACAAGTCTGCCACTAAGAAATTGTATACTAGCAAATGGAAGAGATTTGCTATTTGGGCTCAACTCCAGGGTCTGGATCCCATCACTATTCCTGTATCGGAAGTCCTGAAATTTCTAACTTCCCTATTCAATCAAGGTTCTTCAGTCTCTACCATCAAGGTTCAATTGGCAGCTATTTCCAATTTTCATGAATCTATAAACCCACCTTTAATGAGCAACAGATTGTATAAAACCTTCATGAAAGGTGCTGCGCTTTTACGACCTCCGATTTCTCATCCTGCTCCTCCGTGGGATCTCGACGTGGTATTACGTGCCTTAACCTCCTCTCCCTTCGAACCGGCAGCAACATGTGATTTGAAATTTCTATCTTGGAAAACTGCCTTTCTGGTTGCGATTACTTCTGCCAGAAGGGTTTCAGAGCTTCAAGCTCTATCTGTAAAACCACCGTACCTGGTTTTTCACAAAGATAGAGTATCCCTCAGGCCTAATCCATCCTTTGTCCCTAAAGTTTGTTCCAGTTTTTGCCTGCAACAGTCATTAGAACTTCCAGTTTTCTTTCCAAAGTACTCAAACAAAGCGGAATACATCTTCCATACATTGGATGTTCACAGGCAATTGCGTTTTTATTTAGACAGGACCCAACAAACAAGGAAAACAGATCAATTGTTTGTGTCCTTTTCGGATAATAAATTGGGCAAAGCCGTCACAAAGGTCACTATTGCCAAATGGATCAGGGACTGTATTAGTCAAGCTTATTCTTCTTCTAATAAAGAGCTTACGACCTCTGTCAAAGCTCACTCTACAAGAGCTATGGCTACTTCAATAGCGTTCCATTCTAAGCTTGCCATTAGTGACATTTGTGCTGCGGCTACGTGGTCTTCCCCGCACACTTTCATTTCCCACTGCAAATTGGATGTGGCATCTCGGGCGAGCTTCATTTGGTTCCACAGTGCTCAGGAGTGTTTTCCAGTGAGCCACCCAGGATTTAGGTGCTAGGGACGCTGTCCCATCAGTACAGAATGTAGGCGAGATAGGATCACATAACATCTTTTAGTTATTCACTCACCATAACTTTAGATGTTTGGGATCCATCTCGCCTACATTCCCAATAACCCACCCTCCTTCCCCCTGCCTTGGAGATCAGAAGAGATCGGATGGTCCGAATTCTATTGTTTCATCTTGAAACATCTGGCAATGTTATATAAACAAGTTATGTGTGTGTGCATGAATGCGGACAAACAAGATCTGGGGATTAGTGGTGGTGCATCCTGGGATAGAAAATAGCTCAGCCAATAAGAGGCTTCGCTCTATAGCATAGCATGCCGAGTCGGAGCCGAGGATCGGCTCCGAGCCCATCAGTACAGAATGTAGGCGAGATGGATCCCAAACATCTAAAGTTATGGTGAGTACATAACTAAAAGTTATAAACTTAGAAAGTTGTTAGAATAATAGGATTTGTATTAGCGTGGATTTTCTGAAGAATACCATAAAAACGATTCCAAACCCAAAAGTATCAACTCAGGAGCCAGGAAATGTACACCAGACTTCAATTTTATAACATGCTAAGTGATTTTGTCCTAATCTTTGAACTTCATCAGAACATTAAAATAGAATACATCACACCAGTCCTATAAATAAGAGGCATTAAAACCAATTAGAATCAAGTTCCCACACCTTTCAAATGCCCAAGACTATATACGTTCTCAGTTAACCAGTTTATAAAATGTATCAGCTAAGAATATATTTTTTAAAATTGTTACATCAATAAAATATTACATTGAAATTAAAAACAAACACCAAAAAATACATAAAGCAGTACCTATTTACATGTAATACATAGATTTAAGCTTAAAAATACTTGAAATTGACACCATATCATTAAGACCACTACCTAATGTTGTGTTAAGTTAAAATTGACACTTTAGTTCTTTTAATTAAAATAACTCATTGAATGGCCCCCTATTGTCAACAGAAACATTGCCAATGACATAAAACGTAAACTTGTGGTCTTGATGTACTTTAAGGTGCTTGTAAAGAGCATTATCCTCACCTTTATTTTTCACATCAAAAAGATGTCTGTAAATTCTTGCTTTTAAGGGCTGAATTGTTTTTCCAACTTAGAAACAGGGGCACATTTGGCATTGAACAATGTAAACCACACCTTTATGTGGTAGTTTTTATGAAAAGGGGTGATCTTTCCATAGTCCTTCACAAAAAAGGTTAAATCTTCCAAAATAAAGAATTAGGACAAAATGCTTAACATGTTAATAAATTGTAGTTTTGTGTACATTTCCTGGCTTCCGAGTGGTTAGTTTTAGGTTTGGAATCATTTTTTTTATGGTTATCTAGTTGGTCTTCTTTTTCTCATTGTGGCAACTGGCGAGATCAGTGGAACCGAAGGAGTGGCGCAGCCTTCTTCCAGAATAAAGTTACAATAAGTATAAAGCCCACATCTCAACATTCCGCTGTATCCATTCTTACTTTGTCAATGATTTTCAATCAATGATTTTAGACAAATGTCTCTCCTATAAGGAAATTTTGGTTGTGTGCCCAGCATGTCGCTACAATCGCCTTTGACTAAAAATATGCCAGTTTCTAGCAATAACCTTTATTATGACATCAACATCTAAATTAAACATAAAAAACACATGCTGTGTTATAGTTGGCTTCCACAACTTCAAATGTGTCTTTGTTTTGTAATCCAGTACCACCCAGTAATGGTAAAAAATTCCCCCTTCTTTCTTAGCCTTGACTTTATCTAATATTGGTCTAATAAAACTCAAAGGGTATCCTCTGAGTTCCAAAATTCTAACCAATTTCAAACTTTCCACTTTGAAAGTCTTGTCCTGAGAGATCAATTGAGAGAGCCTAACCAACTGACCCTTGACTAAAGATCTTTTTTGATGTAGGGGTGGCCAATGCTAAAGTGTAACAAAGAGTTAGAATATGTATGTTTTTAAAAGATGGTAGACTTAGACATCGTAAATACCACTGTTTAAAGAATTAAAGTGACAACTTTTACTTAATGCAACAGTAGATAGTGATCTTAATGATATGGTGTCAATTTCCAGTGTTTTGAAACTTAATTCTGTGCATTACTTAATAACCGATGACGTGGTGTGGTATATTGAAGACTTACCCACGGTTGGTGTGATTAAACAAAGCCAACCATGGGTAAATCTTCAATATACCACAACCATGGAGTTGGTTATTGCTGTTATACAATGACATTATTTAAGAAAAAACCTTACTTTTCTTAAATAATGTCTTTGTATAATGGCGGATTGCTGTTCTTCTGCCAGTTGTGGTATACTGATTCTGCTTTTGATGTACTGCGCATGCATATGGAACTTGCATTCCCATGCATACCCAGTACATCAAGGCTTTGAAATGGAAGCAAAAGAGAAAAGAAAGTCTCCATTGCTCCAGTTTTTTTTATATTGTACAAAAAAAGATTTGGGGGCATTTTTACCAACGGAAAAAGTCCGGGAGACCGGACCTTTTCCGCTGGTATATTATGGGATTTACAACGGGCATGCTGGTTGGGCTGGCCAATCAGCGTGCACATTTAGAATATTAATAGGGAGGAATTGTATAATTGTAAATAGGGACTACCTTATGTATTCTTGGCATTTGTTTTTAATTTCAATGTAATATTTTGTTGATGTAACAATTTTAAAAAAATATCTCATTAGCTAATACATTTTATAAATTTGTCAATTGGTGAACCAATAGGGTCTCAGGCATTTAATTTTAACTGGTTTTAGTACCTCTTTTTTATAGGATTGGTGTGATGCATTCTGTTTTATTGTTTTGATGAAGTCCAAGAATTAGGACAAAATGCTTAACATGTTAATAAATTAAAGTGTAGTGTACATTTCCTGGCTTCCGAGTGGTTAGGTTTGGGTTTGGAATCATTTTTTTTTTTTTTTTTTTTTTTATGGTTATGTAGTTGGTTTTCTTTTTCTCATTGTGGCAACTAGCGAGATCAGTGAAGCCGAAGGAGTGGCACAGCCTTCTTTGAATAACTTATCCTCATCTACTGGCAACTTAACTTTACTGATACAGCAGTTATCTCAGCATTTAAATGGTGTTTTATAACACAGAGCACCAATCCAGACAAGGATATTTGTGGCAGTCAATCGCTTTTTTTCCCCAGCCATTCAATGGTAGTTTGACTTCAGCCCAAAGAGAGCTTGGTTCCAGGTAAGGCATTGACTCCAACTGGAATCCCCAAGTTTCATCTGAGTTTCATTGCAGGACTGGTTACATTACAATACTGACTGGGGCTCTGGAATTGTTCATTTCGTGACACGTCAGGCTCCTTTGGCAAAAAACTTGCTCTATTTCAAACTAAGTTAACAAAACTTTGGAAACTACAATTGGAGAACAGCTATGTCAAATAATGTATTCCCTCAACCTGGTTCTCAAGGGATTGACATATTGAAAGTTTCTGACTGGCCTTTTTGAAGGCTCAGTTTGCACCAAGAATTGTTACTCCTGTTCAATTGGCAGGGACACAAACTAATGGAGGTATTGATTAAACATAACATTAAACAAATCGAAGCTTTGAATAATGAATTTTATCTGTAGACACTGTTTTAATTACAGATGTCATGTTTTAATTAAAAAACAGTAAATGTAGGAGTATTTTTCTAGAATTGATATCTTGGTGAGTGATATAAAAAACAAAAAGCTTAAGATTAATAGAGACAAATTTTAATATGAAGAAGGGAGGGCTTTTCCCCACCCTGTGAAATCAAAGCTTTTTTCACATAACAAATTTGTACCCTAACCCCCTACCTTAAATTTAATTCACATTAAGATTAATCGAGACAAATTTTAATATGAAGAAGGGAGGGCTTTTCCCCACCGTGTGAAATCAAAGCTTTTTTCACATAATAACTTTGTACCCTAACCCCTACCTTAAATTTAATTCACATTGTGGACCATTTTCTGCCACCCCTGACTAATGCTTCTGATTCAGGGAATGACCAGTAAGGAGGGAACATCTTTTTAGATCACCCCCCAGAAGATCAGAACATTTAAGCAATCAGGAACGGAGGAACCTTGACAATGTGGCAGAACATGGACCAGTACAGAACCCCTGCAAGATAGGTACTCCTGCTAAGAGGGGCGGGATGTGCAAGTGGAGGGGTCACTGCAAACAGAAAAACAACCATGGGTTATTTGGAACACTTGTAGAGAATTTAAAGTGTACAACTTTAGTGGGAAAAATGTGGATACAAGTTCGGCTCATCTCTTTGAAAAAGGCCTTACTTTTGTTTCAGTAGGAGGCCAAGATCCATGATACCTTGATTGAATTTAAACTTTACACTTGAAAACTGAAATTGGCTTTGTTTTTCACTAACAAAAAAAAAACCTGATCTGTCTAACGCTGAAATTTGTAAAAAAAAAAAAAAAAATTTGTTTAACCCTCTTTACTCTCCATGGTTTCTCATTTTGAGAGATTGTGTGAATATGAAATCAGGAATGTTTTAACAGACTGCAATTCTGCCTTTACGAGTAACTTACACACGGATGAGTGGGAGTTACTGAGAAGAGTTACTAGTGACTGTAATTTAAGAGTCATGAAACCAGACAAGGGTAGGGGTCTGATGGTTATGGATACCCAAGAATGTTGACAAGATGTTTTGTATTTTGCTTAGTGACATGTACAAAGAGGTTTCCATTAACCAGAAAAAACATATTTTATAGAAGGATAGAGTCTGTCTTGGAAGAAATGGTGTTGAATGATTATATTACATGGACTGAATTTGAATTTTTATCAGTCAATAACCCAAAAACCCCTAGTATCTTTTGGATCTCCAAGATTCATAAGAATTTGGCAGTTCCAATGTTGCATACTATTGTGGACATGAAGGCATCCAAGACTTTTAGTACTGATAAATTTCTTGATTTTGAATTGAAGGGGATTATCAAAAGTATTGGATATCTTTATAAGGATTCTTGGGACTTTTTGACTAAGATTTCTAATGCTAGATTTCAAGAGAACTTGTTGATCTGATGTTGTCAGTTTTCATTCATTCCTCAACTAATGGATTTGGGTCCGATCCTCTGATCTGACTTGGCCGTTACACAAGCTCATGGCCTCAAAAAAACTCTCGAGTTCCTTCCCTACCCATAATGCACCAATCCCTAATATCCCTCAGATCTTGTTTGCTGCTTTCATGTCTAGAAGTCATCGCCTTCAGCTCTCGAGTCATAGAGTGTGAGATAAGTTTTTCTACACATTTTCCATTTCATATTATTTGTTAAATATATATCTTTTCTTTTTCTTAATCTCTGTGAAAAATGTGGATACAAGTTCGGCTCATCTCTTTGAAAAAGGCCTTACTTTTGTTTCGAGTAGGAGGGCCAATATCCATGATACCTTGATTGAATTTAAACTTTACACTTGAAAACTGAAATTGGCTTTGTTTTTCACTAACCAAAAAAAAAAAAAACCTGATCTGTCTAACGCTGAAATTTGTAAAAAAAAAAAAAAAAAAAATTTGTTTAACCCTCTTTACTCTCCATGGTTTCTCTTTTTGAGAGATTGTGTGAATATGAAATCAGGAATGTTTTAACAAACTGCAATTCTGCCTTTACGAGTAACTTACACACGGATGAGTGGGAGTTACTGAGAAGAGTTACTAGTGACTGTAATTTAAGAGTCATGAAACCAGACAAGGGTAGGGGTCTGATGGTTATGGATACCCAAGAATGTTGACAAGATGTTTTGTATTTTGCTTAGTGACACGTACAAAGAGGTTTCCATTAACCAGTAAAAACATATTTTATAGAAGGATAGAGTCTGTCTTGGAAGAAATGGTGTTGAATGATTATATTACATGGACTGAATTTGAATTTTATCAGTCAATAACCCAAAAAACCCTAGTATCTTTTGGATCTCCAAGATTCATAAGAATTTGGCAGTTCCACTGTTGCATACTATTGTGGACATGAAGGCATCCAAGACTTTTAGTACTGATGCATTTCTTGATTTTGAATTGAAGGGTTATCAAAAGTATTGGACATCTTTATAAGGATTCTTGGGACTTTTTGACTAAGATTTCTAATGCTAGATTTCAAGAGAACTTGTTGATCTGATGTTGTCAGTTTTCATTCATTCCTCAACTAATGGATTTGGGTCCGATCCTCTGATCTGACTTGGCCATTACACAAGCTCATGGCCTCAAAAAAACTCTTGAGTTCCTTCCCTACCCATAATGCACCAATCCCTAATATCCCTCAGATCTTGTTTGCTGCTTTCATGTCTAGAAGTCATCGCCTTCAGCTCTCGAGTCATAGAATGGGAGATAAGTTTTTCTACACATTTTCCATTTCATATTATTTGTTAAATATATATCTTTTCTTTTTCTTAATCTCTGTATTTCTAAGGTCCTTTCTTGCACTCCTTAGTGCAATTTTCTACCTACTGTTTTTGGTAGACCTAGTTTTCCTTCCCAACCCTTATACACTTTCTGTATTCTAAATTTACCATTCTTGGTATTACCTTTTCCTTTATATTACACCTGGTGTAATTTCTTCAGTACTGTAGGTGGTACTTTACTTTTCTGTTCTTTCTTAGTTAAAAACAAAAGTTGTTATTGTATATTTTTAGTTTCTTATCTTTTTGACAGGATGTCTGAAAATGTCCATTGGGATTCAGGAAATGTGAGAAGTGTGGGCACAAATTGCCTGTCTCTGATGTCCATTCTCTTTGTGTATATTATTTGGGGCCAGATTTAAAAAAAATAGATTGCAGCATTTGTAATAAGTTAACCCTTGTGCTCTTGCCGACAGGAGGAATATTACAGGATTTGCTGCCCACCTTTTTATTCTGAAGCCATAACTGGGGTTTAGTTCCCCAAACAGAAAGCTAAGGACCCATTGAAAAGGTCTAAACCTTCAGAGTATTCTGCCTCTTCCTCGTCGGAACCTTCAAAAGAAGTGCACAAATTTGATCTGCAACTTGTTAAGATCCATCCTGCTATGGAGCCGTCAAAATCAACATCAGATCCTACTGTCTAGGATCCTCCCCCCATTTGGATCCAGTTCTGTCCAGACTGCCATCCTCTTTTTTGAAAAAGTGCTGAAAGTCTCCATCGCTGGCATCTTCTCATTCCTCCATTATTCTCACTGAAGTAGATGTGGAGAGAATGATGAGGAAATTCCTTATGGTGCAAATTTTTATGGCTCCTACCCCTTGTGTCAGGAAGCCCAATCATCCAGTACTCCACCTTTTACAGCTCCTTCTCTAATACAGCCTGTTGTTTTAGGGTACTTGGATCTGAGCATTCTGGGTACTTCTGTTTCAGATTTGAAGAAAGCACTTTCTTCTGATCCGGATACTACTCTGAGTGCACCGGCTCTGACATGCTTAGAGCCAGATGACTCTCAAGGCAGAAGAATCCATGTTGAATCTGGGAGGTTGGAGTTGACTCTGAGGTTTTCAGAGCCATCTCTTCCTCTTGGACCCTCTGTACTGGACAGCTCAGCTGCAACTTCCACCTTGGGTGGGTTGTTCTCAGAGCGCAGCGAGGTGATGGGCCAGAAATTTGCTTTCTCAGCTCTACTCTCTTCCTTCTCTCCGGAGCAATCTGCTTTTGAGTAATAGAGTGTTCTCTGTTCCAGCAGGGCAGATGGGTCCTACCCACTCAGATCCATCCTCTACTTCTCAGATGACTTTGCACCATGAGCCTCAACATTCTTCCTCACAAGGGCATCCAGCTGAAAGCTTCCAGACCACTCAGCAGGGTATCCTAATATCTTCTGATAATTCATCAGACTACCCTTCTGATGAAGACCGTAGGAGGAGGAAGTGCAAAAGGAGGCACTTTGTCTTTCCTCAATAATCAGACACTGAGGATACTGACTTCGATGAAGGAGAGGGGTCCTCAAGGTCACCACCTGATGACATCTTATTTGGAGACTAATTTGGCTGCACTGGACCAATGGGCCTCAGTTGGATTCCATGACTGTAGCAGCAGCTACCAGGAGAAAACTGTCAGATAACTCAGCTGCTGTCCATTTGCCAAAAAAAAGTGTCTACAGTATGTGGAATTGTGCCTAATCCTCCAGTACCATTGTCCTGAGAACGTTGAACTATGCCATGCATACAAGTCACTTCCAAAGAGATTTAGAAAAGCAGGCTTTTGACTTTTTGCAAAAGCCACCTATGTCTGAGTCTAGGAAACAGACTTAGACTCACATGAGTACAGTGTTGAACTTCATCATTCAGTTTATGAGGCTGCTGTAAAATGTAGCTAGTGAAGCAGCCATAATGGTGGAGAGAGGTATTACATTGAGGCATTATGCCTGTCTCCGTCTTTGCGATTTTGTGGACAATTTCAATACATCATTCACAAGTGCCCTTTACAGTGGGTCTTCTTTGTTTCGATCTGCAGTGAACGATAAACTGATGAGATATGAGTAAGAAGAGAAGGCATTGTCTGTCCCATGTGTCCAATTTAAAACTCCTGAAAGATCCCAAGACAGGAATCAAAAGGAATCCAAGTCCTTAAGGTTTTGGAAAAAAAACAGCCCTAGGCTCTTCCTCAGACAGTGGTGGCTATGGCAGGAGTATCTCTTTCAGTGGACATCAGTCAAAAAATAAAGGAGTTTTGCAAATCCACTTATTTTGTGGTCTCTTTTCAGGCAAGCAATCCCAGTGTCCATGAAGGATTAACTGACTGCTCCCCTCTTAAGACAGTCAGGGAACACTTATCTCTTCATTTGGCCGCATGTGTGGCCATCACACAGAACAACTGAGTGAGAGAAATCATATCCAGTGGCTATATAATACCTCTTACCTACCTTCCTTCCTGCCAATCACAACTTCTTCCAGACTTCCCACCCCATCAGCGAAAAGCATCAAAAAGAAAAATTGCCATTATCTTGAGGAAAAAGAGATGAGGTCCCATATAATCAGAGAGGGTCAGGAATCTATACAATGCTCATTTTGTTTCAAAAGGAAAACAAGACCTTAAGTCCAATCCTGATCTCAGCAGTCTAAATCACTGTGTCTGGAAAATCCACTTAGAATGCTCATGGTTCAAGAGATTTTGTCCTGCCAGAAGGCAAAGGAGTGGATGTGCTTGACAGACCTCCAGGATACTTATCACAGTATCGAAATTGCTAAAGTATCCAGGTGGTTGTGTACTTCCAGCTGGGAAATGATCACTTTCAATTCAGGGCCCTGCCCAATTGTCTCATCACAGAGCGATGGGTGTTCACTAAGTGCATGATGGTAATCTCAGACCATCTGAAACAAGAAGGGATCCGACTGTTCCTTTGCTTAGCCAATTGATTTCTTGCTACTACAATGAAAGAATCCCTCATAGCAGGCAAAGATTTCTGCAGCTCTATCCTTAGGTATTGTAGTCAACTATGAAATTTTGAATCTTCAGTCTGCTCAGTCCGTCAGGTTCATTCAGAGAATACCATCTAGACATGACCATACCTCACAACCTCCTAGCCAAGAAATATGAACAATGCCTAAAATAATGGGGGAACAAAGACTCCAAAGTGAAACAGATTTTAAATATTGTTGATGTTATGTGATCCTATCTCGCCTACATTCTGTACTGATGGGCTCGGAGCCGATCCTCGGCTCCGACTCGGCACGCTATGCTATAGAGCGAAGCCTCTTATTGGCTGAGCTATTTTCTATCCCAGGATGCACCACCACTAATCCCCCAGATCTCGTTTGCCGCTTACAAGCTAGGACGTGGTCTCGAACTTGGCTGAGCTAAGTGTCTTTTTGAGAGAATTTTTTCTGTCAGAAAATTTCTTTAAAATTAACCAAAAGCTGTTTTAACAGCTATCGCTGTATTTAGCTACTTTATTTGTTAAATTTTTGTGGCAAAAGTTTGTGTTTTCACAGGGAAAGGTTCCCGTTTCAGTTAGAGGGGCCTTCCCCTCATGCGTTGTTGAGTACTGTTGTGTGTGACTGTTTTTGCTCTTTGGTAGGTCAAGCACTCATTTTAGTTAGAGGGTTCTTGGCCCTCCTTGGTATCTTAGTCTTCTAACTGTTTCGTGGGCCCTTGACTGCCCTTCTTGTTTTAAAAAAAAAAAAAAAAAAAGTTCTTATTCTAAGTTTAGGAATTTTTGCTGTAGTAGCTCTAGGCTAATACGTTGTCATTGTACTATTGCATACCATTGGCATCATGTCTAAAGAACATAAAACCTCAGGGTTTAAGAAGTGCACACGCTGCAACTATAAGATGTCTATTATTGATGATCACTCCTTATGCGTTTATTGTTTGGGTGCCAAACACCTTCAGGAGTCTTGCAGCGTGTGTCACGCCTTCTCCTCTCGGGTCCTCCAAGAGAGGAAGAATAAATTAATATTAAAAGGGCTTATCAAACCCTCTTTTGAAGAGGCCTTATCTTCCTCTCCTTCTCCGGCTAAGAAAAAGAAGTCGTCGGCTCCGACCAGCCCGTCGGAACCGACCACTAAGAAATCTAGGCAGGCTTCTCCATCGGCTCCACGGACTTCGGAGCCGAGGGCGAACGGTCTGCCTCGATGCCTCCAGCCTCGACTCCTCTGGTTTGGTGCCGATGGCTGGGGCTTCGAGAGGCGGGTCACCTTCATCGGCTCCACTGATTTTGGAGCCGATAAGGGTTGCCCGCTCAGACTCTTCCCCGTCGGCGCCGAAGTCCTCTTTGGCACCGAGGGAAATTAGTTTGGGGTCTCCCTCGGCGCTGATAGTGATCGAATCAATTCGGAGCCGGTCCCCTAGCCCTTCGGAGCCGATGGAGAAGTCTACTCGGACCTGTTCGGTCTCCTCCAGGTCTTCCAAGATGTCGGATTCGGACATCGACAGGGTGCTTCAAAGACTGTTCCAGTCCCCAGTCTTTCAAAAATTAGTTTCGGCTCCAGCCCAGTCGGCTTCGGAGCCAATGGCCCACTCTGTAGTTGTGATTCCTCCTCCAACAGCTTCGGCACCATTGGAGTCGGTGCTAGTGGAGCCGATGGAGATTTTCGGGTCGGCTCCGACCCTCACTCCAACCCCGGCCCTTGTGTTGGAGTTCAGTACCTGGACCTCTTCGGTCGGGCCCGGGGGGGACGTTTCAGGACCGATGTTTTCAGTTCCGAGCCTCCCTCTCGGTGTGTCGGTTGCGGGGGTTCCGTCTACTGTCGTGGCTCCGGGGGTTGGACCTTCCCAGGACTCTGGCGGTCCGGCCTTCAGAGCTATGAGGAGTGCTTTGGCCAAATCATCTTTGGCTGCCTCCACGGTATCACCGGCACCTTCCCTAGGCGCGGAGACTGGGTCTTTTGTAGTTCCCCTGTCGCTAGACATCGGAGCCCCGGGGCCTGAGGTCACCCCCAGTGGGGTTTCCCCTCCTCCTGGGGGTCCCTCTGCAGCATCTTCGGAGGAACCCCCAAGGAAGAGATCGTGCAAGAGGAAGCACGTCGACTCCCCCGATGAGTCTATCATGTCGGACACTGATCTTGATGATGCGGAGGGGTCCCCCAAGTCGTCCTCGGATGATGTCTCCTTTGCAGACATCCTGGAAGTCCTCAAGCAATGAGGCGGCTGGAATTCCAAACCCCCTTCCGCTGACGAGTCGGTGTTCCTCAAGGCCTTCGGGGCTCAGCCCTCTGCCTCCTGGGTGTCTCCGCCCTTCGACGAGCTCCTAGATTTGATTTGTCGAAGGGTGTGGGAACACCCAAACTCTGTGGAACCAGTGCCTGCTCGCCCGAACAAATTCTTGTCTGCACCCCCGGAGAAGGAATTTCTGACTAAAGGTGTGGCTGTAGATGCCCTGGTGGTGGCATCTGCTACCCAACAAGATGTGGCAGAGGCTTCGACGTCCGTCCATCCTCCTAATAAGGAGTCTAGGAGCTTGGACCGGTACGGGAAGCACACCCTTAGTTCAGCTGCCTTTACTTTAAGGTCCCTGAACTATTTGGCACACTTCACCAGACTGCAGAGGGATCTGGTCAAGGAGCTCTCAGATTCCCTCTCTGGTAACCTACCTGAGCAGCTGGCCCAGACGGTTAGCTCTCAGTTGTCGACCCTGTCATCAATATCTAACTCGTCCATGAGGCTCATTTCGTATGCAGCCGAGGGGCGAGTAGAGAGGCGGGTACGGGCGTGGCTCTACGGAGGCATGCCTGGCTCCATCTGTGTCATTTCGCGGAGGTCTTTAAGTCTTCTTTTGCTGACGCCCCCTTTGACGGGTCCTCTTTGTTTGGACCCAAGGTAAAAGACACACTGACCCGCTGTGAGCAAGAGGGAAAGACTTTGACTGCCGTAGGGGAACGATTTTCCACTCCCTTTGGCCTTATCCCAAGGCTAAAAGAGGAGGGAAAATGTGGTTCCGCAAATCCCAGAAGCCTTATCCCCCACAGCAGGATGATCCCCTTCTAGAGGCAGAGGAGGAAATTTTTCTGGAAGACGCCGTCCCAGAGGCGGCAGAGGCCCCCGCAACACTGGACACCGCGAGTCCTTTCGTAGCTCTTCAGCCTTCCACAATCCCTGAAGGATTGCCCGACTGTGCAGCTCCGGAGCCAGTCGGGGTCGTTTCGAGGCACCTAAAAGCCTGGGAAGGTATCACTCAGGACCGATGGGTGCTTCGAATTATCGCCGGAGGTTACGCCATCCCCTTTTCTCACTCTCCACCTCCGTTCAAGAAAATCCCGGACCCGCCACCCAGTCAACGGGAAATTGCAGCCTTAGAAGTCTCAAAGCTGCTTCAAAAAGGAGTCATCCAACCGGTCCCCGCAGACCAGATCGGATTAGGGACTTACTCAAGATTCTTTTTGGTGCCAAAAAAGACAGGGGACTTGAGGCCCATTTTGGATCTCAGCATTCTAAATCGTTCAGTCAAAAAGTCCAAGTTCCGGATGGTCACCTTACAATCCATTCTCCCACTGCTGGAGAAAGGGGTTTGGATGTGCTCCATAGATCTCAAGGACGCCTATTACCACATCCTGGTAGATCAGGCGTCCAGGAGACATTTGCGCTTCAGCCTGGGAGACAGTCATTTTCAGTTCCGCGTGCTGCCCTTTGGTCTCACCACAGCCCCCAGGGTGTTCACCAAATGTTTGGCGGTCGTGACTGCTCACCTGAGGAGTCTAGGATTCCAGGTGTTTCCGTATCTGGACGACTGGCTCCTAACTGCCACCTCCAGGCGTTTACTATTGCAGAACCTACAAGCCACAATATCACTAGGCACTTCCCTTGGAATCATCTTCAATTGGCCAAAGTCTGTGTTGCTGCCATCTCAGCGCATAAGATTCATCGGAGTAGAAATAGACTCAAACCGAATGCGAGTCTATCTTCCTACAGAAAGGATACAAACTATACAGGTTCAAGTCCAAGCCTTGCTTCTCAGATCCAAAGTTCCAGCCAGGATGGTCCTGCAGCTATTGGGATCTATGTCGGCCACTGTTCTTCTAGTCCCCCTAGCAAGATTGCATATGGGAATTCTCCAGTGGCTTCTTTCGACACAGTGGTCCTTTCTGGATCTCCCTCTCAATCACCTCATACGGATCACGGAAACATGCAAACGGGACCTTCGCTGGTGGCTGGTTCCCTCCAATCTGGATCAGGGACGACCCTTTGTTCCACCTCCTCCGATGGCCACTTTGACTACGGACGCCTCCCAGATGGGGTGGGGGGGGGGCATTCCCTGGGCAGGTCAGTCCAAGGCAAATGGCATTCAGAAGAGAGTCTTCTTCATATCAACATTTTGGAAATGAGGGCGGTGCTTCTGTCTCTACAAGCCCTCCACGATTACCTCCCTCAGGGCGTAATTGCCATCCACTCCGACAACATGTCAGTGGTATGGTATCTGAACAAGCAGGGAGGGACCAGATCCTACCCTCTTTGCAGAGAGGTCATGAGAGTTTGGGAATGGGCAGTGGCGACCAAACGTTTTCTGATAGCAACTCATATCCCTGGCAAATCCAACGTGATAGCCGACAGACTGAGCAGAACTATCCTCTCTCCTCACGAGTGGTCTCTGAACGATGCAGTGACAACTCAGATCTTCAGCAGATGGGGAACTCCTTGTTGCGACCTCTTAGCAACACGCTGAACGCGAAGTGCAGAAAGTTCTTCTCCCTCACTCCAGCTCCGGGGGAGAGTCCTATGGACGCATTAGCCCATCCTTGGCCCACCGGCTTGCTATATGCCTTCCCCCCAGTTCCCCTCCTTCCCAGAGTGATCCAAAAGGTGTCTCACTTGGGGAGCAAAATGATCTTAGTTGCCCCTTACTGGTCACGTCAGGTATGGTTCCCCTATCTTCGGAAATATGCACTGGACGGTCCATGGTTCCTGGATCAGATCCCAGACCTATTAATTCATCAGTCGGGCCAACTCCACCAGTCCCTTCACACTTTGAAGTTAACAGCTTGGCTCCTCCTCTTCCGACTATAGTCAGGAATCATACCTTAGACCCGGAAGTCATACATATCTTATCATCGGCCCACAAGTCTGCCACTAAGAAATTGTATACTAGCAAATGGAAGAGATTTGCTATTTGGGCTCAACTCCAGGGTCTGGATCCCATCACTATTCCTGTATCGGAAGTCCTGAAATTTCTAACTTCCCTATTCAATCAAGGTTCTTCAGTCTCTACCATCAAGGTTCAATTGGCAGCTATTTCCAATTTTCATGAATCTATAAACCCACCTTTAATGAGCAACAGATTGTATAAAACCTTCATGAAAGGTGCTGCGCTTTTACGACCTCCGATTTCTCATCCTGCTCCTCCGTGGGATCTCGACGTGGTATTACGTGCCTTAACCTCCTCTCCCTTCGAACCGGCAGCAACATGTGATTTGAAATTTCTATCTTGGAAAACTGCCTTTCTGGTTGCGATTACTTCTGCCAGAAGGGTTTCAGAGCTTCAAGCTCTATCTGTAAAACCACCGTACCTGGTTTTTCACAAAGATAGAGTATCCCTCAGGCCTAATCCATCCTTTGTCCCTAAAGTTTGTTCCAGTTTTTGCCTGCAACAGTCATTAGAACTTCCAGTTTTCTTTCCAAAGTACTCAAACAAAGCGGAATACATCTTCCATACATTGGATGTTCACAGGCAATTGCGTTTTTATTTAGACAGGACCCAACAAACAAGGAAAACAGATCAATTGTTTGTGTCCTTTTCGGATAATAAATTGGGCAAAGCCGTCACAAAGGTCACTATTGCCAAATGGATCAGGGACTGTATTAGTCAAGCTTATTCTTCTTCTAATAAAGAGCTTACGACCTCTGTCAAAGCTCACTCTACAAGAGCTATGGCTACTTCAATAGCGTTCCATTCTAAGCTTGCCATTAGTGACATTTGTGCTGCGGCTACGTGGTCTTCCCCGCACACTTTCATTTCCCACTGCAAATTGGATGTGGCATCTCGGGGGCGAGCTTCATTTGGTTCCACAGTGCTCAGGAGTGTTTTCCAGTGAGCCACCCAGGATTTAGGTGCTAGGGACGCTGTCCCATCAGTACAGAATGTAGGCGAGATAGGATCACATAACATCTTTTAGTTATTCACTCACCATAACTTTAGATGTTTGGGATCCATCTCGCCTACATTCCCAATAACCCACCCTCCTTCCCCCTGCCTTGGAGATCAGAAGAGATCGGATGGTCCGAATTCTATTGTTTCATCTTGAAACATCTGGCAATGTTATATAAACAAGTTATGTGTGTGTGCATGAATGCGGACAAACAAGATCTGGGGGATTAGTGGTGGTGCATCCTGGGATAGAAAATAGCTCAGCCAATAAGAGGCTTCGCTCTATAGCATAGCATGCCGAGTCGGAGCCGAGGATCGGCTCCGAGCCCATCAGTACAGAATGTAGGCGAGATGGATCCCAAACATCTAAAGTTATGGTGAGTACATAACTAAAAGTTATAAACTTAGAAAGTTGTTAGAATAATAGGATTTGTATTAGCGTGGATTTTCTGAAGAATACCATAAAAACGATTCCAAACCCAAAAGTATCAACTCAGGAGCCAGGAAATGTACACCAGACTTCAATTTTATAACATGCTAAGTGATTTTGTCCTAATCTTTGAACTTCATCAGAACATTAAAATAGAATACATCACACCAGTCCTATAAATAAGAGGCATTAAAACCAATTAGAATCAAGTTCCCACACCTTTCGAAATGCCCAAGACTATATACGTTCTCAGTTAACCAGTTTATAAAATGTATCAGCTAAGAATATATTTTTTAAAATTGTTACATCAATAAAATATTACATTGAAATTAAAAACAAACACCAAAAAATACATAAAGCAGTACCTATTTACATGTAATACATAGATTTAAGCTTAAAAATACTTGAAATTGACACCATATCATTAAGACCACTACCTAATGTTGTGTTAAGTTAAAATTGACACTTTAGTTCTTTTAATTAAAATAACTCATTGAATGGCCCCCTATTGTCAACAGAAACATTGCCAATGACATAAAACGTAAACTTGTGGTCTTGATGTACTTTAAGGTGCTTGTAAAGAGCATTATCCTCACCTTTATTTTTCACATCAAAAAGATGTCTGTAAATTCTTGCTTTTAAGGGCTGAATTGTTTTTCCAACTTAGAAACAGGGGCACATTTGGCATTGAACAATGTAAACCACACCTTTATGTGGTAGTTTTTATGAAAAGGGGTGATCTTTCCATAGTCCTTCACAAAAAAGGTTAAATCTTCCAAAATAAAGAATTAGGACAAAATGCTTAACATGTTAATAAATTGTAGTTTTGTGTACATTTCCTGGCTTCCGAGTGGTTAGTTTTAGGTTTGGAATCATTTTTTTTATGGTTATCTAGTTGGTCTTCTTTTTCTCATTGTGGCAACTGGCGAGATCAGTGGAACCGAAGGAGTGGCGCAGCCTTCTTCCAGAATAAAGTTACAATAAGTATAAAGCCCACATCTCAACATTCCGCTGTATCCATTCTTACTTTGTCAATGATTTTCAATCAATGATTTTAGACAAATGTCTCTCCTATAAGGAAATTTTGGTTGTGTGCCCAGCACGTCGCTACAATCGTCTTTGACTAAAAATATGCCAGTTTCTAGCAATAACCTTTATTATGACATCAACATCTAAATTAAACATAAAAAACACATGCTGTGTTATAGTTGGCTTCCACAACTTCAAATGTGTCTTTGTTTTGTAATCCAGTACCACCCAGTAATGGTAAAAAATTCCCCCTTCTTTCTTAGCCTTGACTTTATCTAATATTGGTCTAATAAAACTCAAAGGGTATCCTCTGAGTTCCAAAATTCTAACCAATTTCAAACTTTCCACTTTGAAAGTCTTGTCCTGAGAGATCAATTGAGAGAGCCTAACCAACTGACCCTTGACTAAAGATCTTTTTTGATGTAGGGGTGGCCAATGCTAAAGTGTAACAAAGAGTTAGAATATGTATGTTTTTAAAAGATGGTAGACTTAGACATCGTAAATACCACTGTTTAAAGAATTAAAGTGACAACTTTTACTTAATGCAACAGTAGATAGTGATCTTAATGATATGGTGTCAATTTCCAGTGTTTTGAAACTTAATTCTGTGCATTACTTAATAACCGATGACGTGGTGTGGTATATTGAAGACTTACCCACGGTTGGTGTGATTAAACAAAGCCAACCATGGGTAAATCTTCAATATACCACAACCATGGAGTTGGTTATTGCTGTTATACAATGACATTATTTAAGAAAAAAAAACCTTACTTTTCTTAAATAATGTCTTTGTATAATGGCGGATTGCTGTTCTTCTGCCAGTTGTGGTATACTGATTCTGCTTTTTGATGTACTGCGCATGCATATGGAACTTGCATTCCCATGCATACCCAGTACATCAAGGCTTTGAAATGGAAGCAAAAGAGAAAAGAAAGTCTCCATTGCTCCAGTTTTTTTTATATTGTACAAAAAAAAAAGATTTGGGGGCATTTTTTTTACCAACGGAAAAAAGTCCGGGAGACCGGACCTTTTTCCGTTGGTATATTATGGGATTTACAACGGGCATGCTGGTTGGGCTGGCCAATCAGCGTGCACATTTAGAATATTAATAGGGAGGAATTGTATAATTGTAAATAGGGACTACCTTATGTATTCTTGGCATTTGTTTTTAATTTCAATGTAATATTTTGTTGATGTAACAATTTTAAAAAAATATCTCATTAGCTAATACATTTTATAAATTTGTCAATTGGTGAACCAATAGGGTCTCAGGCATTTAATTTTAACTGGTTTTAGTACCTCTTTTTTATAGGATTGGTGTGATGCATTCTGTTTTATTGTTTTGATGAAGTCCAAGAATTAGGACAAAATGCTTAACATGTTAATAAATTAAAGTGTAGTGTACATTTCCTGGCTTCCGAGTGGTTAGGTTTGGGTTTGGAATCATTTTTTTTTTTTTTTTTTTTTTTATGGTTATGTAGTTGGTTTTCTTTTTCTCATTGTGGCAACTAGCGAGATCAGTGAAGCCGAAGGAGTGGCACAGCCTTCTTTGAATAACTTATCCTCATCTACTGGCAACTTAACTTTACTGATACAGCAGTTATCTCAGCATTTAAATGGTGTTTTATAACACAGAGCACCAATCCAGACAAGGATATTTGTGGCAGTCAATCGCTTTTTTTCCCCAGCCATTCAATGGTAGTTTGACTTCAGCCCAAAGAGAGCTTGGTTCCAGGTAAGGCATTGACTCCAACTGGAATCCCCAAGTTTCATCTGAGTTTCATTGCAGGACTGGTTACATTACAATACTGACTGGGGCTCTGGAATTGTTCATTTCGGTGACACGTCAGGCTCCTTTGGCAAAAAACTTGCTCTATTTCAAACTAAGTTAACAAAACTTTGGAAACTACAATTGGAGAACAGCTATGTCAAATAATGTATTCCCCTCAACCTGGTTCTCAAGGGATTGACATATTGAAAGTTTCTGACTGGCCTTTTTGAAGGCTCAGTTTGCACCAAGAATTGTTACTCCTGTTCAATTGGCAGGGACACAAACTAATGGAGGTATTGATTAAACATAACATTAAACAAATCGAAGCTTTGAATAATGAATTTTATCTGTAGACACTGTTTTAATTACAGATGTCATGTTTTAATTAAAAAACAGTAAATGTAGGAGTATTTTTCTAGAATTGATATCTTGGTGAGTGATATAAAAAACAAAAAGCTTAAGATTAATAGAGACAAATTTTAATATGAAGAAGGGAGGGCTTTTCCCCACCCTGTGAAATCAAAGCTTTTTTCACATAACAAATTTGTACCCTAACCCCCTACCTTAAATTTAATTCACATTAAGATTAATCGAGACAAATTTTAATATGAAGAAGGGAGGGCTTTTCCCCACCGTGTGAAATCAAAGCTTTTTTCACATAATAACTTTGTACCCTAACCCCTACCTTAAATTTAATTCACATTGTGGACCATTTTCTGCCACCCCTGACTAATGCTTCTGATTCAGGGAATGACCAGTAAGGAGGGAACATCTTTTTAGATCACCCCCCAGAAGATCAGAACATTTAAGCAATCAGGAACGGAGGAACCTTGACAATGTGGCAGAACATGGACCAGTACAGAACCCCTGCAAGATAGGTACTCCTGCTAAGAGGGGCGGGATGTGCAAGTGGAGGGGTCACTGCAAACAGAAAAACAACCATGGGTTATTTGGAACACTTGTAGAGAATTTAAAGTGTACAACTTTAGTGGGAAAAATGTGGATACAAGTTCGGCTCATCTCTTTGAAAAAGGCCTTACTTTTGTTTCGAGTAGGAGGGCCAAGATCCATGATACCTTGATTGAATTTAAACTTTACACTTGAAAACTGAAATTGGCTTTGTTTTTCACTAACAAAAAAAAAACCTGATCTGTCTAACGCTGAAATTTGTAAAAAAAAAAAAAAAAATTTGTTTAACCCTCTTTACTCTCCATGGTTTCTCATTTTGAGAGATTGTGTGAATATGAAATCAGGAATGTTTTAACAGACTGCAATTCTGCCTTTACGAGTAACTTACACACGGATGAGTGGGAGTTACTGAGAAGAGTTACTAGTGACTGTAATTTAAGAGTCATGAAACCAGACAAGGGTAGGGGTCTGATGGTTATGGATACCCAAGAATGTTGACAAGATGTTTTGTATTTTGCTTAGTGACATGTACAAAGAGGTTTCCATTAACCAGAAAAAACATATTTTATAGAAGGATAGAGTCTGTCTTGGAAGAAATGGTGTTGAATGATTATATTACATGGACTGAATTTGAATTTTTATCAGTCAATAACCCAAAAACCCCTAGTATCTTTTGGATCTCCAAGATTCATAAGAATTTGGCAGTTCCAATGTTGCATACTATTGTGGACATGAAGGCATCCAAGACTTTTAGTACTGATAAATTTCTTGATTTTGAATTGAAGGGGATTATCAAAAGTATTGGATATCTTTATAAGGATTCTTGGGACTTTTTGACTAAGATTTCTAATGCTAGATTTCAAGAGAACTTGTTGATCTGATGTTGTCAGTTTTCATTCATTCCTCAACTAATGGATTTGGGTCCGATCCTCTGATCTGACTTGGCCGTTACACAAGCTCATGGCCTCAAAAAAACTCTCGAGTTCCTTCCCTACCCATAATGCACCAATCCCTAATATCCCTCAGATCTTGTTTGCTGCTTTCATGTCTAGAAGTCATCGCCTTCAGCTCTCGAGTCATAGAGTGTGAGATAAGTTTTTCTACACATTTTCCATTTCATATTATTTGTTAAATATATATCTTTTCTTTTTCTTAATCTCTGTGAAAAATGTGGATACAAGTTCGGCTCATCTCTTTGAAAAAGGCCTTACTTTTGTTTCGAGTAGGAGGGCCAATATCCATGATACCTTGATTGAATTTAAACTTTACACTTGAAAACTGAAATTGGCTTTGTTTTTCACTAACCAAAAAAAAAAAAAACCTGATCTGTCTAACGCTGAAATTTGTAAAAAAAAAAAAAAAAAATTTGTTTAACCCTCTTTACTCTCCATGGTTTCTCTTTTTGAGAGATTGTGTGAATATGAAATCAGGAATGTTTTAACAAACTGCAATTCTGCCTTTACGAGTAACTTACACACGGATGAGTGGGAGTTACTGAGAAGAGTTACTAGTGACTGTAATTTAAGAGTCATGAAACCAGACAAGGGTAGGGGTCTGATGGTTATGGATACCCAAGAATGTTGACAAGATGTTTTGTATTTTGCTTAGTGACACGTACAAAGAGGTTTCCATTAACCAGTAAAAACATATTTTATAGAAGGATAGAGTCTGTCTTGGAAGAAATGGTGTTGAATGATTATATTACATGGACTGAATTTGAATTTTTATCAGTCAATAACCCAAAAAACCCTAGTATCTTTTGGATCTCCAAGATTCATAAGAATTTGGCAGTTCCACTGTTGCATACTATTGTGGACATGAAGGCATCCAAGACTTTTAGTACTGATGCATTTCTTGATTTTGAATTGAAGGGGGTTATCAAAAGTATTGGACATCTTTATAAGGATTCTTGGGACTTTTTGACTAAGATTTCTAATGCTAGATTTCAAGAGAACTTGTTGATCTGATGTTGTCAGTTTTCATTCATTCCTCAACTAATGGATTTGGGTCCGATCCTCTGATCTGACTTGGCCATTACACAAGCTCATGGCCTCAAAAAAACTCTTGAGTTCCTTCCCTACCCATAATGCACCAATCCCTAATATCCCTCAGATCTTGTTTGCTGCTTTCATGTCTAGAAGTCATCGCCTTCAGCTCTCGAGTCATAGAATGGGAGATAAGTTTTTCTACACATTTTCCATTTCATATTATTTGTTAAATATATATCTTTTCTTTTTCTTAATCTCTGTATTTCTAAGGTCCTTTCTTGCACTCCTTAGTGCAATTTTCTACCTACTGTTTTTGGTAGACCTAGTTTTCCTTCCCAACCCTTATACACTTTCTGTATTCTAAATTTACCATTCTTGGTATTACCTTTTCCTTTATATTACACCTGGTGTAATTTCTTCAGTACTGTAGGTGGTACTTTACTTTTCTGTTCTTTCTTAGTTAAAAACAAAAGTTGTTATTGTATATTTTTAGTTTCTTATCTTTTTGACAGGATGTCTGAAAATGTCCATTGGGATTCAGGAAATGTGAGAAGTGTGGGCACAAATTGCCTGTCTCTGATGTCCATTCTCTTTGTGTATATTATTTGGGGCCAGATTTAAAAAAAATAGATTGCAGCATTTGTAATAAGTTAACCCTTGTGCTCTTGCCGACAGGAGGAATATTACAGGATTTGCTGCCCACCTTTTTATTCTGAAGCCATAACTGGGGTTTAGTTCCCCAAACAGAAAGCTAAGGACCCATTGAAAAGGTCTAAACCTTCAGAGTATTCTGCCTCTTCCTCGTCGGAACCTTCAAAAGAAGTGCACAAATTTGATCTGCAACTTGTTAAGATCCATCCTGCTATGGAGCCGTCAAAATCAACATCAGATCCTACTGTCTAGGATCCTCCCCCCATTTGGATCCAGTTCTGTCCAGACTGCCATCCTCTTTTTTGAAAAAGTGCTGAAAGTCTCCATCGCTGGCATCTTCTCATTCCTCCATTATTCTCACTGAAGTAGATGTGGAGAGAATGATGAGGAAATTCCTTATGGTGCAAATTTTTATGGCTCCTACCCCTTGTGTCAGGAAGCCCAATCATCCAGTACTCCACCTTTTACAGCTCCTTCTCTAATACAGCCTGTTGTTTTAGGGTACTTGGATCTGAGCATTCTGGGTACTTCTGTTTCAGATTTGAAGAAAGCACTTTCTTCTGATCCGGATACTACTCTGAGTGCACCGGCTCTGACATGCTTAGAGCCAGATGACTCTCAAGGCAGAAGAATCCATGTTGAATCTGGGAGGTTGGAGTTGACTCTGAGGTTTTCAGAGCCATCTCTTCCTCTTGGACCCTCTGTACTGGACAGCTCAGCTGCAACTTCCACCTTGGGTGGGTTGTTCTCAGAGCAGCGAGGTGATGGGCCAGAAATTTGCTTTCTCAGCTCTACTCTCTTCCTTCTCTCCGGAGCAATCTGCTTTTGAGTAATAGAGTGTTCTCTGTTCCAGCAGGGCAGATGGGTCCTACCCACTCAGATCCATCCTCTACTTCTCAGATGACTTTGCACCATGAGCCTCAACATTCTTCCTCACAAGGGCATCCAGCTGAAAGCTTCCAGACCACTCAGCAGGGTATCCTAATATCTTCTGATAATTCATCAGACTACCCTTCTGATGAAGACCGTAGGAGGAGGAAGTGCAAAAGGAGGCACTTTGTCTTTCCTCAATAATCAGACACTGAGGATACTGACTTCGATGAAGGAGAGGGGTCCTCAAGGTCACCACCTGATGACATCTTATTTGGAGACATTTTTGAGATCCTTAAGCAGAACAGCGACTGGTCTTCCCAAGACCCTTCTCCTGAGGAATCAATATTTCCGGAGGCTTTTGAAAATCTTGCTTTTTTCCCACTTTTCTGAGATTTAAAAAAGTTCATTTACAGGCTTGCTGTTCTTGAACTGTTTGTAAGTTTCTTGGAGGCCATTTTTTGCTTTGGCTAAAGGGAAGTCTCTCTGTTGATCAGTGGCAGTGAAAAACATTGAGCAGCCTGCCTGCCCCTGTGAGAGTGGTTACTGACTTGAAACTGTAGTTTTATTGGCCATTTTGGGTCAATTCCAAACTCCTTTATCTTCCTCTCTTAAAACCCTCTTTTGCGCGGTTTTGTGCGTTTTTGTGCATAGCGCAACAGCGGGCAGTGCCGCCTACTTGGGTTTAAACTATTCCTGGCTCCACAAAGTCTGCTCTTCAATTTTTCCCTTAGAACTGCTGTATCTCTCAATTTAAACACCATATTCTCATTCTAAGGCCCTTCACTGGTCCAATTAAGTAATCCTACAAGTTAGCACTATTAAACCATAAGCACTACTTACTCTTATACTCTCAACGATTACCCTGTCCTCTATTGGTCCGTCTTAAATTCAGTTTCCCTATATTACTCTAGCATGTCCAAAGGTCAGTCAATGGTTTCCTCTCCAGTCCAGCTGGTGAATCTGGGAATTTTGAGGCAATGTTACAACTGTCTCATGTACACGGACAACCCTCTCCTCCTCCAAACAGGTTCAAATATATGTGAGAGATGCAACTATTTAGCCAAACTGGAGGCTGAGCTCTCTCACCTCAAAACTGGTGTAACCAGTCAGGAGGAGAAGGTAACCTCACGCAACACAAGTCCAGTATCACATAGTCCCACCACATCAGCGAACCAAACACATAAATACACAAAAACATACTCGGAGGCTCTAAATAAAGATCTACCTAAGCAACAGAGACCTCCAAAGCAGACATCCAAGCAAACGCTACCTCAAAACAAAACATGCAAAACACATAGCCCACAAAGTCAGTGTGCCAAGCAGCCACAGCCCTTAAGGCTGAATAACACACCTGATACTCTTGTAATAGGTGACTCTATTGTCAGACACACTGACATCCCGCTCACCAGGCTGAATAAAGAGAAGGTCACGGTGAGCTGCCTGTAAGGTGCTAGGATCCGCCACATAACACAAGCACTCAGGTCACTCCAAAGCAAATACAAATATGACTCAGTCATTGTACATGCTGGTGTGAATGACCTGAGACCTACCTCCCTGGACTTCATGAAAAGAGACATAGAGGAGCTCTCTGATCATGTAGCCCAGGCTGGTATGACCCTGACCTTGAGCAGCATCTTACCCTCACCTAGATTGATGCCACAGTACAAATACAAAATGATCGATTTTAACAATTGGCTAAAATTATGGTGTCATTCAAAGGGGATCCAGTGTCTGTCAGCCTGGGATGACATGCTCGACAAGCCACATTGCTTCGCTAGGGACAGCTTGCACCTGTCACCACTGGGCTTTCGGATATTGGCAAAGGCTCTTGCCACCCCCATAGTGCCTTTTTTTTAGGCAAGGCTCAAAAGTGAAACCCACCCCCATAGACAGCACAAGGAACAAGAAACTAAGGGTAATGCTGCTTAACGCCAGAAGTCTTAACCTCAAGATGCACGCACTCGAAGCTCTCCTCAGTATGGAGAACATCGATATCTGTGCAGTGACAGAAACCTGGTTCAAGGCTCCAGAGAGCACCCCAGCATTACCAGGCTATACCTCATATCATGCTTTTCGGTCCCAAAAACCTGGACCGAACCACAAAAGGAGGGGGAGTTTCCATATTTATCAAGGATATCCACACCTCCAGGTTAGTGGCATTGCACGAAGTATCGGAGACCATCCATGTGCAACTAACAGTGGGCAAGTCTGCTTTTCAGTTTATAGCATCCTACAGACCACCCTCTCAAAGTCAGGAATCCCACTCGGCTTTCCTGAAAACATTGGAGAACATGAAGATCTCTCCGAACACCATTATATTGGGTGACTTCAACTACCCAAACATTGACTGGGAGCACTAGCCAAGCCCCAGCACCTTAGCCCAAAGGTTCCTGGAAATTATAAACTCAAATGCTATGGAACAACTAGTCACCACTCCCACAAGAGGGGACAACAAACTAGACCTGATCATTACCAACATGGGGACTCTATGCTACACACCAGAAGTATATCCCTCATTGGTAAGATCAGACCATAAATTAATTTCACTGGATGTCCACATCCCAACTCCACCCCCATCCCAGAAAACCACAGTGAAAAACTTCTCAAAAGCGAACTTCTCACTTCTCAAAACCGAAGTGGAATCCTTCAAGGCCCCAGGGGCCAGTGGAAACTACGGCCCAAACTGCAGAATCCTATATAAATGCATTCTACGGACATCTCCAGGAATGCATGGATCATGCTATCCCAAACAAAACCAAGACCCAATCATCCAAAGGCAGGCGTCCAGTCTGGTGGACCCCTGCCATAAATAAACTGTACAACAGAAGGAGGAAGCTACTACATGATAGAGCAAAATCCCTAATAGGGAAGGCATCTCTGATCAGTACTAGCAAAACATTACGATCCCTCATAAAATCCTCCAAGGCCAGCTTCGAGAGAAAAATTGCACAGGACACCAAAGACAATCATAAGGCTTTTTTCAGTTATGTTAGGAACCTGGGATGCAACTCCCAGACTTGTTCTGAGTTGATTCTAAACGACAAAAAATACACTGAACCCACAGATATCTCCAATATCCTGGCAGACAGGTTCAGTGCAAACTCCCCCCCCCCCAAAAAGAGCAAGTATCTATCCCGGCAGAGGGCTGCCTCCCAAACATCTCTTGATGCTCAGGTGAAGGCTGCCCTCTCCAAAGCAAAAAACACTGCTTCCATGGGACCAGATGGCATCCCAGGTTGCGTCCTACATGAACTCCAAGAGGAACTAATCCCTCAAATAAAACAGCTATACAATCTCAGCCTCACTACAGGATATGTGCCCACAGAATGGCATACAGCAACAATGGTCCCACTCCACAAAGGTGGAGCCTCTACGGACCCTGGAAACTATCGCCCCATAAGCCTGACTAGCTTAGTCTGCAAGGCTATGGAGAGGATCATCATGGAGCTCATAAACAAAGACATTGGGGACCTACAGACACTAGATCCTACCCAGTTCGGCTTTGTCAAGGGCAGATCTTGCCTTTTGAACCTGGTTGACTTCTTCGAAACAGTCACCAAAGCCATAGATGAAGGGAAGGTAGTCCACACAGCCTATCTGGACCTTGCAAAGGCATTTGACACAATACCCTACTCGGGCATCATAGATAAGCTATCCAGCTTAAATATAAACCCCTATGTCACAAGATGGGTCGCAAACTGGCTCAAAGACAGAACCCACAGAGTGAGAGTTGCTGGAGCCATGTCAGACTCGAAACCGGTCACAAGTGGCATCCCACAGGGTTCTGTCCTGGGACCACTCTTGTTCGGTATATACTTTTCCAAGGTACAGGCAAACGTGGGAGGACTATGGCTCACCAAGTTCGCAGACTACTGCAAACTGGGCGCCATAATCGACTCTTCAGCTGACACAAACATCCTTTAAAAAGGTCTCACAGAGACAGATAACTGGTGCCAGCACCATAGTTTAAAGCTAAATGCCAAAAAATGTATAGTCATACCCTTTGGCAAAAACAATGTACCCACAAATTACCACATAGGCGGAAACCCATTAAGTACAGAGAAAGTTATTAGGGACCTGGGGACCCAAGTTGATAGCAATCTCTCCTTTGAAAACCACATTGCCAAAGTGGTTAGAAAGACCTTCTACATAGCCCACCTCATCACGAAGGGTTTCACATCTAGATCAAGAGAGGTAATCATGCCCCTTTATTCATCCCTCATCAGGCCCATCATAGAATACAATTCCCCTTTTGGGATATACCTTACCCGACACCTGCAGCAATTAGAAAGACCCCAAAAGTATCTCACTAAGAGGATCAAGGGTCTCAAATAGATGCCATGTGCTGCTCGGTTAAAAAAACTCCAGCTCTACTCAGTTGCATACCGCCTACTTCGAGGAGATCTATGCCTGACATACAAAGCTATGTCAAATTCAGAATTAATGGACATGCTCCACCTCAGTAAATCTAAATCCCTTAGAGCCACATGCTCGAGGGACTTGAACCTCAGCACAGAAATAAATAAAACTTGCTGGAGGGACAGGTTCATAACCCAGAGGCTCCCTTCGCTCTGGAATAGAATTCCAGTTCATGTGAGGCAGAGCACCTCACTGAATCTCTTCAAGAAGAATCTCGATAGGTGGATGGGGGATCATAGGTTTGTCCCAGGGATTACTCCCGTGTCACTGTTAGACAGAGGCACAGTAGACTAAACCTTAAAAAGGGCACAGTATGCTCAAATCAAGGGGTGGCGTAAGCCATACAGAATCGGGCTAGGCTTATAATTGCCCCAGGGCAGATAGCCTAGTATGAACCTATGAACCTATGAAAGTGGTCCATCTACCTCCTGGGTTACTCTGCCCGCCAATGAGCTCATTGATTTGGTATCAAGGCGGGGGTGGAAGGAACCTGATATCTCTCAGCTAATCCCCAAGAGACCAGACTGGATTCTGTCTCTACCATCATAGTCATGGTGGATGCTACAAAAAAGGAATTTGTGGACATGAGTTCCACTGTCCATCCTCCTAACAGAGAGTCTAGGATGATTGACAGATTTGGGAAGCGTGTTTATTCTTCAGTGACTTTTGCACTCAGAGCACTGAACTGTCTGACACATTTTTTGAGACTTCAAAGAGATTTGATTAAGCAACTATCAAAATCTCCTTCTGGAGCCAAAAACTGCTGAAGCTCAATCTTCAGTAGTCTTGTAGTTGGCTACCCTACAAGCTATATCCAATTTGTCTATGACTCTTATTTGAAACACTGCAGAAGGCACCTCAAAGGCCGCGGGTTCAGGTATTAACATCAAGAGGCATGCCTGGATACACGTGTGATTTTGTGGAACCCTTGAAGTCCTCGTTCATCAATGCTTTTGATGACACTTCTTTGTTTGGCCCCAAAGTGAAGGACACACTCTCCAAGTGTGAGAAAGATGGAAAGACCCTCTCTGCAATGGGCGTGTGATTTTTGATGCCCCAAAGGATGTTTTCCAGTAATCAATGGGGAGGTCAAAAACTGGGGTTCAGAAAGTCCCAGGGTCCTTTCTAGGACACATGTGAAGATAGTTCCCCCAGAGGTGGGGGGGAGCTATAATGGAAGGCGATGCCCCTGTGGCAGAGGAGACCCACAAAACCAGGGGTCTAGAGATTCTTTTTCTAACAGACCCTTTCAGCACTTCTGAAAGGAGGCCCAAATGCCCACTTCTGGAGGCAGCTAGGGGTTGCTTATCTCTGCACCAGAGAGCCTGGCTAGATATAGCAAAAGACAATTGGGTGCAGAGAATTATTTCCAGAGGTTATATAATTCCTTTTTCCCTACCTCCTCTATTGTTAGGAAAAATTCTCAATGTTCCACCCAGTCAGAAGAAAGCTGCAGCTCTAGAAATCTAAAAGCTGCTAAGAAAGAGTCATCCAAGAGTTCCCACTGAAGCAAATAGAATTTGGAACTTACTCAACATTCTTTTTAGTGCCAAAGAAAATAGGGGACTGGTGACAAATTTTGGATCTCAGTATATTGAACAAGTTTGTTCGACACACAAAGTTCCAGATGGTCATGGTTCAGTCTGTTCTGCCTTATCTGAGCAAGGATGGTGGGATGTGCACAATAGGCCTTCAGGATGCGTACTATCACATACAATTGAACAGATGATGCAGAAGGTACTTATGCTTCCAACTGGGAGCCAGTCACTGTCAGTTCAGAGCACTGCCCTTTGACTTCCCCACAGTGTCCAGGGTGTTCATTAAGTGCATGGCAGTGGTAACAGCTCACATGCGACTGCAAGGATTCCAGGTGTTTCCATATTTAGATGACTGGCTCATTACTACCTCGACCAGGCATCGACTGATATACATATGAGATCAGGTTCTACAGACTTGATTACATCTCAGAATAAGTATAAATTACAGGTCTCACTTAAAACCAACCCAGACATTAGAATTCATAGGAGAAGTGTTCAACACAGTATCTGTGCTAGCTTCTCTTCTATTATCAAGAGTACAAATGATAAGGATGCAGGTCAGGAAAATAATTTTCAGTAGCAGAATTTTAGCCTGATTGATTCTGCAAGCCCTGGGGTCAATATCAGAAGCAATAATTTTAGTTCCTTTAGTGAGATTCTACATGAGAATTCTACAACAGATGCTAGCAGTACAGTGGCCAGTACTTTCTCAACCCATGTCAGTGAAGATAAGAATAACTCAAGTATGCAAAAGATACCTTTGCTGGTGAATGCAATTGCAACAGGTATTACAAGGCCTTCCTTTTGTCCTCCCTCAGCCCAAGGACATAGTGACTACAGAAGCTTCCCAGATTGGGAGGGCATTTCCTGGGGAAATCAGTCCAAGGCACTTGGTCCCCTGAAGAGGTCAACTTGCATATCAATGTTCTGGAGATGAGAGAGGTGCTTTTGGCATTGCAGGCATTCCAAGACTCTCTTCCTCTCGGAAAAATTACAATCCAGACAGACAACATATCAGTAGTTTGGTACATCAGCAAACAAGGGGGAACCAGATCTTACCCCCTGTGTTGAGAAGTCCTCAGAGTGTGGCAATGGATAATGTCATCCAACTGCTTTCTATTAGCAATGCATATTCCGAAGAAGTGCAACGTCATAGCAGACAAACTGAGCAGGTCTATCTTACTAAGTCATAAGTGGTCTCCCAAAAACAATGCGATGGAAATGATTTTCAGTCAGTAGAGCCCGGCTTGCTGTGATCTTTTTGCCTCTCCCCTATGCAACAAGTGCAGCAGCTTTTTTGCCCTTATATCCCCACTGGGAGAATCACCAAGGGATGCTCTACTACATGGTTGGCACCTGGTCTTCTGTATGCTTACCCTTTGACTCCTCTAATCCTCAAATTCCTGCAAAAAGCAGCCTGATTGAAGAGCAAAGTTATCCTCATTGCACGTTACTGGCCTCAACAAATTTGTTTTTCCTTACTTTGGCCTCGCCTACAATATCCACCATGGATTCTGGATCCAACTCCAGACCTTCTGTCCCACCCAATGGCATGGTTCACCCAGATATCTAAAACCGTAAACTGACAGCATGGTTTCTACATTTCCTCTAATAGCCAGATAACCAATGTTCTCTTTCCCTGTCCGATCCATACTTTTATCTTCCCATAAATCTTCTACTAGGAAACTCTATAGAAGTAAATGAAAAAAAAATAGTTTGTTGGTTAGAGCAAAATCAAATTGACCCCTTCTCTGCCCAGTTCAATCAGTTCTGGAAATTTTGGTCAGTCTATTTAGTGGAAGTGCTAGTTCATCAGCTATAAGAGTCCAACTTGGCAGCAATTTCTAACTTTCATGATGGATTTCAAAATTTTTCGCTGCCTTCCTCTAAGCTGTGCAAACCCTTTTTGAGAGGCACTGTCCAGCTAAGACCACCTTATAAAGACCCCACTCCACCATGGGATTTAAATTTGGTACTGCAAGCATTAATTCAGTCTCCCTTTGAACCAGCAGCTAAATGTGATCTTAAATTCCTGAAATGGAAAACTATCTTTCTAGTTGCAATTGTATCTGCTAGAAGGATTTCAGAACTTCATGCTATATCTTCTAAGTTTCTGTATTTGATTTTTCATAGGGATAGAGTCACATTAAATACCAATGCTGCATTTCTTTCTAAGTTGGTGTCACAATCCAACATTAACCAATCCATTAATTTGCCAGTCTTCTTCTTTCGGCTGCTCCCGTTAGGGGTCGACACCGCAGATCAACTGTTTCCATTTCTTCCTGTCCTCTGCATCTTGCTCTGTCACACCAACCACCTGCATTTCCTCTCTCACCACATCCATAAACCTTATCTTAGGCCTCCCTCTTTTCCTGTTACCTAGCAGCATCATCCTTAGCATCTTTTTCCCAATATACTCTGTATCCCTCCTCAGCACATGTCCAAACCAACGTAATCTTGCCTCTCTAGCTTTGTCTCCAAACCTTCCAACCTGGGCTGACCCTCTAATATACTTATTCCTAATCCTGTCCATCCTCATCACACCCAATGCAAATCTTAACATC